>NC_021161.2:35549831-35601768 GCF_000331145.2 Cicer arietinum
CTGGTAGTTATCTTTGTTGATGTGAGATCATCAAGAAGAGGCTTTACCTAGATCTTGTGTGAGTTAGGCGATTAACTCCAAGGATTAGGTGGTATAGAAACAAGAGTGAGTGAGTTAGATAGATAGGCTTTGTGGAAGTTGGAAAATCTGTAAAAAGTTCTCAATTCATTCTATTGGAAAAGGCTGAAATCTTGTTGGATTTCAAGACTGGATGTAGGCTATCAAACTGATAGTTGAACCAGTATAAATATTGGTGCACTTGTTTCTTATCCCTACTCTTTATTTCGATATTACATAAATGCATATTCTTGAATGTATGAATTAATGATTTTATGTCTTGATTAACATTCTGAATTAAGCATTGTTTCTGTTCTCATATATTGATAACATTGCAACTGTGTTAATCATTGCTCCTGAATATATTCCGCTACCGATCTTTGATAATTTGTTTAATAACTCTCATATCTTTGAACTAACAGAGGCCATTATTATTAACAATGTGTAGCGAAGGTATTAGCACCCTACGATATCCGTTAAAATACGGTTACCTATAATTAATTGTGTAAAATTATATCAACTTAAATTTATTTATTTCTCTTTATTATTAAATATAAATATAAATTATTTTTCAAAAATATGATTTTTTGAGATAAAATTGTGTTTAAAAAGAGCAAAAAAAAAGTTGTTTTTATTGTGCTTGACAAAAGTGTGACCTTGCTCCTACGTGGTGCGATGGAGAAATCAAAGCTACGTAGTTCTTGGTATAAAATGTGGATGTATTGATTGCTTTTAAATAAATTGTATTTTGTTATTTAAAAAAAGTTAATTTTGACAAACATAAAAAAAAAACTTGCTTGATTTGAATAATTATTTTAAAATATGAGTTTTAAGACGATCGAGTTGTACAACTCATGACTCAAAACTCAAGGAGTAAAAAAAAGATGTCACATCTAATTTAATACTCTTAAGAATATTTTATTATTTTTTGATTTTTAATATTAAATTTCAAAGCTGAAAAAATAGTACAATTTATATTAATGTCTCAAACATTAAAAAGATGTCACATCTAATTAAATTTTAATAAAAAATAAAATAAAATAAAATAACTAATTATTTTTATATTAGGAATTGATTAAATTCAAATATATATTTTAGGCTAAATATCACCTGTGGTCCCTTAACTTAATTTCAGTTAACGTTTTAGTCATTTATCTTTTTTTTTCCTGGTTTGGTCCTTTATTTTAATTTTAAGTGACAATTTGATCTTTTATGTTTTAAAATGTCAACAATGTTATCCTTTTCTTTACAAAAATTCATCAAAATTTTCAAACAAAACTCATAAAATTAATTATATTCTTCAATATAATACAAATTTTATCAAATTCATAATTCAAATCTTCAAATAAACTCATATTTTCATTCTTTATTTGATGTTGTTAGAGATAAATGTCCAAATTGAGAAGAAAAAAAAAAGATAAAAGACTAAAACGTTAACTGAAATTAAGTTAAGGGACCACATGTGGTATTTAGCCTATATTTTATTAAAATAAAAGGAAAGGATCAGGATAAAAAAAATGTTGGACCTAAAAGGAAAAGAAAAAAAAAAACCAGAAAAAATCAAGGATGAGCTTTGGCGCTTGAGGAAAACCCATAAGAAAGAAAACAAAGGGGCGACCAAGACAAGGTTTGAACTTTTAATCTTATCATTTCTAACCTTTTTATACTCGATCAAATTTATAACAACAAAAAGAACTTTAATTTTTTTCATTCACAACTCAATTTATATGTTACATTTGTATGATTAGAAAATAAAAATGAAAAAAAACGAAAATACCTTAATTCTTCCTCTGTTTGGATAACATTGATAAATTTTTTAGTGTTTGTTTTTTTGAACAAATTTCTCTCCCAACAAAAACAAATTCTATTCTCTATTTCAAAATTTCGAACTCTTTCCTCCACCCCTATTTCAAAATTTCAAACTCTATCTATAGACTAAAGTAAATTAAAGTGGTAAAACCTTCTATTTATTAGATAAACTTTCTCAACAGATAAAATCAACTTCTGGACTTTATATGGGTTTGTTGCAAAATTCAGATTTTGAGTACACAATTTATGCAAGTAATAACCTCTTTATATAAAATGAAATAATTAACTGTTGGTTTCTAATAGGTTTGTATTAGGATGTTGTGAATGCAAATAAAGAAAAGTTTGTAATAGGATGTTGAAGATCAAGAAGCAGCTAAAAGGATGTACAATAGAAGAGTGAAAATCAGGAAGATGAAGACGCCTGATATTTGTGTTGGCGTGATGGCAGGACAAGCGTGTATTGGCATGGATTTCGTGTCTTGGCTGTAGTGTATTGGTGTGTTGGCATTCAAATTGTTTTGTTGTAATTCAAAGTTCATATTGTTTTGCTTTGTATTATTTTATTTTTTGTAAAATAATGATTTTTTAGATTATCCATAATAATTGTTAATTATTTGGACAAAATTGAGGTACTACAACCCCTATTTAATTATATTTTATGTAGTAAAAGATAATTAAATATAAGGACCTAAATTTTGTACAAATTGTGAAAGTAAATTAATTTCGAACGTAAAAGAAAACAGAAATTAATTTGACATGTAAAAAAAATTGATGATTGGCAAAATGAAAAAAATGTAAAAAAGTTGATGATCGGCAAAAAAAAAATTAATAATAAATAAAAATAAAACATGACTAACATGACCATAGTCTAATTGATGATCAATTGTTGAGCGACGTAAATAAAAAGCATGATCGTATTCGGATTTGTTGCCAATGCGTTGATCGATAAAAAAAATGATCGTATTCGGATTGATTTCCGATGCGTAGATTAATAAGAATAAATTATTGTCTTCGGATTGATCACCGATGTGTTGATCGACAGAAATTTAAATAATCAATCTACGGATTAATTACCGATGCTTAGATCGACGAGACATTTAGATAATCGTTAAATAATCGTCTTTGGATTGGTTATCGATGCGTAGATCAACAAGAATGTAAATGATCGTCTTCAAATTGATTACCGATGTGTAGATCGACATGAATGTAAATGATCGTCTTCGGATTGATTACCGATGCGTAGATCGACGAGGATAAGAAATGCAGACCATGAGCATAAAGGTAACAATGAATAATGTAACACAAATGGTTTGTTGAGTATAAATATTATATATGTATGATTCATTCATCATGCATGCACAAAGTTGCAAAGTTGTTGAGTATAAATTTAGTATAAAAATTAGGTACGTGGTTTAATGGTTCATGTGAGCATAAGTAAGTTATGAATGTAAGATGCATGATTTATGTCTATAGATAAGTTCTTGTTTATTTTCTTTTTTAGTTTAGTTCCTCGAACCTTATGCGACTTTATACGCCTACAAGATTCAATAGATCAATGAAGATAACAACCGTTCTTTACATGATGACTCTAATATATCTTGTGTGACCTCTCCCCTTTTTCTTCGAGTCGAATCAAATGTGCATTTTAAAATGACTACTTTTTTTTTTGGACACCTCCATTTATGTTGAGAATCTATCGAGTTCCTGTGTATATATTTTTTAATGTCAAAATAATTAAAAAACATTTTTTTTTTATATTTACACATATTTCAAATTCCAACATTTATGATCATAAAATAACATCTTTATAAAATGTTAGAACAAACAACCATAAGACTAAATTAGTTTAGAAAGAGTGTAAGGCACAACATCGAACAATGATATTGGAAAATGTACATTCATTATATTAGAAACAAAATAATTGGGATTACAATATGTGGGTGAGTGTGTTTATCTTTAGTTGGAGAGATAACAAACGCTAGTCATTCTTGTAATTTAAAACTTCTAAGAATAATAATTGCCCCAGCTTGAAACACTTAATATTTTTGTTATCTCTAACTTTTGCATGGACCGTTCTTCCAAGTTTTCAATCCATCGGGATGCTCTAATTTTTACCTAGGTCGCCTTTGCAGGTTTTCATCCTAACGAGCCTATTTTTTTCAATTTTTTTTTTTCCATTTTTTTCAAGCATAATATTTTTTGACTGCATCTGAGTTTACTAGAAGTGGAAACTCATTTCCATCCATTTCTGCGAAGAGCTCCTCTAGAGAAAGCCTTTTTCACAACATATGGTCCCTCGTAGTTCGGTGCCCATTTTCCACGAGAATCCTTTTTTATGGGCAATATTTTCTTTAACACTAAGTCTCCTTCTCGAAACTCTCGAGGACGTACTTTTTTCTCGTAGACTTTTTTGAGTCTTTTCTGATATAGCTGACCATGACACAAAGCTATCATTCTTTTTTCTTCAATGAGATTCAATTGATCATATCGTGATTGAACCCACTCTACCTCTTCTAGTTTTGTTTCCATCAAGCCTCTGATCGAGGGAATTTCAACTTCGATGGGAAGTATTACTTCCATTCCATACACCAATGAGAAAGGAGTTGCCCCTGTTGAGGTACGAACAGAGGTTCTATAGCCATGTAATGCAAAGGGAAGCATTTTATGTCAATCCTTATATGTCTCCACCATCTTCTGTATGATCGCCTTGATATTCTTATTTGCTTCTTCTACAGCCCCATTCATTTTCGGACGATATGGAGAAGAATTATGGTGCTGAATTTTGAAACTATCACATATTTCTTTCATCATTTTGTTATTTAGATTAGTCGCGTTATTAGTGATTATCTTATTTGGCAAGCCATATCGACAAATCAATTCCCTTTTGATGAATCTGACAACCACACTTCTCGTCACATTGGCATAAGAAGCGGCTTCAACCCATTTTGTGAAATAATCAATAGCTACTAGGATAAATTAGGGAACAATTTGAAGCCTTAGGCTTGATAACTCCAATAACATCCATTCCCCACATTGAAAATTGTCATGGTGATGTTAAAACATTCAAAGATGTAGGTGGTACATGTACTTTATCAGCATATATTTGACATATATGACATTTCTTTACGTGACTAAAGAAATTGAATTCCATGGTCAACCATTAATAGTCAGTCCTTAAGATTTTTCTTGCCATTGCGTGCCCATTTGCATGAGTTCCGAAAGAACCTTCGTGAACCTCTTGGATGATTTTCTCCGCTGCCGCTTCATCCACACATCTAAGGAGAACCATATCATGATTTCTCTTATAAAGCACATCCCCATTTAAGAAGAAGTTCGTTGACAACCTCCTTAAAACCCTTTTGTCGTTTTCTGAAATACATAATGGATATTCTTTATTCTTAACATATGATTTGATGTCATAAAACCACAGCTTGCCATCAATATCTTCTTTTATTGATAAACAATATGCATGTTTATCTCTTTGTTGAATTTTTATGACCGACACGTCCTGATTAATGCTTATTTTGAATATTGACGACAAAGTGGCCAATGTGTCAGCTAATTGGTTTTCTTCTCGAGGGATATGGTGAAAAGTAATCTTCTCAAAGTGTTATGTCAATTCTTTAATATGGGTGTGATAGGGAATCAATTTGGAATCTCGCGTTTCCCACTCTCCTTTCGTCTAATGGATGACCAAAAATGAGTCTCCATATACCTCAAGAAATTTTACATTTGATTCGATAGCTACTTCAATACCCATAACACATGCCTCATATTCCGCAATATTATTTGTACAACCAAAACACAACCTAGCCGTAAATGGAGTGAACTAGTTCTCTAGGGAAATCAAAATGGCTCCAATCCCATGCCCTAAGGAATTAGAGGCATCATCAAACACCAAACTTCCATTTTTCTTTATCAGATGATTCAGCCTTTTCAAATAAAGTCATTATGCCTTGACCAAGGAATTCAAACTGCATTGATTGATCATCTTCTACTGGTTGTTGGGCCAAAACTCTACTAGTGCCCTTCCTTTGATAGATTTTTGTGTAACATATACCAAGTCATATTCTGATAACAACATCTGCCAACAGGCAATCCTTCCACTAAGAGTAGGTTTCTCAAAGATGTACTTAATTGGGTCCATTTTAGATACCAACCAAGTTGCACGACATAACATGTATTGTCTCAACCGACGAGCAACCCATGCCAACGCACAAATGTTCGTTCAAGCAGTGAATATCTTGTTTCACAACTGGTGAACTTTTTGCTCAGATAATAAATAGCATGTTCTTTTCTACCAGATCCGTCATGTTTCCCCAGTACACATCCCATTGACTCATCAAGTATTGTTAAGTACATAATAAACGGTTTCCCAAGAACATGAGGTACTAAGGCGAGAGGTTTTAATAAGTACTGCTTAATCTTTTTGAAAGCTTTTTGATAATTCTCATTCCATTCAACCTTTTGGTCTTTGCGCAACAATTTGAAAATCGGCTCTCATGTAGCAGTGAGATGCGATATAAACCACGCAATGTAATTCAATCTACCCAAAAAGCCATGAACTTCTTTTTCTGTCCGTGGAGCCGACATTTCTTGTATTGGTCTTACTTTATTTGGGTCCACTTCTATCCCTTTTTGACTAACGATAAACCCAAGTAACTTGCCCGATCTTACACCAAAAGTGCATTTAGCAGGGTTTAAACGGGGTTTGAACTTCTTTAGTCGTACAAACAACTTTTGAAGGTTAACAACATGATCTTCTTCGATCCGAGATTTTGCAATCATCTCGTCCACATAAACCTTTATTTTCTTATGCATCATGTCATGAAACAAAGTTAGTATTGCTCTTTGATAGGTTGTCCCAACATTCTTCAATCCAAATGGCATCACCTTATAATAGAAAGTGCCCCATTGTGTGATGAATGTAGTTTTCTCCATATCTTCGGTAGCCATCTTGATTTGATTGTACCATGAGAAACCATCCATGAAGGAGAAAAAAGAGTATTGAGTAGTGTTATCCACTAGGACATTAATATGAGGCAGAGGAAAATCGTCTTTAGGACTAGCTTTATTTAAATCCAGATAGTCAACACACATTCGAACCTTTCCATCCTTCTTTGGAACTGGTACTATATTAGCCACCCATTGAGGATATTTTGCTACTGCTAACAAACCAACATCAAATTGCTTCTTGACCTCTTCTCTAATTTTAAGTGACATATCAGGTCTCATCCTTCTCAACTTCTGTTTAATTGGAGCGTATTCAGGCTTGAGTGGTAGTTTGTGTTCAACTATGTTAGTATCTAGCCCAGACATATCCTGATATGACCATGCAAAGACATCCACATAATCAAATAAAAGTTTAACCAACTTTTCTCATTCACTTTCTTTCATAGATATATCAATTTTAACTTCTCTCTTATCATGTCCAGTCCCTAAATTGATCAACTCAACAAGTTCTTGATAGGGTTGGATTATCTTAGCTTCCTGTTCAATTAAGCTTTCTAGTTCTGGGGGAGGCTCACAATCGTCTTCACAATCCTCATCAGCGTGATTAATTAGACGTTCAAAGTTACAAGAAAGGGTTCTAGCGTTGCTATTTTCAACATATTCATTTTCGCCTCTGCATTGTTTATATTAAAAAGGGAAAAAAATGAAAATGTGAATAAGGATTGCAAAAAAAAAAAAAAAAAAGAGAGAAAAACAAAACCAGTTGGAGAATTTAAAAATGCATTTATTGATAATAAGTACGGAATTGAAATACATATGCCCTAATTAGTTATCCTTATAGCCTTGGGCAGAGCAAAATGAGTTAAAATTACAAAATTACATTGAACATGAATTAATAAACATGAGAAAATCGGTGATCTTCCAATTATTGAGACTGGTGTTTGGAGGACAAGGGTACACTAGCTTGAGGGTATCATCATCACTATGATCCATTTCCGCAACAGCCACCTGATCAGCATATATTATTCTGGCGCTTTGAAAAATTTGGCGAATGTTACAAATAGGAATCTTTTGTGAATTCAGTATCCAATTTTTCCAACGAGTCATCCTGCTTTCTCTTTTTTCCTTCGCATCCTTTTCTTTATCAGCTTGAGTAGGTACATATCCCAACCCGTACCTATTGTTCTTTTCTGGTATTTCTATCAACTTCCCTAAATTAACAAAACCTCATCCTTCCAACATGGATTTGGTAGACTTCAATGATATGGTAGATAACTTAGGTTCTTTTAAGCGATATCCTTCACCTATGAAGACAACATTGACAATTTCTAATGCTTGAGAGGCAGTCTCTATGGCTTCCTCCGTGTCTTCAATGTAGCCTGTAGAAGATAAATGACTTACTATGATATCTTTTTCCCCATATATTATTACCAGCTTATTGTTCATTATAAACTTTAGCTTTTGATGGAGGGTGGATGTCACTACTCCAGCAGGATGAATCCATGGTCTCCCTAAAAGACAATTATACGCCGGTTTAATATCCATCACTTGGAAGGTTATCCCAAAGATATGGGGTCCAATTTGAATCGGCAGGTCAATCTCACCAACAACTTGTCTTCTAGATCCATCAAACGCTTTCACCACCATAACACTAGGCTTCATACATGCTCCATGAACAAATAGTTTTGATAGTGTTGATTTTGGCATGACATTTAATGATGAACCATTATCAACTAGCACTCGTGCAAGAATATGATTGTGACACCTCACATAGATGTGCAGTGCTTTATTATGCTCTGTCCCTTCAGCTGGTAATTCATTATCGTTAAAACTCAGACAATTACTAGTAGTGATGTTATCGACAACTCCACCAAACTGATCGACAGTGATATCGTGAGTAACATGGGCTTCATTTAAAACTTTCATCAATGCCCTTCTATGTGCTTTAGAGTTCAATAACAAGGAGAGAACTGATATCTTGGAAGGGGTTTGATTTAGCTGATCTACCACCTTATATTCACTTTGCTTGATAAACTTCAAAAATTCATTAGCTTCTTCTTCAGACATCGTCTTTTTACTGGTCCCTTGTCCTTTTATGGCATGATACATATCTTTTTTTTTTCCCTTTTTCTCCATGAACCTCCTTTTTCCTAAGTTGTTCGAGAGTGTATACTCGACCACTCAGAGTCATTCCACCAATCCCTGAAATGTTAATGACATCATTTCCTTTAGGTTCACAGCCTTCACTTGATTGATGATTGGCCAAGTGGAATGTGATTTCGTAATTCGACGGTACCGCATTGATATTTCCGTAAGGAAAAGGGGTTGGTGCTTGGACAATTATTGCATTTGGTCTGCTAGGAGTTGGCTTAAGATTCTCCTTTTTGTAAAGGATTTCCAATGGTTTTGGGAAAGATATATTATTTTCTACACACGACCTTATGGTCAACACATGATCATCTTTTACATATTGGTCTATCTCATCTTCAATGACATTGATAGATGCATCTCTATGGCCCGACAATGGATTACTCCCTATGTTGGGACCATCCTCCTTGAAGGTAAGCCATTTTACATTAATCAATTCTTGCACTTTAGATTTTAAGGCTTGGAAATCTTCGAGGGAATGCCCAACGGCTCCTGCATTGTATTCACATTTGGCATTTGGATTGTATCATTTTGGAAATGGTGGTTCAAGAGGTTTCATTGGTCTTAGGACTACCATTGAATTTTAAAGTAAGTGAGGCAACAATTGGCTGTACGTGACAGAAATTGGGTCAAAACAGGTTATCCTTTTTTCTCGATTAACTGGTGGTCTATAGTGATTCGGGATTGGATTTTGGTTCCATTGATTTTGTTGGGAAAATGCGGTAGGTGGTGATTGATAAAAAGATGGTCTTGAAGGGTGATATTGAGGGTATGAAGCTTGTGTGGTTGCGGCCACATATGGATAAGGAATGTAAGGAGTTTGTGGTATCGGGGGTTGGAAGTTTGGAGGTCGATAAGAATTAATGGGTGGAAAATAGGAGACTCTGGAGTTTACTATTACAGCGTTGGCATCCATTTCTTTCTTTTTTGTGAATGTCTTCTAGGGTCTTTTCACGCTAGTTGCTGCACATACGATCTTGCCACTCCTCATCTCACTTTCTATCCTTTCTCCTATCATGACCAGATCAGGAAAGTTTGATGACATACTCCTAATCATCTTATAATAAAAGGTGACTGAAGAGTATCCACAAACATGCCAACCATTTCTATTTCAGATACAAGAGGTTCTACTTGTGATGTCATTTCCCTCCACCGTTGTGCGTATTCTTTGAAAGTTTCATTGTCTTTTTTCAATGAATTTTGCAATTGGATCCTATCAGGGGCCATGTCAATGTTGTACCTATATTGTTTCAAAAAGGCATCAGTTAGGTCTGTCCACGAACGAATTCGATTTCCCTCGAGATGCATATACCAACTTATCGATGCCCCACTCAAACTGTCTTGGAAAAAGTGAATGAGCAGCTTGTCGTTATGAGCATGAGAAGCCATCTTTCTGCAATACATAGTCAGATAATTTTTAGGACATGTAGCGCGTTTGTATTTATCAAACTCAGGAACCTTGAATTTTGGATGGATAGTCACATCGGGAACCAAACACATATCAAAAGCTTCGATACCATATACATTATGCTTCTCAATTGCTTTTATTTGCTCTTATAAGACATGGAATTTTTCCTTTTATTGTGTATCATCCCCAATGTGAGGTTGATGTCAATTCCCATTAGCATCAAAATGGAGTACTTGGGGTGCAATATATGGATTATTTTCTGAGGGTAGAGTGTTTTGAGGTGGAATATAGCCCATAAGAGATGGGATTTGTGATTGGTTTAGGTTTTGGGGGTTGATAGTTGAGTGGTTTGGATGGTTGTCCATGGGGTTGATGACTAAAGGTGGAGTATAACTGGCTTGGAGACCGTACATAGGACATTGCATAGTTGTTGTACGAAGTTGTTGGGTAGTTGGGGTAAAGCCTGATGGGTGAGAATGAGTGGTTTGGTGTTTTTCATTTGCAGTTGGAGGATTCCCATCTGTATTCTCCTTCCTTGATTAAGCTTGTATAGCTTGTAGGATTTGATCAACCTTTTCCTTCAATTGGTTGACATCCACTCTCATCACTTCTTGATTTTGCTCAAGTTCTTCCATGATCTTGGAGTTTGCACGAGTCCGATAAGGGTGTCGGGGAAACAACTTTATTGATTTTTTCTATTTTTTATATGTAAAAAAAAAAATTATGAGTATGTATTAAACATGAATGGAATGAAAATGCAATTATTATCTTTTTTTTTTTTTTACATTTGGATGTTGGGGAATCATAAGTCTTGCGTAAATTTTAACGAACACGAATTATTAATGAAGAAGAATATGGGAATCGGTAAATAAAACAACAATTCCTTCATTCATGAGAAAAAAGTACATTGCATTTAAATTAATTACATCGACTATGGTATTTCAATCATCTCTTTCAATAGGACAACCAATCATCTCCTCCAATTCTTCTACTAAATGTTTGCAATATTCAACGAACTTGTAGACTTTTATTGGATTATTGAGTGGATGTGTAACACCCCGTTTTTCAAAGCGAGGGTATATATTTTTTTTTTTTCTAAAGTAATTAAATACGAGCAAAGTAATAAATCAGGAAATGCTTTTGGATAAATAATTGAGTCATTATAAATTACAAGCAGCGGAAAAGTTTCTCCAATTACAAATCCAAAACATTTCTACATAACATCAAATGGTACATGGGACCCATTCAAAGATGATATAAAACTGATAATATTTGTATAAGTACAGTTTTCCAAAGCTAAAATACTCCAAACCAAAAAGAAGGACCCCTAGTCCCTATACATCATCCTAATCTGATCATCCTACCAAAAACTATACACCCTGAGTAATCTCCCCGCGCCCCGTGAGATCCTCCTAACACAACCGCAGTCAAGCATTCCCATCTCCATCCCTGTCCGTAGGGTACGAACCAGTAGGGCCGTCCTGACTCTCATCTGAGGGCAAAGCCCAGATTTCCACAATAGTGTAAAGGGTCACCAACCAGAAAATAACAGATAACACATAGCAATTAAGTTTTTGAATGCTCAAAACAACTTTTTAACTAAGCATGCACCTTATCAGGATTTTCAATGTGCGAAAAGTTCATACATTACATTGCCAATGAAAATGAAGGTAAAATGCAGTTCTCGATCTCCTAAGTAACACAGGATAAAACAAGGCATGGATAGATTCATGAGCAATTAATCATATAACTAAAAATGAGGATTTTCACTGAGCCAATCGATTGGGGTGAAGATTTTTAATGAAAACAGAATCCTGGGCTGAATTCAATCGATTGGTAAATCGATTGATTGGTTCCTGAGCCCCTGGTTTCGAGCCAATCGATTTCCTAATCGATTTGGTGAGGGATTCTTAATGAAAACAGAATCCTGGGCTGAATTCAATCGATTGGTAAATCGATTGATTGGTTCCTGAGCCCCTGACTTAAGGCCTAATCGATTGGGCAATCGATTTCTTAACTGATTCCTTTGAAAATTGTTTTCGAAATCGATTGGCTAATCGATTTTGTTCATTTGGCCAAGCCCCTGTCTTCCATCCAATCGATTGGGAAATCGATTTCCCTGATCAGTTTTCCAAAAATTCATGAATTAACCTAAGTCATTCCTAATCAAGTTCACCACTTAACACTTAGCAATTTCTACGCGATTACTACGACACACAAAGGTTCGATAACCATCATACTCACACACAATACACAACACATAGCACTTAACACCTTCATCTCAGTTATCACGATAAATCAAAATTCGAATCACTCAATCATAAACTCAAATCAAACATGACTCGCGTGCCAGGCACCCTAATGCAATGCGTATATGCCAAAATGCATGGACTCGGAATTCCAAACCAAAACCCTCCTCGAAGGGCCGTAAATCATAATTGTACCGCCTATCGCAGGCCAAAGTACCAATTACCGAGGTGCCACCTATCACGGGTCAGCACGATTTACTAAAATGCGTAAATCATAAACGTACCACCTATCACGGGTCAGTACAGTTTACCGAGGTGTCACCTATCACGGGTCAACACGATTTACTAAAAGAAAAAGCGGAAATCGTAAATGTACCACCTATCACGGGTCAGTACAGTTACCATGGTGTCACCTATCACGGGTCAACACGATTTACTAAAATATAAATCGCAAACGTACAACCTATAAAAACCGTATTTCTTCGTTTTCGAATCAAAGAGGAAGAGTGGAGTTGCAAAAACCTTGATCTAACTCTCCCCCAACCTTGGGTTACTAGTTTTGAAGAAAAGAAAGCGACGAAAACGAAAATGGGAGAAAGGAGAAAAATGGGTCACGGTTAGAGGAAGAAGATGAAGTTTTGAAATTTTCCTTCCTTTCTTTTTCTTTCCTTTGTTTTTCCTTTCTTCCTTTTTCCTTCCTTCCTTTATATACTATTTTCTTTTCCTTTTCCTTCCTTCTAGTTTTCCTTTCTTTTTCCCTCCAAGCAAACATATATATATAAAATAAATATAACTTAACAAATATCTCAAAATCTAGATATTTATTAAATTACCTTTTCACCCGAAACGCCTTAAATTAACCGTAAAGTATTTTCCGCAGTTAAATTCAATTTATTTATCGACGAGAAATTCTAATTGGCATCGAAATATCTTTTTGATTATAAAACTCCAAAATATTATTAACTTTGGCTTAAAAGCCTCCGAGCCAAAATCCAAAATATACCAAAAATACATAAAAGGGTACTTTAAAATTATGGGTCTTACATTACTCCCCCCCTAAAATTAGTTTCGTCCTCGAAACTATGCATCGATAAATAACTCTGGGTGTTGTTCCCTCATCTTGCTCTCCAGTTCCCAAGTCGCATCTCCAGTAATTGGGTTCCAGATCACCTTGACCAACGAAACATCCTTGGTCCTCAACCGCTTAATCTTCCTGTCATCAATTCTCACGGGTGGTACTTCGAACGACAGGTTATCCTTTAGCTGGATTGTGTCTGGTTCGATCACGTGAGATGGATCTGCGAGATATTTCCTCAACTGCGACACATGAAACACGTCATGGATATTGGACAGTATCGGAGGTAATGCAATCCGATAAGCAACCGGCCCAATTCGTGCAGAAATCTGATATGGTCCAATGAATTTCGGAGTCAACTTCTTCGATTTCAAGGCTCTACCTACTCCAGTAGTAGGTGTGACTCTCAGAAATACATGGTCACCCTGTTCGAATTCCAAAAGTCTGCGACGCTTGTCCGCGTAACTCTTCTGGCGATCTTGTGAAGTCTTCATTTTCTCCTTGATCTTCCTTACTTTAGCTGTGGTCTGTTGCACCATCTCTGGTCCGACAATCATATTCTCACCGTCTTTATACCAACACAAGGGCGTTTGACACTTGCGCCCATATAAAGCCTCATATGGTGCCATTCCAATACTTGCGTGGAAACTATTGTTGTAAGTGAACTCAATCAACGGAAGTACATCATCCCAACTTCCTCTATCATCTAAAACACATGCTCTCAACAGATCTTCCAAGGACTGATTTGTCCTTTCAGTCTGTCCGTCCGTTTGTGGATGGTAAGCTGAACTCAATCGTAGCTTCGTTCCCAACGCTTCGTGCAATGCTCCCCAAAAATGCGATGTGAACTTCGGATCACGGTCTGATACAATGCTCGATGGTACCCCGTGTAACCTCACAATTTCAGCAATGTAGATCTCCGTTAGCTGATCTACCTTATAGGTGGTCCTTACCGGTAAAAAGTGAGCAGATTTAGTCAGTCGGTCCACTATCACCCATATAGAATCATTCTTCCTCCTTGTCTTTGGTAATCCGGTTATAAAATCCATGGAAATGCTGTCCCACTTCCATTCAGGTATATCTAAAGGTTGCAACATTCCAGCAGGTCGCTGATGTTCCACCTTCGCTTTCTGACAAGTTAGACAAGTGGATACATATTCCGCCACATGTTTCTTCATTCCTGGCCACCAATAATTCTGCCTCAAATCCTGATACATCTTTGTTGCCCCAGGATGAATACTCAGCTTACTCTTATGCGCCTCTTCTAAAATCGTTTTCCGCATATCTGTAATTTCTGGTACACAAATCCTACCATTACACCGCAAAACATTATCAGCCCCAATCTTGAACTCAGTCGTCTTCCCTTGTACTATTAGATTCCTCTTCTCTTGAATTAAGACGTCATCCTGAGAATTCGCAATGTCTTCAAGTAATCCACTCGAGATCTTAATCATTCCGAATTTCAAAATTCCCGGTGCAAACTCTACGTTCAAGTGCAAGTCTCTAAAAGCTTCCCACAACTCTTGTTGTCTAGCCATAATTAGTGAAGACACCGATACACTTCTTCTGCTCAACGCATCCGCCACTACATTGGCCTTCCCAGGGTGGTACTGCAGTGTGAAATCAAAATCCTTGAGAGTCTCCATCCATCGTCTCTGGCGCATGTTCAACTCCTTCTGATCAAACAAATATTTCAAGCTCTTATGGTCGCTGAACACGGTGAACGTGCACCCATATAAATAATGCCTCCAGATCTTTAATGCAAAAACAACCGCGGCAAGCTCCAAATCATGAGTAGGATAGTTCCTTTCGTGAATCTTCAATTGTCTCGAGGCATAAGCCACAGCTTTCTTGTGTTGCATCAGAACACATCCTAACCCCTGGTGGGATGCATCACAATAAACTTCATAGGGTTCTTCTGATTGCGGTAACACCAATACAGGTGAGGTCGTCAATTTCCTCTTCAGTAACTGGAAGTTTTCTTCACACTTCTCCGTCCATGCGAACGGTTGATCTTTTCTGGTAAGTTGTGTCAGTGGAGCCACAATCTTAGCAAAACCTTCGATAAACCTCCTGTAGTACCCTGCCAGTCCCACAAAACTTCGTATGTCAGTGACAGTCTGAGGCTGTTTCCAAGCAAGAACCGCCTCAATCTTAGCCGGATCTACAGCGATTCCTTCCTTGGTTATCACATGTCCCAAGAAATTCACTTTCTCTAGCCAAAATTCACACTTCGACAGATTGGCATACAATCGCTTCTCGCGTAAAATCTCAAGAACTTGTCGCAAATGTTCTCCATGCTCTTCTTCGGTCCTTGAATAAATCAATATATCATCAATGAATACCACCACGAATTTATCAAGGAACGAATTAAAGATCCTGTTCATGTAGTCCATGAAAATTGCCGGTGCATTGGTAACTCCGAACGGCATAACCAGGTATTCATAATGTCCGTAGCGGGTTCTGAAAGCTGTTTTCTGAATGTCTCCTTCCCTTACTCGGATCTGATGGTAACCCGACTTCAAGTCAATCTTCGAAAATATCGCGGCCCCTCTCAATTGATCCATCAAATCATCGATTCGTGGCAAAGGATAACGATTCTTGATAGTTGCCTTGTTGAGCTGTCTATAATCCACACATAGGCGCGAGCTTCCGTCCTTCTTCTTAACTAGCAAAACTGGAGCACCCCATGGTGATACACTTGGTCTGATGAATTTCTTCTCCAACAAGTCTTCAATTTGGCCTTTGAGCTCATTTAATTCCAATGGCGACATTCGATAAGGTGCCATTGAAATGGGTCCCGTTCCTGGGTGCAAATCAATGAAGAATTCCACTTCTCTTACCGGTGGCAATCCTGGAATTTCCGTTGGAAATACATCCCGATACTCGTTGACAAGTATCACATCTTCTATTTCCACATTTATCTTTGCCTCTACATTTGCTAGAGACAAAAACTCATGAGTCCCTTCACTTAGCGACACTCGGAGTTTGTTAGCAGCTAAATACTTAACAACTCCTGGTTCGGGGAAAAGAACCAATTTCCGAGCACAATCCAAGATCACATAGTGATAAGACATCCAATCCATACCGAGGATGACCTCGAGTGATTGTAGCGGTAAACAAATTAGATTAACCAAGAAATCCCTATTCTGAATAGTCATTCGACAATGTAAACATGCTGAATTTACGGTTAAGGTCTTAGCAGGCGTGGAAACAACCAAATCAAAAGGTAAAGCAGACACAGATAACTTCAAGCGATTCACACAGTCCATAGCAATGAAGGAATGGGTTGCCCCCGAATCAAAGAGTGCAGTTAGAGTGTTACCTGCAATCTCACAATCACGCTGAATCAGATTACCAGATGGATTTCCCTCTTCAGCATTCACACAATAAATGCGTCCTCTAGCAGTAGGACGGGTAGCCCTAGCTACATTCACCACTGGTTCCACCTTTGGAGCCGTGCACTCCCTTGCCATGTGCCCCGACTTCTGACAATTGTGACAGATGGGGATGTTAGTGGTACAAGCACTAGCATAGTGTCCTTCTTTCCCACATCGGAAACATCGAAGCACTTGCCCCATTTGCCTTCCGAAATTCTGGTTCCCTGGGCGACTCGGTCCACCGTTGTTATTCTGGGGGCGATTATAAGGTTTAGCCACTTGTTTTCCCCTATTCTGATAAGTCGCCCGACTAGGGCCTCCCGAATTAAAATTCCCAACTCGGCTAGCCCTCTTGTTCTTCATATCTTCCACTTCTCTACATTTCTCTACCAGCGCTTGGAAACGTTGAATTCCCAAAGGTAAGACGGAATCTTGAATCTCATACTTCAATCCGTCTTGGAAACGATGACACATGAACGGTTCATCAATTTCTTCACGGAAGAACCTGAAATGCCTCGATAGTGATTCAAATTTAGCAGCATACTCGCCCACAGTCAGGCTCCCCTGGTGAAGTTTCAGAAAGTCGTCACCCAACTTAGTCCTGGTACTCATCGGAAAGTATTTGTCTAAAAACTTTCTTTTGAACGATTCCCAGTTCACCTCCTCGTGGGCTGCTCCCATCAACAACCTTGCACTCCTCCACCAGTATTCAGCATCCCCTAGCAACATATACGTGGCATAGCTGACCTTCACTCCAGCCTGGCAGTTAATCATATCAAAGATTTTCTCCACTTCTTGGATCCATTGATCCGCCTTCTCTGAACCCTCATCCCCCTTGAACTTAGGAGGATTGTAACGACGGAAGTCTTCCAACCCTCTTGATTCTGCAGCACGGATCTCTCTTCCCCTCTTTTCAAGATCCCGTTGAGTCTTGGCAGCGGTCTGTGCAGCGACAGAAGCAGCCATGTTGTTCATAGCCTCCGCCATTTGGTCATTCCTAGCGTTGGCTCTCGGAGCGTCATTCCTTCTGGGCGGCATGGTTTCCTATAAGAACCATCATCAAGTAGAGTTTTAACACTACTTCAAATAATTCTAAACTAACGTCCGACTAACAACACACAATTAAATTGGACTTGACAACTCAAGTCACCTAAACCGACACATGATCAGATAACAACTCCTAACTTATAGGTCGACCTACAATCTATAACCAAGGTTCCACAGCTCCCAAAGAAAACTAAACCTATGCTCTGATACCACAATGTAACACCCCGTTTTTCAAAGCGAGGGTATATTTTTTTTTTTCTAAAAGTAATTAAAACGAACAAAGAATAAATCAGGAAATGCTTTTGGATAAATAATTGAGTCATTATAATTTACAAGCAGCGGAAAAGTTTCTCCAATTACAAATCCAAAACATTTCTACATAAACATCAAATGGTACATGGAACCCATTCAAAGATGATATAAAACTGATAATATTTGTATAAGTACAGTTTTCCAAAACTAAAATACTCCAAACCAAAAAGAAGGACCCCTAGTCCCTATACATCATCCTAATCTGATCATCCTACCAAAAACTATACACCCTGAGTAATCTCCACGCGCCCCGTGAGATCCTCCTAACACAACCGCAGTCAAGCATTCCCATCTCCATCCCTGTCCGTAGGGTACGAACCAGTAGGGCCGTCCTGACTCTCATCTGAGGGCAAAGCCCAGATTTCCACAATAGTGTAAAGGGTCACCAACCAGAAAATAACAGTTAACACATAGCAATTAAGTTTTTGAATGCTCAAAACAACTTTTTAACTAAGCATGCACCTTAACAGGATTTTCAATGTGCGAAAAGTTCATACATTACATTGCCAATGAAAATGAAGGTAAAATGCAGTTCTCGATCTCCTAATTAACACATGATAAAACAAAACATGGATAGATTCATGAGCAATTAATCATACAACTAAAAATGAGGATTTTCACTGAGCCAATCGATTGGGCAATCGATTGGGGTGAAGATTTTTAATGAAAACAGAATCCTGGGCTGAATTCAATCGATTGGTAAATCGATTGATTGGTTCCTGAGCCCCTGGTTTCGAGCCAATCGATTTCCTAATCGATTTGGTGAGGGATTCTTAATGAAAACAGAATCCTGGGCTGAATTCAATCGATTGGTAAATCGATTGATTGGTTCCTGAGCCCCTGACTTAAGGCCTAATCGATTGGGCAATCGATTTCGAAAGGGATTTTAAAAAGGCTGATTTACAAAATCGATTGGCTAATCGATTTTGTGAATTGGCCAAGTCCCTGTTTACCCATCCAATCGATTGGGAAATCGATTTCCCTGATCAGTTTTCCAAAAATTCATGAATTAACCTAAGTCATTCCTAATCAAGTTCACCACTTAACACTTAGCAATTTCTACGCGATTACTACGACACACAAAGGTTCGATAACCATCATACTCACACACAATACACAACACATAGCACTTAACACCTTCATCTCAGTTATCACGATAAATCAAAATTCGAATCACTCAATCATAAACTCAAATCAAACATGACTCGCGTGCCAGGCACCCTAATGCAATGCGTATATGCCAAAATGCATGGACTCGGAATTCCAAACCAAAACCCTCCTCGAAGGGCCGTAAATCATAATTGTACCGCCTATCGCAGGCCAAAGTACCAATTACCGAGGTGCCACCTATCACGGGTCAGCACGATTTACTAAAATGCGTAAATCATAAACGTACCACCTATCACGGGTCAGTACAGTTTACCGAGGTGTCACCTATCACGGGTCAACACGATTTACTAAAAGAAAAAGCGGGAATCGTAAATGTACCACCTATCACGGGTCAGTACAGTTACCATGGTGTCACCTATCACGGGTCAACACGATTTACTAAAATATAAATCGCAAACGTACAACCTATCACGGGTCCGTACAGTTTACCAAGGTGCCACCTATCACGGGTCAGCACAATTCACCAAAAATGTAAATCGTAAATGTACCACCTATCACGGGTCAGTACAGTTACCATGGTGTCACCTATCACGGGTCAACACGATTTACTAAAATGTAAATCGCAAACGTACAACCTATCACGGGTCCGTACAGTTTACCAAGGTGTCACCTATCACGGGTCGACACAATTTACCAAATGAAATGCATGAGCATACACAGACTCCATTCACAACAATCGTTAAGCAAATGCAGATATTAAAAGATTCCCCATTTTTAATACCCATTTAACTTAAACGACTTTCAAACAACATTAATTAAATAAGTCATTAAGAGATTCCCCGTTCTTAATACCGATTTAACTTAATGATTTTCAAAACAAAACGTTAAGCAAACAGTCATATTAAGAGATTCCCCATTCTTAATATACTTTTGACTTAAACGGTTTTCTCGCAAAACATTCAGTAAACGAGTCATTGAGAGATTCCCCATTCTTAATACTCATTTACCGAAACGATTTTCAAAAACGATAGTTAAGTAACCGAGACATTAAGAGATTCCCCATTCTCAACGCCCAGTTAACTTAAGCATTTTCCTCAAATACACATTAAGCAAACCGAGGTATTAAAAGATTCCCCATTTTTAATACTCGTTTAACTCTAATGGTTTTCAAATTCCACAGAAACAAATTCAAACATACTTTCACATTCAAACCATAATTCACAACAACCACACCAATTAACAAACATCAAGTTTCATTTACCCATAATCATACACAATGACATTCAAATTCATTTACCACGAAACATTCATCACTATAAACAAAACCTAACTCTTAGGGTTTTACCCGTAACGCACTAGTTTGGTTTTTCCCCAAATCGACACATTTAACCCTAACAATTTCCTTCCCACACAACTACAGATAAGTCCCTAATGCAAGCTAGAAGTTTGGAAGGAGCCCTTACCTCAAAGTTAGCTTTATCGAGTGTTTCCGGTTCCGCGAGAAATTCCGGTAAAATCTCCGCTTGCAACGCCGCTTCCAAAGTAGTGCACTAGCACCGTAGCACGGAGGTGAGCAACTTTCCCTTCTATCTCTTCGAGAAAAGAGGTTTGGATCTAGGAGAAACGGAGGGGTTTGTGTTTGGATCTCAAAAACCGTATTTCTTCGTTTTCGAATCAAAGAGGAAGAGTGGAGTTACGAAAACCTTGATCTAACTCACACCCAACCTTGGGTCACTAGCTTTGAAGAAAGGAAGCAACGAAAACGAAGAATGGAGAAAGGATGGATTTTTGGTTAAAGCTCACGTGAGTGCAGAGGAAGAAGATGGAAAATTCAATTTTCCCTCCTTTCTATTTCTTTCCTTTGCTTTTCCTTTCTTCCTTTTTCCTTCCTTCCTTTATATACTATTTTCTTTTCCTTTTCCTTCCTTCTAGTTTTCCTTTCTTTTTCCCTCCAAGCAAACATATGAATATAAAATAAATATAACTTAACAAATATCTCAAAATCTAGATATTTATTAAATTACCGTTTCACCCGAAACGCCTTAAATTAACCGTAAAGTATTTTCCGCAGTTAAATTCAATTTATTTATCGACGAGAAATTCTAATTGGCATCGAAATATCTTTTTGATTATAAAACTCCAAAATATTATTAACTTTGGCTTAAAAGCCTCCGAGCCAAAATCCAAAATATACCAAAAATACATAAAAGGTACTTTAAAATTATGGGTCTTACAGGATGCATTACTACATCAATCTCTCTTAGGTGTTTTGGAATTTTTATGATTTCCTGATTAACTAGTATTTCCAATTTTGAAAAGCAATTTTTCCAGTGCGTGCTTTTATCCTCCAACTCTTTATAAATCTCTTGGTTCTTCAATTGTCCAAGCAACATCATGAAACTTTCTTCCCAATATATGGTTTCATCCTTTAAGTCATTATAGATCTTTTCTTGATAATCAATGTAATTCTTCAACTCACTAGAAGTTTCCATTTCTGTTCTTAGTGCATCTTGGTGTTTTGAGAGTAATTCTTCAATTTCTTCCTTCTGTTGCCTATCATTCCTTACTTGACTCTCGTATTTAGCTACCATTGTTTTCAGTTGTTTCTTTAACTCTTCAAACTCTTTTTTTATGTTCTTTTCAGAGCTTGCTGATTTTGTCCACAACTGCTTCCACATATAGGCCTCTTCAATAGCTGCATTCTTTTCTTGCTTTCACATGATACCCTTTTTTGAACATGTGAGACACAAATCAAGTATACAACACTGTAACACAACACAAAATTGTTCCCCCTTCTTCCCATATCCTTGTGAGTCTAGGAAATAGTTTTATTCCATTTTGTGGGTTTGCGTTCTCTTGTCTGACTCATCCACGTGTTTGTGTAGTCTTTTCTTATTCTTATGATACATATCCCATGTCTTGGTTTGTGGTGTCCTATGCCTGATCGTATCACATGTGTTCTTTTTAAGAATTGTTCTTACCTTACTTTCGTTAAAACCTAAGTTTTGAATTTCTTCTTTCCCTTATTTAAACTTCTCTTCTCTCTAGTGATTTTTTTCAAAAATCATTTTTTTCCATTAAAACCTTTCTCTCTCACCCTAAATCCATTTTCATCCAAGATGATTTAAACATGAATTCCTCTAAGAAAAATCAATTCAATCTCACGTCCATTATCGAGTATTCATCTTCCTAATTGATTCGCTTCTTACATTTTACTCACAGAAAAGCTTAAAGATATTTTTAAAACATGAACTACTCAACTTCAGGGCTGAAAAGTTCATAAATTCATTACATTTGTGAACTACGGTCAACAAGATGGATTATACAAGGAGATTCACAAAATGCATTTAAAGGGTCACTATATGCAAACCTTGGATGTCAATGTCTTTATTTCACTATGAACCTTAAGTACAAAGAGGTAACGAGAAAAAGAGCATTGAAGACTTGTGCCTCATTTTGTTTGAATCCTTTGTAATGGATAAAAGTTTGAAAGTAATTACGAACAATGGTTATCTTTGGAAGATTTTATCTCCAATTTCGATATTTAGAGAAAGATCTATCAAACAAGGTCAAGACAATTATAGAAAAGGGAAACTAAAATATCTCATTTTCCTTAGTTACGTTTGACAAGTCATAAGGTAGGCTCCTAAATATGAAAACTTCTTCACCACTCTATCAGATGGAAGTTCAATGAAAGAAGTCACTTTCTAAAGAGTGTCAATGAAGAGATTTAGTTTATTTAGGTATTAGGAATTCATGATTCAAACCTTTATATATAATTTAAACCAATGGATCTGGTTTAAATAGCCTTAGAAAGACCTTAGGATTTTATTTTATAACAGTTTTAATGTAATTTGTATTTATTACTATTTTAATATGAATTAAATAGTATTCCTTCTGATTTATTATTTCCCTATGTCACTTGTTTTTCTCTGTTTCTCTTTTGTGTCTCTGTTTTTTATACATATGTTTTTATTTTCCATCTAACTATAACCTCTCTTTTTTTTTTTTTGTCTACCTGGTTCCTTTTTTATTTATTTAAATTTCTTAACTTTTGGTGATTATCTCTTTCTATGTCCACGATTCTTCATATCTTTCCATTAATTGTTTCGAGTTTTTAAATCGTTCACATGTCATAGTGTTTGTCAAAGCTATGTGCATGTTTTCGCCTCACTCATTGTGTCACTCCACACTCTCATCTTTACTTCTTCGTTTTCCAAAACGACTTTGTTTTCTTTCTAAAAAAATATGGCTATTTATACCTCAAATATTTTTTAGTTTCCCTATATGTGTATTTCATTCATCTCTTAAAACTTCTTGTGTTGTCTTAAACCTCTTTAAAACTCTTATGTTATTGATGTTTGTTCGTTTTCTGCTAGGAAAAGAAAGTCAACTTCCTATTCTGAGAATAAGAAAATCCCAACCTCTGAAATTCCTTCAATGGTACATGACATTCTCCTAAAACATCTTGAAGCTCATATTGCTCTACAAGAAGTTCACCACAAGCTAGACCTTCTTAACTCTGAAAAGACGGAAGCAACTCAGCTCTTGAGTTTTCTTTTATTTCCCTTTTTAGTGTTTTTTTATAATTTTTTTTTGCATCTAATTGGCACAACATCTGTATTTGCATATGAGTATCATTTTCATCTATCATTATTATGATAATTAGTTGCAATTCACCCTTATTTTGAAAGACTTGATATCCTTTAAAAACGTGTTTTTCCATTAGGTTTAATATCCCAAGAAGAAATATAATTTAAATGCTTTACATCTTGAGGAATTGTGAATTGTTAATCAATATTCATAAGAATCCAAAGTCCTAACATCCTTGAAATCCTATTAATTCCATTCAAGAGAATTGTCAAAATTATGATAATGTGTGTATACCTTAATTGCTTGCTTAACCTTGTATATTTCCTCTCTATTATTTCCTTTTTAATTTTACCCTCACGTGTATCAAAATTTAAAATAACTTAAGTCAAGCGTATAATAAATCTACAATATGAGTCAAAGCGCTAAAGACAAAGGAAATATAAGTCAAAGATTGACCATTTGATCACAAAAAAAAAGAACGCTTATTTGCCTCTATCTAAAGTTATGGATCCTCTAACTCAAAGATCAAAAGAAGAAAGCTCAAAATAAAGTACCTGATACAGTAAATGTTATGGTAAAAGTCAAATTCTATGATGAATAAAGATAGAGGGCTAACTAATCAAGTGCACCACGACTCTGAAGAATTTGTTAAAGCAATGTCAACACCAAATTCAGAAATTCATCATATTATTCAATCTAATAATAAAAAATAAAAAACCATCAAATTCAAAATCGAACTCAAATCTATCACATCCAAACCTTTGAAATGAAAATCGAAAAGTTATAGGCATAATATGTCAACTAGTTAAGTAGATCAGGTCTTGGTATTGGTATGTCAACTAAATATCACTACCATGAAAACAAAAATGGAAATTTAATTTAGTATATCAAATTGGAAAAAAACTAAGATAATAATGGGTATAGCTTTACCCTTTGAAGGATTCCGACTGATTTCTATTTTTGGGGGTTGTCTTGAATTTTTTAGGTGGTCCTATATTTTTCTTTGTTATTGTCAAACTCAAATCTAGTTGAATCTTTCTATTCCAATGCTGCAAAATTAGCAAGTAGAGAACAAGAAAAAATGGTTAAAAACATGAATTTAGATTATTATACATTACGTTTGGTTGAAAACATTAATTTGCACTATTATGTTTTGTTTTGGATTATGGTGAGAGAGTGAATCAAAAGGACGAGACTTGAGAGAAGCAGGAAAAAAATCTAAAAAAAAAAAAAAATTGTATTGAGAAAACATGATAAAATAATGTAAAAGTACATTTTCAATTTAAAGTGCACGAAGTGTTCACCAAAAAATTAATTATATTAATACGATTTTGGGCCATTGACTATTCGTGTCGTCCCATAATAATAAAATAAAATAGAAGCAATCTATTGACAACAAATATGTTACCTCGTGAGTCAACCATTACTTCTCTTTTTCTATTGCGATTATACATGAGCAAAGTCTTCACTTTTTCAAATTTAATAAATAAAAAATTATTCTATATTTTATTTTAAAGGTTTATGTTTTTTATTTTAAACTTCCTATATTTTATATTAACAGTTTTTGTTTGTTATTTTTGGGATAGAACAAATAATTGTGATTTTAAATTATTTGTTATTAGATTATTATATATTCGTGATTGATTCCCAAAATCAACTTTTAATTTTAAAGATTTTTTAGAGGTTTATCCAATATTTTGTTTAGTAAAAGAAAACTGGTGACTTTGCTGGAGACTAAGTAACGACTTTGCTTGAGACTTTTGATAGTCAAACTCAACCTAAATAATTGTATTTATTTATGATACCCTCTTACTTTATTTGTTTTAATATATATTTATTATTGTGGATATGAATTTTTTACTGTAATGTAGTTTTCATTTCAATGATTTATTTATCTTATTTAGAATTCTACATGAATCCACACACATATGAGTGAGCCTTATATCATAAATGAGTGCAACCTAAGATAAGTTAGAGGTTGTTTTAATATCTATTTATTGTGAATAATAATTTTTTTTACTGTAATGTAATTTTCATTTCGATGATTTTCTTTATTTTATTTTGACCTCTACATGAATTCACACACATATGAGTGAGCCTTATATCATGATTAAGTGCAACCTAAGATAATTAAAGATTGTGTAGTGATAATGCTCTACATGTACATCCTACGTGGTTTTCATGAAAATATCACCCAGAGTTCAAATCTTTCTATAACATTTTTATTTTAATAGTTTATCTATTAATGGGTTAAATATTTTAGAAACGGGGTGTGTGTCCTAGGAACCAAATTAGAACTATATAGCCACCCATTGAAATGATTCACAATAAAGGCACACATAATCATTATACGGAAGAAATGACCTCCCATTTAGGTTACATGTGTATTTGAAGAAAAATCTAGCGTATTCCATATTTGCTTTTGTTCTCGTGCATAATCATGCATATCTCACTGTCTTCAATTGCATTTTGTATCATGTTCTTCTTCGTTTTCTTTATTTTTTTAAAAATAATTGTCATATCATGTTCATCTAAGAGAACCATAAAATTTTAAGCTTGTTGTGGATATCTTTAACTATAAGAAAACATATACTTTACTCCATTAAGGAAGACTTTGCCACTGAGGGTTCCTAAACCTGAAGTAAACAGTCAAAAAACCTCTCTCGCAAGTTGAAGAAAATGCAACGTTCAATCTTCACAAGAAAATTTGGGAAAATTCTAAATTTTCTAAGAGTTGATGTGCGGATTGAAACCCATACAATGTTAGTCCAATTCTATGATCCTTCTTTTAGGTGTTTAACCTTTATGGAATTTCAATTGTTCCCAACACCAGAGGAGTTTTAACAAATATTGGGGCATCTTATAGAGAGAAGCAAGTCTTACTAATACATGGAATACTATCCCACATTGAAAACAATTGTTGAGACACTTGATTTCCCTTCTAAGGGAAGTGGAGGAAAATAAGACTGGCCAAAGTGATTTGATTGGATTCCCAATAAAATATCTTAAGGAGAGAGTCATATACTTAGCAAAAGATAGAAAATGGGATGATTTCATGGATATGATTGCCTTAATGGTTTATTTGTTTTATTCTCAAACATCAAGGATTTTGTGGACTTTACCCATTTGACGTTTTTTTTTTACTCAAAAGCATAGAGGAGAGAATCTAGTACCAACTATTCTTGTGACATTT
Source organism: Cicer arietinum (assembly GCF_000331145.2). Lineage (NCBI taxonomy): Eukaryota > Viridiplantae > Streptophyta > Magnoliopsida > Fabales > Fabaceae > Cicer > Cicer arietinum. Next base: position 35,577,166 of record NC_021161.2, read on the forward strand.
GCTGCATTTTTTATCTTTGTCAGGAGAAAAAAAAAGAGGTTTTTCTTTGTTGTTTGCCAACACTTTATCTTTGGTTCGTCAGACATGCCTTCCAATAAAGAAGCAAAATGAAAATTAATAGTTAAAAGGAATAAATCGATAGTTTGAATTCTCAAAGTAAGGGCATAGAGGAAGTGATTTGTGTAGATCAGAGGATTTTTCTAATGTTCCTCTCATTGGAACTAATGGGTGTATAAACTATAATCTCTATGTGGCACTAAGGCAATTGAGCTACATTATGATGAAACCTTCAATGATGGATGTAACAACTATTTTTAATCTATGTGGTCAATGTATTCGTGATGTTAATATGCTAAGGATGATGTGCAAGTCTTGGGATGCTATTGTAAGAAAAAGGCAATAACTAGGCTCCAAAAGTTGTGGTTTAGGAGATAAATAATGCCATTGGGTAAAAAAACAAAGCACTAGCAATCAAATTACCATTTTGTAGTAATTTTTATCCCACACCACAACTTCTAGGGCCTAGTTTTTGCCCATTTCAAAAAAATATCATCCCAAGACTTGCACATCATCCTTAACAGATTAACATCTCAAATTTCTTGTCCACGTAAAACAAAAGAAGTTTTCACATCCATCATTGAGGGTCTCATCATAGGGTAGTCATGTTGTCTTAGTGCCACATGTAGATTATAGTTTATACACCCCTTAATTCCCATGAAGGGTTCATAAAAAAAGTCCGCTTTTCAATAAATCAATTCTTCGATGTCCTAACTCTGAGAATACCAATTAATCGTTCTTTGATTAAGATTCTCCAAACTATTAACCCATTCTTTTTTACTCTTAATTTTCAAATGGTGTCCTTCTTGGAAGGCATATCTAACGAGCCAAAGAAAAGGTATTGGTGAGCAACAAAAGATATAACCTTCATTTTGCCCATGATGAAGATTAAAAGTGTAGTAGTAAATTTTAGCAAGAACCATTGGTACATGATTCTCTCATATATGCTAGTGAGCCAAAAAAGACATCAATAGTAATAAAGTCCACAAAATCTTTGATGTTTGGAAAAAAAAAATCCCATAAACAATTGAGGCAAACATATTCATAAAAACATCCCATTTTATGTCTTTTGCTAAATTTATGGCTCTTCTTAAGATATTTTCTTGAGATTCCAATCAAATCACCTTGGTCGAACTTATTTTCCTCCAATTCCCTTAGAGTGATATCTAGTATCTCAAATTTGTTTTCAACAAGGGGTAGTGTTCCATGTATTGGTAAGACTTGCTTCCCTTCATAGGATACCCTGGTATTTGTTCGAACTCCTCTAGTGTTGCGGCCAAATGAAAGACCCTATGGGGATAACATCTAAAAGGAGGATCATAGTATTGGACCAATGTTGTAAGGGTTTCCACTCACACATCAAATTCAAGAAAATCTAAAATTGTCCCAAATTTTCCTGAGACGATTACACATTTCACTTTATTCAACTTGAGGAAGAAATTTTTTAAATAATTGGTTTTCAGAACACTTAATGACAAAGTCTTCCTTAATAGTAGTTAGGTCCAAGTCACCATTTGATCTAATGTTTCCTATAGTTAAAGCTATCCACAACAAGCCTCAAATTTTAGGGTTCTCTTAGATGAAAATGATATGTCAATGATTTTTCTTAAAAAGAGGAAAGGAAAAACATGATTCAAAATGAAATGGAGGAGAACGAAATATGCATGATATGGCTAGAGAACACAATTAAATATAGGATATGGTAAAATTTTCTTGATATACACATGTCACTTAAATGGCTTCTCATACGGTGGTTCTGGGGGCCTTTAATGTGAATCCTTTCGACGAGTGGCTCTATAGTTCTAATTTGGTTCCTAGAGCACATAATCTAATTCTAAAATATTTAACAAATTAATAGGTAAACTATTAAAATGAAAGTATTCTAAAAATGATCAACTCTAGGTGAGACTTTCATGATAACCAAACATGATGTACATCAAGAAGATTATCACTACCCAGTCTCTAACTTATTTTATGTTGCACTCAACCTAGGTATAAGTCTCACTCATATGTGTGAAGATTCGTGCAAAAAGCTAAATAAATTAAATAAAATCATCGCAATGAAAAAAACATTACATTAAAAAAAAATATTACTATTCAGAATAAGTAGATATTAAAACAAATAAAGTAAGCGGAATAACATAAATAAAAATATAATTAATTAAATTAAACTTGACTATCAAAAGGGGAATAATTTACTCTTAGGATATTCCTAGGTACAATATGACAACAATTGAAAAAAAATTGGGTAGTAAATATTTGTAAGTTGATTGATTGATTAATTATTATTATTATTATTATTATTATTATTATTATTATTATTATTATTATTATTATTATTATTATTGTTATTATTATTATTATTTTTATTATTATTATTGCTTTTATTATTATTATTGCTTTTATTATTAATTAGTTTATTTATTTATTTATTTATTTAAAAAATAACAACAATAATAAAGAAGGAAATAATATAAATCCATGAAAAAGGGGCATGTTGATTCACGGGCTAGCATATTTGTTGCCAATAGATTTATTTTACTTTATATTTTTTTAGACCTACTTTATTTTCTATATTTTACCACAATCATTTAACTAAGTTCTACTAAGGCCTATAATGTGAATTCATAACCATATTAGCTTTTAAATGAAATTTGTGAATGGTCCATGTTACTATTTGATGGAAGATGGAGTTTCACAACATAAACAAAAAGTGGCATGAATAAGAAGAGTATGTATAGGACAGTGTGAATCAACAAAAAGCAATACATAATTTTTTTGTCAACAAAAACCAACACCTAATCGTTTCAACATTTCACGTATGCCATTTACAAGAAAACAACAACATAAAAAAAATAAAAATAAAAAAAAAAGTAGAAAATCTGTGTGATTATATTTTGAGGGTTTTTCCCAAAAAGAAAACGTACCAGTCTTGTTGTAACTTCTATTTGCCCCTTTTTCAACTTTTTCTGATGCCTCTCTCCCCGTTTTGTCTCTCTCTAAATACTTAACCTCTATTTATATATAGTGGCTAATTAGGTTAAAATCTTTAGGAAATGATATCTCAATTAATTACTAATTATGGTAAAATCAGAAAATTTATTTTTTCATTGAAAACTTACCACTAAAACTTGATTTTGTTTGAACATAAATCAATCACAAAATTAATCCTATTTGATTAAAAAATGTCATTTTGAATTAATTTAATTTTAATTTCGTTTTATTTTTAAAATAAAAAATGAATTAATATTTATTTTTTTTAAAAGGTAGAAAAGTCTCAAATATCCTTTATTTTTATTTTTATTTTTGTTTTTGCGAATAATTAAAAAGGGTGAACACAATTAGGTGTCAATAATTAGAGTGAGAGTTATATTTGAGAGTTGATCAAAATTTTGGTCTATGACCGTTGATGGTGACATGTTAAAATTAAAAGAAGAAAAAAGTAGACTTAATTGTAGTTTTGGTGTCGTTATTTTAGCTAAATCATGAAAATAGTCTCTCCATTTTATTTCTCCCCAATTTTGGCCCCTCAAACAGATTTTTAATCTAAAATTTGATGAAGTATCAATTTTTTAAGTCACACGACAACATTTATAATCATAGATCTAATGTACAATTGTTGCACCATGAGATTTTTAGGCGTGAGTTAAATGAGCTTAAAAAAAATGACATTTCATCAAGTTTGGGACCAAAATTCTGTTTGGAGGACTAAAATTGGAGAAAAACAAAATAAATAATTATTTTCGTGATTCAGTTAAAATAGAGGATTAAAACTGCAATTAAATCAAAAAAAATATTAGAAAACCTATTTGTGATAGGATTAGAAAAAGAGTTATAAACACCTCAATTAATTTATATTTTATTTAAAATATCGGTTGGAGATATTTAACTCGAAATATAAAATGATAGGTATAAATCTTTTAATTTAATTTAAAAAAAATTAATATGACAAAGTTATTGAAATTAAAATTTAATTTCAATTTAATTTGTTTTAAAAAAGTATCCTTCAAATAATAATAGTATATATTAATCTTATGCATGGGTGTACGATATAGTAATTAACAAAATAATTGGAACCGATTATAGGTGAAAATGATACATGCGGCAGTTCTAGCAATCTACAGCTGGAGCAGACTGTGACTATTAATTTTAATCGGAATTTAATTTCATTTGCAAAACCAAAAATGTTTCCCCTATAGTCACAATATATATTTTTTTTATTCGTTATTTGGGATTTTAATAATTAAATCAATTAATTTGAGAATATTTGAAATTTAATAATAATTAATACTCACGAGAACATATTTACTTTTATTTGATTATTGTATATATTTGTACACTTACGAATTATTTGCGACACTTCCCCAAAGTCTTTTAATAATGTTTTTTCTTTCTAAAAGTAAGATTAACACACTTTCAATTTAAATTTTAGTTGTGAATTTTATCAAGGATATAAAAGTCAAACTAATTATCTAATTAACTAAAAACATTCAATAAAATAAATTAATTTTTTGTTGTGTGTTTGAGTTCAATCAGAACAAAATTAAACAAATTCAATCTCTGTTGATTTATGTATGGTTTCATATGATTTAAGAGTAATTATCGATATTATTACGTGTTATCTTAAAAAATGTGATCTGTATAAGTATTTTTTTGCATTATAATTTAGGCTAAATTACATTTGTGGTCCCTTAACTTAATTTCAGGTAACGTTTTAGTCCTTTATCTTTTTTTTTTTCCGATTTAGTCATTTATTCCTAAAAATATCAAATAAAGTATGAAAATATGAGTTTATTTGAAGATTTGCGTTACGAAATTGATGAAATTTGTATTATATTAAAGAATATAATTAATTTTATGAGTTTTGATTGAATTTTTTTTTTGAATTTTTGTATAAAAAAGGATATCATTGTTGAAATTTTAAAACATAAAATATCAAATTGTCACTTAAAATTAAAATAAAGGACCAAGTCGGGAAAAAAAAAAGATAAAGGACTAAAACGTTACCTGAAATTAAGTTAATGGACCACGAATGTAATTTAGCCTATAATTTATGTACTTGATTTAGAATTAATTTTGTCTCCTAAATTGATTCTAACTTGAAGCTATGATCTCATACCAAGTCTTTTGTTGCAAGAGTAGGCATGTAAAAATTGAGCTACAAGCTGTCCACATGTTGTTCCACACTTAGATACTCGTATCAATAGTCCAACGGGAACCATTTGTGATAATTCTCCTTGCTAAGCAAAGGGTTCTCCATGAGAAAGACAGTTTATAGTCTATATGAGCATCCAAAAAATCATTATGGGAAAATACCTAGCCTTAAAAAATTGGAATATAAGAGATAAAACTTTGTCAATGAAATTCCATCATTGTTTTCCTAACATGACTAAGTTGAACACATAGAGGTTCCAAAAACCCATAACTCCATATTTTTTTAGGCATTGAGAGCTTGTCCCCTTCTAACCAATTAACGAGCCTCTGTTTGGTTAAGCGGACACTAAAATTGATTTTGTAATTGATTTTAATTAAAAGTGAATTGAATGTGAATTGATTTATGTTTGAATATATTTTTAGATAAAAGTGAATTGAATAATAAACTTTAGTGTAAAAATCACGTTTGGATCCAAAAAAAAGCTACAATCAGTGTGAGTGATTGCTGACTTTGGAATGGAACTAAATACCTACGTTACTAAGTAAAGTCTTCATATCACACATAGCTATGTCCTCATCTGATTCGATCAGTTTCTTTCTTGAATTCGCACATTAGTTTTTTATCTTGGTCGGAACCTAGCAAATTTTAGAGTGCAGTTTTCTGTGGATCTTGTTTGATGGATCACACATTTTTCTCTCCTTCAGTTGCATAGTTTCTACGTAAATAGAGAACTCTGCTTAGTTGAAAAAACACTCCAAAAGTTCTATGATAATTTCAGACTTTTCTCTGCTTCTCTCTTTCGGCTTCATCTTCTTTTCTTTCGTTCGAATAGTCATAGTACTATATTACGAGTGATAGGTTTTTAATTGTCATATTGAAGATGTAATTCTAGAATGGTTTTCTACGGTGCAGTAGAATTCCGATACAGTTTGTATAGACTGTTTTATCCTAGAGACTATGTGGTTGATAGTCTGTATTACACGATTTGGACAATACCGCAAAACGTCTTAAAGAGATCGCGACTCAATTCAATAATATATTCGATGACATAAATTTATTTTTAAACAGTTTTTTGAAACTCAAAAACAACAACTGAATGATGATTGATCAATTATTAATTATTGTCAAACTATCTTTTTCTTTTATCAAACAATCATTAGTTCATTATGCATAGATTGAGGGGTAATCTGACCATGGATAAGGATGAGCAACTGCGTAGGTTTCTATTTTTTTATGAACACTAAAATAATAATTTTTGTTTATTAGTTAGTAGCAGTGTATTTATTTTATCAATAAGAATTAAATGAAAATTTATCAAACATGCTACAATTTCAATTATGAATGATGCAAATCCACGTAATTTAGACTTTGTAGTTGAAAATTTAAAGAATGATCATACAAATAGGAATATTAAAAAATAAGATATTTTGTTCAAATCAATGAAAATAAATATTATTATATAAATAAACAATTTTATTATTGCGTCTATGACACTTAAATTATCAGGAGCGGCCTACATAGATTAATCGGCTACATTCACCTTCTATAAATAATGGAATAGTAAGATTTTGAGTTTAGATATCAATTTCGAGTTGACTCACATATAAACTTGAATTTTAGTAAACTCATAAATGAAATCGAGTTTATTCGACTGAACTCGGTAAACTTGAATTGTTTATATATGAGATGATATAATTACCAACAAAAACTCACACACATATGTGAGATTCTAAATTTAAATATGAGAAATAATGTCTTACTTAACAATTTCAGTATTTTATAAGTTGAGTTAGGACTTAAGAATTATGTTGAGTTCCTTTTATTCTTTGTTAGTTTTGATTTTATTTATGATATATTTTTCTTTACAATTGAGTTGAAATTTTGAATTATTGATGCAATTAGTATATTATTATTATATGATATGAATATATGTCATTAATATATATTATTTGTACTATTTTTAATATAAGTTAAACTTATACGAGTCTTCAAATAGAGTTTATGAATCGATTTCTCATAAAGAACGAGTATGCTTAAATACTCGAATTTTGAGAACCTTAATACTATCCCCCTAGTAATTGTTTTAACAAAATATATCACAAAACCACTAGATTTTCGTAACCTACAAAAAATTGAAGGACAAATTTCACTTGAAAACTGGAATGATTTGCCATGTAAGAAACCACTGAATGATTTTTAAGGAAATAACACAATATTACTATTATTCCTTTCAACAAACAAGTCTTTATTAAGTACTTACTTTTGTCTGAAAGTATGTTTTTGAAATGTAAATCAAGCTACAGTAGCCAAAAGAGGGTGCGGAAAGTCATTATTTTGGTCCTGACTCATTTTGGGCTTACGACTCAACTTTGTTCTTAATTAGTTTCCCTAAAAGGCATGTGCAAAATATGTTTATACATATAATACACACAGAAGTATACATTAAACTGATTTATTGAAATTTAAATTTATTTTATTTTATTTTTTATGAAATAAGAAATGTTTGTAAATTGAGATTAATTGAATTTATTATTTCTCATTAAGATTGAATTAATTATGTATTAAATTTATTATATATATATATATATATATATTATTTTACTTCACTAAGTGACATTCATTGCAGGATGGTGTAGTAGGGATGCTCGGGTTCGGATCAATTCTAAGACAAAAAATCATTTGATTAAAAGATTAAAATGACAATATGGTTCAACTTGGATTGATTCTAAAAATAATTAATCCAATTCAATTTGATAACTGCAGTCTAAATTTTTCAAAGAATGTTCAGTTTGAATTAGACTACTTCATTCTACTGTCAGCAATATACATAATTATATATTTATATAATATCAAATAACAATTACAAACTAAATAACATTATTATTTTATATATTGTATAAGATACTAAACATTAAAGAAAAATTATCAATTATGTATAGAACAGTACATATGCAATAATAAATCAAATAGATTGTTTATTAAGTATTATAAAAAAATTAACAAATAATATATGAATACAACAATTCATGCTAATGATAAAATAAATTAGTATTAGAATTTAAATATATATTTAAATTTAATTTAAAAATTCCGAATAATTGGATTCATTTCATGAACCCACGATGAATAAGGATTAAAAATTCATCATCCTTATGGCAGTTGGTGAAGTTTGATTTTGCAAGAGTGTTAATTCAAACGGGTCTTGTTGAAGAATCATTTTTGGGTCCGATGATTCTTGTTTGAGATAAGCATATGTTCAGATTCGTTACAGAATTTTTAATTTGATGAGGGTGGATCGAAAAACTTTGGACATTAAACTAAAGGAAATGAATAAGGATTGAAAATTTATGGAGGAAGTGGCGGTTATGGAAAGGGGAGTTAACTTATGGGGTGCATTTTGATTTGGAGGATATAAAAACATAATTCAAAATTAGAAATCAATCTTATTTAATCGAGGACATTAATGTGGATTTTATAAATTTGAATGAGGATTTGATTGTTAATGTTAGTAGTGGAAAAAAAAAATCAATCTGGGCTTTCAAAATGGTGCAGCCCAAGAGGGGGGCAGTTTCCGCAGGCCAGAATGTTTCAAAGCCAAGTTGTTGGGCTTGTTTAGTTGTTCGGCCAGTCTGTTGTGCAGAGCCAAAACAGTTCTTTTAGATAAAAGGAGGGGTGCATTCAGCCATAGTTCTACTGTAGTTAGCAATTATGGAGGTTTATTGGGTTGTAGCTTGCACAAGCCTTTTTCAAATTTCTTATCTTTTCGGATTCAATTTGTGGGCATGAGGTGGACCAAGTATGTGTGGTCAATGAGAAAAAGGCAATTTTCGACGATCAAGAGGTTAGCGAGATTACCTATTATAGAGCGAAAAGATAAGTTGGCAGCTATATAGAGGAAAAAGAAGCAAGTTCAAAAGACTTCCCAACTAAAAAATCAATTCGAGTAAGTTCACGTTCTTCTGATTTAATAGGATCCTTGAGTTGTGGGGATTGGAAGCATTAGGCTATTTTGAATGAAAAAGTTAATGTAGTAGCGGAGGATATTTGAAGTTTCAGAAAAAGTAATTATTTAAATTTTAATGGTGACAAAGAAGAACTAATTAAAAAATTGATGGAGACAGAGGAGAAAGTTAGACCCAATATTAAGAGGACGGTGTCTGGGGCATCTTCTTGAAGGAAAGTAGTGCATGGATTGTAGGAGGTCGAAGGGGTACAATGAAGATAATAATTTGCAATATTAGAGGTTTGGGAGGCATGGCAAAGAAAAAAGAAATCAAAGATTTAATTCAAAATAAAAAGATATGATGGAGTTGATTGATATGATGTTTTAAACCATCAATTGGTTGTTCTGGCTGCTTACCTACTTTATGGGATCCGAATTGTGTAGAGATGTTTTCGTTTGTTATGTGATCACTAGCTCTTATGTCAAAAGGATTGTGGAAGTTATTTGTGGTTTCGGTGAACATGGTTAATATTTATACTCATTGTGAGGTTCAACGAGAAAAAGAGTTATGGTCACTTTAACTCACGAATTTGAGTTACAGTAGGATGATTATTGGTGTATTTGTGGGGACTTTAATTCTATATGAGGTGTGGAGGAATGTAAGGGAGTGGAATGTGTTTAGAGAGAGAAGGAGGTTAACATCTTCAACGATTTATTTGATGACAATCATTTGGTGGATTTACCTCTAATTAGAAGAAGATTTACATTGTCTAGGTTGGATGGGGCTTGTATGGGTAGATTGGATCATTTTATTTTATCTGAAAGTTCTTGTGAAGTTTGGAATGTTGTAACTCAATGGGTGTTGGAGAGAGGTTTATCTAATCATTGTCTTATTATTTTGTCTGAAGAGATGTAAGATTCAAGGCCTAAACTGTTTCAAATGTTGAGATGTTGGACTGATTTCCCAGCCCATCATGAGTATGTTCAGAATCATTGGAAGAATATGTAGTTTTTTGGATGAGGAGGTTTTGTTCAGAATAAAAATTATGGCAGCGATTTGGGTGAACAATTAAGATTTGCTAAGGAGATTATTAGTCGTTTGGATTTGAAAGGTTATTTCAAAAATTATTTCCATTCACGCCAAGTGAGGATGATTTAAGTATATAACTTTCCATTTCAGCATGTTAGTGATGAGGTTCTTAGTTGATTAGAATGTTTGAAGAAGAGGAAGTTAAGGCAACTGTGTGGGATTACGATAGTTTCAAAAGCTCTGATCTTGATGGTGTCAACTTTGGTTTCTTGAAAGAATTTTTGGATGATGTTAAATATGATTCCATGAATTTTTGGTGATATGGTCTAATTGTACTTTTATTGATCTTATTTCGGAAAAGGAAAATCCTAAACTACTCAATGATTTCCGCCCTATATCTCTTTTTGGGTGTATGTATAAAGTTTTAGCTAAGGTTTTGGCTAATAGATGGAAAAGTGTAATTGGGAATGTCATATTGAAAATCAATATGCTTTTGTCAAGGCTGACAATTTTTAGATGCCACTTTGGTGGCTAATGAAGTTATGGACGAAGCGCGAAAGAGGAAGCGATAGTTAATCTTGTTCAAAGTTGATTTTGAGAAGACTTATGTTTCTACGTAGTAGGACTACTTAGATATGCTGTTGACTTCTATGAATTTTCCTATAAAATGGAGGTGTTAGAATTTGGAATGTTTGAGCTTGACATCGACATCAGTTTTTGTTAATGGGGGTCCAATTGAAGAGTTTTCTCTACAATGGGGTCTTAGGCAAAGGGGTCCATTTTCTACTTTTTTGTTTATGTTGTTGAAGGCTTAAGTTCCTTATTAAGGTCTTTAATGGAAATTGGATTGTAATATGGTTATAGTGCGACTAATGGCTCAGATTTGAGAGTCTCTCATTTACAGTTCATGGATGATACTCTTATAGGAAAGAAGAATTGGTCTAATATAAGAGCAATTAAAGCTAACTTACTCCTTTTCGAGTTGGCTTCAGGTCTAAAGGTAAAGTTTCATAAAAGTATTTTGATTGGTATGAATGCTAATGGTTCATGGCTAGTGGAAGCAACTAAGTTATTAAATTGCAAAGTTGGGAAGGTTTCGTTCAAATAACATGGATTACCTATTAGTGAAAATCTGAGGAAGCTATTCTTTTGGAGTCATTTGATTGAGAAGCTTCAAAAAAGGTTATCTAGTTGGAGGAATCGCAATTTTTCTATGGGTGGTCCTCTTGTTTTGTTAAAAGTTGTTTTGTTTGCACTACGAATTTATTTTCTTTCTTTCTTCAAAGCTTCGACAGATACTATCTCTAAAATTGAATCCCTTTTTAAATATTTTTTATAGGAGTATAGTGAGGAGGCTTGTAAGGTCCATTGGTTCAAGTGGGATAGGGTTTGTTGCGATCATAAACAAGGTGGCTTGGTGTGCATAATTTTCATCTCTTCAATATGACACTTTTGAGAAAATGAAGTTGGAGGTTGAAAACTAACACGAGGTGGGTTGTGGTTTAAGTTTATTTGTTGTAAATATAGTTGTTTAAACGTGGTAGTGGGATCTTGTCGAGATTTGTCGTGGTGGAAGGATATTAGCAATTTAAAAGTGGGAGGCGGAGGAGTTAGGAACCCATGGTTTATTGACAATTTAGTCAAAAGAGTAAGTAAGGGGTGATTGCTTTGTTTCGAATTGATCCGTTGTTGGATGTGGATCGTTAAGAAATAGGTTCATGTGGTTGTTTGGGGGTGGTGCGAGATAAATATATTACATTGACAACTTTGTTTCAGTTGGGGTGGGAAGTTAAGGGTGGAGGGTGGGGGTGGCTTTGTAGTCTCTTTCAGTGGGAAGAGGAGTTGGTGGAAGAATGTGTTACTTTGTTTGCTAATGTTCAATTGCAGGATCGGGTTAAGGATTCATGGTAGTGGAAAAATTCTACTAATAGTGTGTATTTTGTGAAAGCTGTTTATCTTGACTTGATGCAAAATTCTAACGCAAAGCACTCTCCTTGTGGCAACTTTATTTGAAACCAAATGGTGTCGTTAAAGATGTCGCTTCTAGCTTGGAGGTTGACGTAAAAATCGATTTCCTAAGAATGACAACTTGATGAGGAGAGGTATTGGGGATAACTCCAATAGTTTGTTTGTGAGAGGTTGTGGAATTGAAGAAACTGCTCAACATCTGTTTTTTTATTGTCCCGCTTTTGGTTTGGTTTGGTGAAATATTTTTTCTTGGTTAGACATTCAATGTACCCTTTCTAATGAAGCTTTAACCAACACATAATAATATGGTGGGTTAGGCGTGCTTGGCAGAAAAGGGCGTCAATATTTCAATCTTATTTGGCTAGCGTGCATTTAGATTATTTAAAAATTGAGGAATCATATTATTTTCATAAGTGAAAAGTCTAACATTCTTGAGGCAACAAAACAAGTTAAACGCCTTTGTTGGTGTTGGCTAAATATAATGGAAAAAGTTTTGGATATGATTTCAATCAATGGTGGTCAAATTCGATTCGATGCTTGCTCTAGTTTTTCTTTTATTTTGATTAAAGAGTTTTTGTGTTTGGTTCACTATTTTAATATTTGGGCTATGTTTGTGTTTGGTAAACATAATCATATTCACATCTTGGAATTACATAAACAAAATGCAATGCAAGCCTCATGGTTAACATCTACGTAGATCCAAATGAAGTGACAATTAGAGTAGAAGGAATGAGATTGCGGGTGGCGGATTTGTTTCTCGAATGAGGCAGTGTACCTATTATCACTCTAAAACTCAAATTAATATTTGAGATGGTAAAGTGAGAGGTTGATTAGAATGAATTATGTATCTTCCTTTTGTTATCAACGTTTCAATTATAGGACGTATTAGGTCAAATCTATCATTATTTGTCGAGGAGATTCTGATATGATTCTTGTATTCATTATTAAGCAACCCAAAAAATATCAACTTGTCTATTCGTATTTAATGACACTTTTTCAAAATAATTTACATTAATTCCTTAATATTATAGGTAAGTTAGAAATTATATATCCCTTTATACGTAATCATGAAAATTAAATGTAGTTAACTATCGTCTTTAATAAATGTGAGAAAGTATATATTTTTGCTTCTAGCTCAGGTTAGAGAAAGTATAGTAAAGCAAAATTTGGAGTGCTTTAGTGTGTATATTAAATTCTTTTCTCTACCAATTCATGAACCATGACTCACATATCGCACTTTTGTCATGTGTTCATAACTATCTCAAGACAAAAGTATTGTCATAAAGTCAACCTTTAAGTTGATGCTAATAACATATGGGGAGGAAAGATATAAAAGACATTTTCCACGAGTAGGTATGGCAACGAGGCGCGTTGGAGGTTAGTTTTGCTTCCCCCCCGCACTAATTGTCCCCTAATCAAGGAAAACCAACACCTATTGTATGAGTTAAAATTTGGGTCTCCCATCTCCGTCCCAATTTTTATATATAAAATAATAAACTTAAGAGTAATATTTAGACAATCATAAAATAAAAGTATATTAAAATTATATTTTATGTTGAGATGAGATTAAAATTTTATTATATATAAAATATCAAATAAAATGAATAAGTACATGTATATAAATTTTTTAAAATAGTGTAATTTTACTAGCGGAACAGGTTTGAGGATGGGGTTAGTATCAACACCTCCAACTCCGCCATCGCCCTCACGGATGAGTATGGATTATCACTAGTACATAAATAGCTTTTTAAGTCAGTTTAAAATGACTTGTTAAGTTAATTTCGTGTTAGAATTGAAACTAAACTACTTAAAAAACCATTCGTTGTTAAGTCAATTAAATTTCAACCTACATAAAAAGTCAATTTTTTTGTAAAAAAAAATTGTTTCCCCCCCCTATATATATATACATAACTAAAACTTAATACCATCCAAAATTTCATAAACTATCCTAATTTTATACGAAACTCATTTAGAATATAGAGTATACAAACCCATATATATATATAGAAACTAGAGTAAATAAATTCAAAATACATCACTTAAAGAATATATATTTTATATCTACTAAATTTTACAATAGAAGCTACCGACTCCGTCTATATCACCAAAAATCAACATACACCACTTTTAAGGTTGAAAAAAATTCTCACTCCTCAAATTATGTTGGCTTAGTGCTTTATAACTTCTCATTTCTTTTCTTTTTGTCATCACACCTATTCAAAGTCTACAGTACGTTTGAAAATCAGATAATCAAACAAACACATAGAACATTACATAATTAAAGACATCATGATCAACTAAATATTCCTAAAACGTCAAGATATAGAACTAGGCTAAAATAAAGGAAAACATTATTGTTCTTAGGATAGATAAACTATTAAAGTAGCATGCCAGTGTTGGTATATTCAATATTATCAACTATAAAATGCATAAGAAGATAGATAAATTACCGAAAACACGTAAATATAGTCAAATGTCAAATAGTTTAAGTAAATAAAATATATACTTAGTTAGAGTAATAATTAAATTGCTAATAAGAAGTATATATACTATATATCACCTCAACATCCTACTCGTCATCCTATGTCAAAAAAAAAAAAAATTCAAAATAACTTTGTCGATATGGAATCGCAAACGAATTTCAGAATTCTCTAAAATTCCAAAAGTTGAAAGAACGTAATTGCCAAAAGAAAAATACCAATATTATTTTCTCCATTAAATTAGTCAATTCACTAATGCAGATATTCATTTTTCCTCATATACCAATCTAAAGTTACTTTTAAATTTTCATCTTTTTCTACTTCAAATTGATTAATTGTATTCTTATCCCGCGCATAATCATAAATTTTAAAAAATAGATTGCAAATTAATTTTAAAAAAAATGTATCAACTCCAACAACATTGTAAAACACACTAACATAATTTTTCTTTTTCCCCTTATTTCACAAATGTAATCAACGTGCAAGAATGAAATTATGAAATAAATCTTAAAATTGAAAAATAAAGAAACTGACCTAAAGCTGATGACGACATGTAACAGAACGACACACACAACAACGGTGACGACAATAATGACAACAACAAATTATGGCGATAACAACGAACAAACAAACAAAAGGTGCAACAAGAACTAACCATGAAAAAACATAAGAACTTTGACAAATGAGAAGAACACAAAAGGATGTCAGTCAGGAAGCAAATGAATAGAGAAGAAGAAAGATGAAACAAAAGGAATTGACTTAAACATGTATCAAACAAATTTCACATATTTACAAAATTGTCACCACCTCATCTCTTTAACTTATTTAAAAAAACTAACTTAAACATGTACTAAGTATGCCTCTGCCTCATTTTTTAACTCCGGTGGTACATAATCGACTTAAGACTCTAAATTAAAAACTATATTTTGTACTAGTATATGGGGAAATCATGTACGTGCACCAACCAGCACACAATCAAAACAAAATTTTCTCCATCAAAGTCGTGGTACCTGTGAGTCTGAGGTTGGTTGTCATGTCTATCCATGAGAATTCTTGATTAAGCCTCCCCATATTCCAAAAAAATGTGATGTGATTTAAACATAAGATATAGAGAGATGTTTTTCAATCATTTTATGTGATTTATGCGGGCTTTGTAACATTTATCAACACAATTTTGTTGGTATATATGACCTCGTAATAAGCGGAATATATCAGAATGTATCAGTTCTTTATGAAATTAAATCAATTTCATACACACAGCGGAAATTAAATTGTGGCATACAAGATTAGCAAGTTTTATTAGATTGATATGAGATTAATCAAGATGCATACAAGTCAAATTATCAGATTAAACAATATTACTTATTACAGAATATGTTTAACATGCATCTAATTTTAATCACATATACAGATATATCAATATAGTAAATCAAAGGAGATAAGGGTTAGAGAAGATTGCACCAAGGATTTATACTGGTTCAGTTGTCCACTTGACAACCTACATCCAGTCCTGCAAATCCAAACGGATTTCAGATTTTCTTCTCCAATAGAAAGAATCAATTACAGATTGTCCAGTTTCCTCCCCGAAACCTATCTATCTTAATGATCTCTTTCCTATTGATCACCCTCTGATCCTTGTAGATACTCAGCAACCTATCACAGAATCAAAGTACAACTCTTTCTTGTTGAGCACTCTCACCCAAGAAAGTAGTCACCAGTTTCTAGCTGGATTTTCTCGCTTTGTTTTTGTTTCAAAGAATTATTACAAACAGAATACAGAAAGAACAAAAAGTAGTCTTCAATCTTGGTCAAAATGGCTTCTCACAATTCTGGATATCAAAGATTTGTTTATGAGAATCCTTGTCTTTCAAGATCACTTTTCCAGCTATCTTTTTGATTGTTGATAATCCTCTTTTTCTATTTGATCTGAAAAAGTAATCTCAATGTATTAACCAAGTGTTATTGTGTATCAAGAATATTCAATGTATATTTCAGATTGATATCATTGTTATTATCATTCATGTTATTGAAAGACAGATTGAAGACAGTTTATATAGTTTCTGAAAAACACATTAATCAATCGATTTACCAATCGATTTCGTAAAGTGATAAACCAGTCTAATCGATTTGCCAATCGATTATCGTGTGTCTTGTTTTTCTTGAATCTTGAAACTATATAACCCAATCGATTTACCAATCGATTCTTTAAACAACATTTCTCAGTGATTATGTTAAGACTGATATGAATCGATTTCGTAATCGATTGCAGATGTTATGTTCAAACTGAAACACATATCAATCGATTCCATAATCGATTTATCAAATCTTCATAATCGATTAACAAATACTTAAAATCGATTTGGTCACACGCTCAGAGTTCACTGGGTTTTCAAAAGGTTTTGTCAATCGATTTGCCAATCGATTGAGTTTAAGTCAGTGACTCAGCTATTTTGATACTAATCGACGTGCCAATCGATTTGTATGTATTTGTCTGAAAACGTTCTTACCTGGGATTTGGTTCAATCGATTTCCCAATCGATTTCAACCAAATTTAACTTGATTGAAATATTACAACATAGATTGTCCAATCGATTTGTATGTCACAGGAAAAGTTATTTTGCAAGTGATTTTTAAGTAATCGATTTGTCAATCGATTACCCTTAAAACTGGGTTTCCACTGTGACTTATCCAATCGATTTCCCAATCGATTTATTTCAATCAGGTTTACTTTGTGAATTGTATAATCGATTTGTCAATCGATTACCCTCAAAACTGGGGTGCCACTGACTTGTGCATTTTCAATTTCTAATTCAGTCAGTCGATTGCCCAATCGATTATACCAACACAAACAGTTGTGTTTCCTTACACCTTTGTTATGAAATCGATTTCCCAATCGATTTGCTTTAGTCAAAAGTCAACTTTTGTTGATTTCTTGTGTTTCAAGCAACCTGTTCCAAGTGTGTAGGATTTGATTGTTGTTCCTGAAATCTTGCTCAATTCAAATATTAGATTTATCATGTATTGTATGAACATTGTTGAATTATTAATTATGTCAAAATTAGGAATCAAAGGATCAAAATCCAACAAATTTTACTATATACATGAGGTGTAGCTCAACTTTTTTATTGAGTTTTGTGTCATGGGGTGTAGCTCAAATCGTATAACGCTTGTTTTGCATCCCTCCATAGCCTCTGTACCCTTATTTTGCTTACAGAGAATTATTTAATTGTGTTTACAAAGTATAATTTAAAAACTCAAATATTTTTTCTCTATTGATTTTGTTTATAAATTTGACGTTATTTTAAAAAGAAATTGTTATTCCATTAAATGTAATTGGGTAGATTGACTATCTATGTAAAAATGTATTTATTGACAATATGATGTCTTATAATGAATTTAGTCCAAAAATAGATAATATTTTACCACTAAATCTCTCTTAGTTTGTATTAATTATAATTTGAAAGTGTTACTAGGTTACCATATTTTTGTTTATAAGTCTAGCTCAACTAGAAAATGTTGATATTGTTATGCTAGACATTATATTTTAAATTTGAACTCAGGGTGTCACAATTGTATGCGTGTGTTTTAAGTGGTATTTACCACTCTGTCTATGGATTACCATATTTCTAAACCCTTTTTATTATTAGCGCTTGTAAAAGACAACTTTACATATTCTCAAACTACACAATACAAGACTCTTTTATTTTATTTTATTTTTATATGTACTACACTCCAATTTTCCTTCTAATGATGGTATTTTAAATTTGTTTGTAACTACTCAGCTCATTAATATTCTCATATATGAAACATTAAACTTACGTTGGCCTCCTTTTTATGACTTAACATCATAAGAACAAGACTCCTTGGGAGAAGAAAAAAGAAATCACATTCTTGATGATTGAAATAAATTGCTTACAAAAGGATCTATTTATACACATCAAATTATTCCATGAGGATTAGTTAGTTACAATTAAGTGAGCTTAGTATTTCTATAGTCTGAGTCATTATAGGTACTGCACACTTGCAGACCTTGAACCAATGAGCGTGTGACAATTATCAACTCGTTGTAAATGAAAGTAAAACTAACTGCAACCGCCTCAGATATAGTTAAATTCTATCCAGTTTTTGTGCAATACAAGTGAGTTAAAAGAAAACGGAATTTCTTATGTCTATACATGTGATTTCAATTGGACATAGATAATTGAGTAGAAGGCAATGAGGAAGAGGAAGAAGGAAATCTTTGGAAATGTACAATATGCCACTAGATGAAAAAGATTTGTAACCTTATTGAGAAGCTTTAATTTAAGTTTTTAACTATAATCCAACCATAGTTTTGAACTGCTTAAAGATTGTAAAGGTATCAACTTTGGATTTTATCAGGTAAAGTCAAGTAAATCTTAGAATAATAATCCATAAAAGTGACATAATAGATGAAGTGCGTGGAGGAGGTGATGAGTGCAGGACCCCATAGTTCACTAAAACATAAGTTGTAAAGGACAAGTATATTGAATCTAGTCGAGATAACTTGTTGTAGTGATAGCATTTGCACACACGTTTTGCTTACAAAAAATTATTTAGTTGTGTTTCTGTAGAATGAAGTAAAATTTAAAAACAAAATAATTGTTTTTCTATTACGTTTTGTTTATAAAATTGATGTTTTTTAAAAAAGAAAATCTTTTTTCCATTAGATGTAATTGGGTAGGTAGACTAATCTAAATAAAAATGTATTTATTGAAAATTTGATGTCCTATAATAGATTTAGTCCAAAAATAGATAATTTATCATAAAATCTTTCTTAATTTGTTTGACTTATAGTTATATAGTTATTAAATTACCTATTTTTGTCTGTAAGCCTAGCTCAACTAGCAAATGTGAATTTTGTTAGGTTGGACATCTTGTCTCAATAAAAACTCACAACCTCGCAGTATTTTGTGTATTATCTTATTTTTAAACCCCTTTATTATTAGTGCTTATAAAAGATTTCTTTACATATTCTTAAACTACCAAACACAATACTTTTTTATCTGTTTTTCGATGTGTACTAAACTCCAATCTTTGCTCTAATGATAATGATTGTATTTTGAATTGAATTTCTAACTACTCAATACAAATATATTCTCATATATGAAACATTGAGCTTATGTTTCCCCCCTTTTTTATAACTTAACAACATAAGCACAAGACTCCTTGGAAGAAGAGAAAAAATCGCATTATTGATGGTTGAAATAAACTATATTCAAAAGGAGCTATTTGTTCACATCAAACTATTTAACGATAGGCTCACTACATCAATTTCATATGATGCATACTATCAATTGTCTTGAAAATTTACTTGAATGCTTAGTTTGATTACCATAATGTTTAGCTGGATGGTAAGATAAACTCTTTTGATGGTTACTCTTTAATGAAAAAATCGACAAGTTAGTCTTGAGAAAATTCTATAAGGAAAAGCATGAGTGAATATTCAGCTTTTAATGAGAGCTCTCTTTACTGGTATACTCCAATGACTAATTTTTATCATTGGGGGATGAAGAGACTAAAATAACTCTTGGGGATTTCCCATGATACAGAAAAGTTGAGTTTTTGGGATTTTGAGAAGGATCTTGAAAGCTGTTGTTGGTGGAAGTGATAATAAAATTTGATTAAGTAGTTGTGCATGTTAGCAAGAGACTAATGTTCTTCAACCATTGTTTATTATGGATGAAGAGAAAGAATGATGAGGAATATGATGATTGAGTGGAAATAAATATTGTCAAACTGATATCATGTAAATAAAATGGAGAGAAAACAATTACCGAATAGATCTATTCATCCTTAATGAATAAAGTGTGATTACGAAGAATATATAATCAAAGAGATTGACTAAAGTGTTAAGTGATATGATAAATAATAATAGTATGTAGATAACTATGAAGAGAAAACAGTTACTGAATAGATCTATTTATCCTTAAGCAATATATTGATATACTAATAGTATGTAGATAACTATAAAGCGACAATTAAAAAGAGAACATACACTATGGAAGTCGTGTTGTCATATTATTTTAGTTCAAGATCCTCATGATAGATCATTCATATAGAACACAAATACACAATTTACAATGTAAGTTGGGAGTTTATCTAATATAGTCCATATAATTGTTTTGGGATAACATATAGTGGGATACAATTTTCAATATGATGGATAAGAACATCATGTAAATACTATCAATTTCTCTTGTAGGGTTTTTGAACTAGAAATATAAATGAAAACAACATTTTCTCGTTGCTCACACAATGTTACTATATAATAGTAGTGTGAGACCTAGGGTTAGAGGACACCCCAATCATGTCAATATATACATAAGATATGTGTGTATATGTGTTGACTATAGGAGTTATATAAAATTTTGTGTTTAAACATTAATATATAATGACAATAATCAACGGTTTGATTTTTTAAACGGAGTAATTCATCACAAAATTACTCCTAGAGTCAACGAATCTCCACTTTTATATATATATATATATATATATAAATTAATCTTTCAACGTTTAATGACATTGATCCAATTCATAAAATGTGACTCACAAATTGCAGTATGATGTGACGTGTTCCAACAATCTTAAGACCAAAGTATTCTCATAAAATTAACCTTCAAGTTCATGTCAATACCACATTAGCAAGAGAGATCTGAAAAATATTCTAAATGCGAATTTCTTCCTAAGCCTCCAAATTTGTAACATAATGTGATGTGACATGTTTTGCATTAATATTTATGAGTTATTTTTTGTTTTGCATTGATATTTATGAGTCATTTTTTGTTTTGTTTTATACTTTAAATGTAACACTTATCAATATATTTTTTTATAGAAGAAATTTATTATTAAGTTATGCGTCATGGGGATGAATCTCAAATGGTGAAGCATTCGTTTTGCATAAGAGAGGTCCAAAGTTCGGTTTCCTGCATTTCCAAAAAGGATTACTATTTTAAAATAAAAGATATTGTCTCCCAATGTTTTTTAGTTGTGTTTGCGTAGAATTAAGTAAAATTTTAAAATCCAAATAATTTCTTCTCTATTGATTCTAGTCCAATGTAAGTTGTGAGTCAATCAAAACTAGTCCATATATTTTTTTAGAATAGCATATATCACTCACATAGTGGCAATACATCGAACACATATAATTCATCAATTAACAATATAATGAATAAGAACATTATAGAAACACTATCAAATTCTGCTAGTGGGATTTTGAACTAGAAATACACATGAAATTAACATTTTTGCATTGCTTATATATTGTTATTATAGTAGTGCGAGACACAGGGTCATGTGACACTCCAATTACGTCAATAAATACAAAAGTTATGTATGTATGTGTATATATAATGCATTTCCTTCTACTTCAATTATAAGCATAAAGTGTTTGTGTATATTGACCTCATATACAAACAAATATAAACTAATGTATAACATTTAATGACATTGTTCTAATTCATGAAATGTGACTCACAGATCACAGTTTCATGTCATGTGCTCTAAACTATATTAAGACCAAAGTATAGTGATAATTCAACCTGCAAGTTGATGCCAATACCATATGAGCAAGACAAATCTAAAAGACATTCTCCATGAGAATTTTTTATTAAGCCTCCAAATCTATTATAAAATGTGACGTGGTTTAAGGATAACTTTGAGACAATGTTTATGATTCATTTTATTTTATACTTCAAGTGTAATATTTATCAATAACGTTTTGTTATAAAGAATTTAATAATAAGTTGCATCATGGGGATGTAGCTCAATTGGTAGAGCGCTCGCTTTGCATGCGAGAGGTACAGGGTTCGATCCCCTGCATCTCCAATTGATTTTTTAAAACCCAAATAATTTTTATCTATTGATTTGTATATATATATATATATAGTGTAAATTTTTTTACACATTTATATATAAATGTTATGTAATTGATTTAGTCCACAGATAGTTAATGTACCATTAAATCTCTCTTGATTTGTGTGACTTATTGTGATAAATGTCTTTATTAGTAGCGGTTCTACAAAACTCTTTTATCTTTTTTTAATGTGTACTATAGTTCAATTTTTCGTCTAACAATTGTATTTTTGAATCATATTTGTAACCGCTCGTGCATAGTAATATTCTTAAATATAAAATGTTAAGTTTACTTTTCCTCTTATTTTATTCACTCAACATCATAAAAACGATACTCCATGGAAGAAGAGAAAAATTATCATTATTGATGTTGAAATAAACTATATACAAGAGAAATTATTTATACGTATCAAACTAATCAACAACAAGTTCCCTACATCAATTTTATATTGTTCATACTTCCATCTGTTCTATAAAATTTAATTGAATACTTAGTTGGATGGTAAGATAAATGGCTTTGATGATAGTTCTTTGATAAATAAATTAACAATTTTGCCTGGGAAAGAGCTTTGAAGGAGAAACATTAGTCGATCTTTAGCCTTTTTGCTAAAGAGGTAACAATCAATATTCAAGTGTTTAGCGAGTTTTTGAAATATGGATTTTGTTAAGACAAAATTCCTAGTGATATTATAAAGATAAGAAACCTTAATGATTAGGAGATTTTGATACACTTTTTTTATCTAATGTGTGATCTTGAGTGATTTCATTAAGAAAGGTAAATCTTAAAAGGACTAAGCATAAATGAACTAATCACAAGAAACATTATGTGAAAAACAACTTTCGATCAGACTTTAGAAAGTTCAACCCTAAAAATGAACATAATTTAGAATGTTCATTAAAAAGTTCAGAATGTTAAATAAAGTATAAATGAATAAAGTTCAAAGCATTTATAATCACGTACAAGAAAAAAACTGAAACTACATTAGAATAAGTAGGATAATATGATACTAATATCACTTCTCGTCAAAGAAGGATATTGGTATTAAATCTAACAATGATATTCAATGTTTATTTATTTATAACAAAGAAAGTTGGAATAAATACAAATGGATTATTATCTTGTATCGTAAAGAAATGATCATCATCAATATCCATGTAAATTATTCCTCATTGTTTAGATCTAAAAAATGAATAATGGTAATAACAACACTAATAATATTCAAAACATTTACTTGAAGAATGATGAATAAATGTAAAGAAGAATATTCACATTTATCATAAAAGAAGATCATCATAATTGTCAACAAAATTAGTCTCTCACTAATATATCACTATTAAGATTGACAAAGATCAAATACAAAATGCACAACTCATCCTTGTTGAAAAACCATCGATGATTATGAGGATCAAAATATTCAGTGAAGAATTCAGAATAATCGTGAGTTCAAAATGTGCGTACACAAGTACAAAACAAATAGAAAAGTGATACAAGACTACTTCACTAATATTGTTTACCGTTGTGAACAATATCAACATGGAAAAATGATATTCAACCCCATGTTTTCTCTCTTTTGCGTCACAAGTCAAAGACAAACCTAACAAACATTCTAAAATCCACTTAGAATTCAGAATGTTCAAATTTCTTCATGAAAAACTTCATCATAGATTACTATGTTAGGACTTAAACCCAACAGTCACATGAAGGTCTGAGAACTTCACTAAAGCTCAACTTCTTGCTTATAAATAGAGAAGAGCTCATAACTTGGAGAATCAAGAATTCAACAATCTTATCTTAAAAGAATAAGACTTGATTAAAAGCTCAAACACATTCAAAGTTCATCATAGATCACCAAATCTAAAGAATCCAATAGTGTGAAGTTCTTGCTCATCCCAGTCAAGTTATAAGAACTTGACTCAAAATAATTCTTTTAATTGTAAATATTCTAAATTCAACTTAAAGTTTAGAATGTTCATAAATCTTCAATGTCATTATTAAAGGTTACCATGTGTTAGAACTTGTGTCCAACATACACATGAAGGCCTATACACACTAATGAAGCTCACTTAATATATATATATATATATATATATATATATA
>NC_021161.2:35601842-35620500 GCF_000331145.2 Cicer arietinum
ATAAATCTCGCTTTATATATATATATATATATATATATATATATATATATATATATATATATATATATATATATATATATAAGAGCTAATAACTCGGAGAATCAAGAACTTCCATCAAGATACAACTCACTTATCATAAACGTGAAAAAGCTCGATTAAAAGTTCGTCAACATTCAAGTTAAATCCAAATAATTAAATCTAGGGTATCAAGAGTGTTGTAATTGCTTCATCTACTATCAAGTTCAGAAAACGTGACAACAACAAATCATTCTAGTTGTAAACTTTCTTAAGTTCCCTTTTAGTATGTAAAAAAGACTTGTACACAGTGGTTATTCTTCTAGTTCTAAGAGTGTCTTATAGAAAGGATTGTAAGCCTGCTAAGGCTAGAAAAATATAGGAGAGAAATGCCAGATTGACAAAGTTTTTGAGAAGGTTATCTCAAGCATTTTAGTGAAAAATCTCACCAAGGGTGAGGACTGGGCGTAGCCGAAGTTTGGGTGAACCAGTATAAATTATATATGTGTTTTCCTTACCCTTACTTGTTCTTTAATGCTTTACCAATCACAGACACACTAACTCACATTTCTATTTCATTTATATACTAATCCTTCATAACTTTCCCCTATTTGGATATTAGATTCTCGTGCTACAAATCATTTTACCACTTTATTTTTTTATACAAGTTACAAATCTATAAAAACCTATTTCTATTAGGCTTCTCAATGGTAATTTGACTTCAACTTCTTATAATGGAGTTATGGTTTTTAATGATTCAATTACCTTATACAATGTTCTTTACATTCCTATATTTTGTTTTAATATTGTTTTAGTTAGTAAACTCCTTTAGTTTACACCATGTACTTTAACCTTTTCAAATACCTCTTGTATTATTCAAGGTTTGAAAACCTTTAAGATGATTGGTAATGCCACTCTTTTCCATGACCTATATTAACTTGTTATTCCTTAATCTAATATTCATGATGCTCCAAGGATTGCTCCTTCTATTCATGTTGTAGATACAATTACTATTGTTTTTCTTTTGAATCATGTCTGGCACTATCGATTAGGACACCCTTCTTCTACTTGTTATACTAATATAACCAAGAACAATTATATGATCTTTCCTATGAATTTGTCACATTGTGATGTATGTCACTTTTCCTAGCAAAAGAAGTTATCATTTTCTCTTAGTGATATTGTTTTTTATTCTATTTTTTATCTTATACATATTGATATATTGGGACCTATTTCTACTCCTTCTATTCATGGTCATAAATATTTTTTAACAATTGTTGATGACAAATCTAGGTTTACATAGATAAAATTAATGATTGTCAAGTATGAAACTAGGAATCTCATTATTTCTTTTGTTCATTATGTTGAAACTCAATTTAATAAAAAGGTTAAAATAATTTGATCTGGTAATGGTTATGAGTTTTCTATGGTTAATGAAAAAGGTATTATTCATCATACTTCTTGTGTTGAAACCCCTCAACAAAATGGAGTGGTTGAAAAAAAGCATCAACATATCTTAAATATTTCTAGGGTTTTTTGCTTCAATCACATTTACCCCTTTCTTTTTGGAACTATTACGTTATATATGTTGTTCATATTTTGAATTTTTTACCTTATAAGAAATTACAAAATTTATCTTGTTATTTTTTGTTATACAATAAAGATCCTAATATTTATCATTTAAGAGTTTTTGAGTCTTTATGCTTTGCTTCTATTATTTTAGATTATATGACTAAGTTTCAATCTAAAGCTAGAAAATGTATTGTTTTGGGTCATAAAGATGGTGTTAAATGGTATATTTTATTTGATTTACACACCAAGGAAGTTTTTCTTTCAAGATATGTTTTTATAGAAATATTTTCCATTACCATGCTAACATTGATTATGTTATTACTAAAATTCATGATCAGCTTTCATTGCCCACTGCTTCTAATTTTTTAGATTTGTCTAATGAATTAAATACTACTGTTGATAGTGATATGCATGCCACTTTATCTTATCCTACTCGTGCTAATGTTACTTATGATAATACTGATATGCATGAACCTGATATTGCTTTTCATGCTATTGATTCTATTTTACACCATCTCCCTAATTCTAATATTAGAACTTCTACTAGATCTATAAATATTATTGCATATTTGAATGATTATGAATGTTCTCTTGCTCATATTCTCAAGCCTTCTATCCACAATATTTCAAGTAATCCTCATAACGTTAGTCGTTTCTTATTTTATGATCGTGTGTCTTCTTTGCATCGTTCTTATATTTTCTCTCTTTCTACTAATCCCGATCCACGTACTTATAAACAAGCTATAAAATTTGATTGTTGGGAAAAAGAAATCGATCAAGAAATTAATATCTTACAACTTAATCATAATTGAGATTTAATTGAATTACCCATTGATAAGGATATTGTTGGATGCAAATGGGTTTGTAAGATCAAATTAAAATATGATGGTACTATTGAAAGGCATAATGCTAGACTTGTTGCAAAGGGGTACACTCAGCCTCAAGGAGTTGATTTTTTAGAAACTATTTCTCTTGTTGTAAAAGTTACTACTATCAGATTGGTTTTGTCTATAGCTTCTATCAAACATTGGCATTGTCATAAGTTAGATGTCAACAATGCTTTTTTGCATGTTGATCTCCAAGATGATGTATATATGCAACCTCCTCCTAGTTTTGACTCCCCTAAGCCTAATATAATTTGTAAACTTAAAAGTCAACTTATGGGTTGAAACAAACTAGTAGGAATTGGAATCATAAACTTACTTTAGCCCTTATTTCTTTGGGTTATGTTCAATCTTTATCTGATTATTCTTTTTTTCTCATATTACTATTTTATTAATTTATGTAGATGATATTGTGTTTACTGAAGACAACATTGATGAAATTCATTTCGTGAAAGCTTTTCTTGATTCTACTTTCAAAATTAAAGACTTGGGTCTACTCAAATTTTTTCTTGGTCTTGAAGTGGCTCATTTAAAAACGGGTATCTTATTGAATCAATGCACATACACATTGGAATTGCTTGATGACACGGGACTTCTACATTGCAAGCTTGCCTCTACTCCTATGCTTCCAAATTGGAAGTTGTCCAAAGATGATGGCTCACCTTATCCAGATCCAAAACAATATCGCAGACTCATTGATCGCTAGCTTAATTTCACACATACCAGGCCAAATTTCTCAATCTTTATTCACAAACTTAGCCAATATGTATCCAATCCTATGTCTTCACATTATCTTGCTGCTACTCGAATTCTTCATTATATTACAAGCTTCCTCACGAAAGGTTTATTCTTCTCTTCTTTTTCAACATTTCAGCTTTCGGCTTTTAGCGACAGTGACTGAGGCAGCATTCCCCGATTCTAGAAAATCAGTTATCAGGTTCTCCATATTTCTTGGTTATTCTCTTATTTTGTGGAAGTTTAAAAAGCAGACTGTTGTTGCTTGCTCTTCATCAAAGCCTGAATATCACACTTTAGCTCATACTACTTGCGAATTTCAATGGCTACTATATCTCCTTCAAGATCTAATGCTCCGTTTTTCTACATCGGTTCCAATTTCTACGATAGTAACTCATCTATTCAAATTGCTCGAAATCCTATCTTTCATGAACGAACAAAATATATTGAGTGAGATTGTCATTTGGTTCATGGGAAACTATAGAATGGCGTCATTCACCTTTTACTTGTTCCTTCCTCTGCTCAACTCGTTAACATTCACACCAAAGCCTTTACCACCTACTTCTTTTCATTCTATTGTCTCCAAATTGCACTTAATTGACATATATGGTTCAAGCTTGCGAGGGTCTAATAAAGATACTAATACTTAATCAAATTTCATTTTAGTTGGTTTTTCTACCGTAACTACTTTTTCTTTTATCTTTTTGTAGTTAGTATGTTAATTAATAGTTGATTGTAAATCCTTTGTACAAATAGCCTTTGAGCATCTCTTTTTTAATAAGATAATAATTTGTATTATTTCATAAGAGTCCTCACCATCAAACCTTAAAGGAAGAGGAATGTCTTGGATATAATCACTTATTGAGGCATATTAGTTCTCATCTTAAACATATCTCACTTTCCTTATCACTCCTCTCTATATATAGCTATGATGATTCTAACCCAAAGAGTCATATCTTTTATGACACATACTCCAATTCAATATTCTAAACAAGATTTTTGTAATGCTTGTGTAAGATAAATTTCCAAGGGTTACTTAGATGCTACCAAGTAATCAAAATTATAATAACCACATGATTTCCTAATTATAATTCAAGATCTGCCCAATGATAATTTAATTTTAAAGTTTGTAAGAGAAGTCAGCTTTATTATTTTGTACATTTCTTTTTGGTGGTTGTGGAATCAAACCATTACCAACCTCCATTCCAAGCAAAATAATCTAAACTCAAAATAGTCATCACTTGGTCAAAGTGTCCAATTCAATTGCTGACATGCATTCTGGGGAGAAAAACAAGATCCGTATAGTGACAGAACAATAATAATATTTTGATGTGAACATTTCCAAAAACTGTGAAAAATAAAAAATAAAAAGTTTATTAAATAACCATAAGAAACAAAATAAAGACAATAACATTAATAAAATTAATGTTCCAAAATATATTAATATCTCTACTCCTATAGTCCCTCTGCCCCCTTATTATTTTTTATTTCTAATTTAATCCCTTACTTAAAAATAAAAACACTAAGCCTACTTACAACAACAAATGCACTAATCCTCAATCTATAAAAAATTTAACAACTAATAAGCTCAAAATATTCAGAGCTTTTGTTGTTCAAAATCCTCATCTAGTGCTAATGATTCATTTTTGGCATCTATTATTCTAATTTTTTATTTTTCATTTTTTCCTATACTTTCTTGCTTCCTTTGAGGGGGCATAATTGTTACAACAAAAATAGATATAAGCATCTAAAAAAATGCTATTCTATATTCTAATCAATCTTCAATGGTTGTGTTAAGCTTCTTGCGTTTAGGATCAGGACTAATATCATTATGAAGTGAAGGATTTGCATGTGGTGAAGTAGCAACATTAGTGTTGTTTTCATCACTTTTGTAGCTGAGACATAGAGGTTCCAATACACCTATTGGACTTTGAGGAACACAAGGGACAGAAACAGAAGCAGAAGTTGTAGTTTCTTTTGTTTCAGAATCACTACCTGATGACAGCTGTTGAATCATTTCAACACACTTCATTACTCTCTCCTGTCAAATGTAGATATATATCAATATTAAACCATGTCATAAATTCATTGCAAAGTGAATCATTAAATTTATCTCAAAACTGTAGGTGCTGTCAGTTTGGTGGTATCTGAAATGATTAATATTCTGAAATAGTCATTGAAATGATAAAATTTTTTATTGTATTAGTCCTTTTAAGTTTGTCGATTTAGTCTGTAAAATTATCTAACAGATACTAATGTGATCGAGAATTTTCAATTTCGAAAAACTAAATCGCTTGCCTCGTATTGACTTCACTAGATTATTTTCTAGATTGATAGTATTAGAGCAATTACAAATAATTAATCTTTGAAATAGTCATTCTAAAAATTGTAGGGTACGTCGTCAAGTTAGTATCTGAAATATGATTAATATGCCAAAATAGTCATTGAAATATAAAAAAAAAATTGATCACATTAGTCCTTTTAGGATGGTCAACATAGTTCTCTAAAATTTATAGACTAAATTGATCGACTTTGAATTTCAAAATCTAAATAGGTCATTTACTAAATTGTTTGCATTTGAGAAATTAAAAGTAATTAATTTTTAAAAAAAATGATGATACTAAAAAGGAAAACCATAATTTACATTCACTTTTTTTATTACCAATGGACCATTATTAATACCTTTTCAACATACTGAATCAGAAGAGAAACTGCTTTCTCAGTTTCAACTGTTTGGTTTTCCCCCACCATAGATACTAACACTGCAACAGCTGCTGCAATTTCAGATGGTCTGAACTGAATGAAGTCAATTCCTACATTGGATTCCAACATTTTTTCAAATTAGTATCTCTCATTCTTTCTTATCATAGTTATTAATTTCTCTGCAGCACCAACACTTCTAATCGAAGGCGTGTCATGGTGTCCAACACGACACTAACACCTTAATTACATTTCATTAATTCAATTTTTCAAATTATTTCTGGTGTTGACGTGTCAATATCAGTGTCGTGTCTGGTGTCAATATCAATATTTCATAAGTTATTATTTCTATACTATAGTTATGAGGAAGGTGAACAATGAGTGTACCTCTTATAGTACTCAGTATGAGCTGGATTGATTGCAAAATTGAATCTCCTGTTGGAACTTGATCATTATTGACCTTGTAAAGGAAATAGTCAATGAAGGAGAAAGGTGTAATTGCTTGCATTCTCCATTTCAATGTGCTCATTACCATAAGCTCCATCCTCAGTATTGTTTTAGTATCAAACAAATACTTAGTTTCATTGACCTGCAAGGAAAATATTCATCACCACTTCATTTAGTCAAACCATGTTTAAAAAAAGTGATTCAATATGGCCAAAAGTCCATAACATCAAAGTTTTTGGTGTATCTGCGAATGTAACATGACGGCAATTGCAGCCACATCAACTGCACTTGACTACAATGCTCTATAATATCAAGGATCGTCAAGGAGTCGCGACACAAACACAAATGCAATTGTGATTTAAAATGCTTTCATACTAGCAAGCATTAAACAAAAAATCAAAGTTTTTGATGTCTCTACAACTGCAACACGAATGCAATTGCATCCGCAACAACTGCATTTGAATTCAATTCTATGTAATATCAAGGATTGTCATGCAGTGGTCACACAAAGGCAAACGCGAATTAAAATATTTTCAAACTAGCAAGCATCAAACAAAAAATAGTCTAAAAAAGGGATTATGGTCACAACATCAAAGTTTTTTATGTCTCTGTGACTGTAATTGAAGCTACATCAACTACATTTGACTTTGACTCTCAATAATATCAAGGATTTTTCATGAAGTCTTGACACAATGGCAATCGCGAATTGAAACATTTTCAAACAAACAAACGTCAATTAAAATATTAGTTAAAAGGTGATTATGATCGCAACATCAAAGTTTTTGATGTCTCAGCAACTGCAACACAACTGCAATTGCTACTGCATCAACTACATTTGATTACAACTCTCAATAATATCAAGGATTGCTATAGAGTCTCGACACCAAAGGCAATGGCGAATTGAAACATGTTCAAACCAGCAAGAATCAA
The DNA here is from genome assembly GCF_000331145.2 of Cicer arietinum. NCBI lineage: Eukaryota > Viridiplantae > Streptophyta > Magnoliopsida > Fabales > Fabaceae > Cicer > Cicer arietinum. Next base: position 35,609,126 of record NC_021161.2, read on the forward strand.
ACAGAATATAATTTTACCTGCAAATCAAGAGATGGAGGAACTGTAGTCTCTTCAATTTTAGCTGCCAGATAAACACAGCCCACAGCCAACAGTTGGATTGACCAAAGTCTTTCCTTCTGAGATTTGGAAAGATAAGATCAAAACCAATGGCAAACAAAATGCAAACAACAAAAACACCATTTTCTTCACTTCATCAATTCACTTACAAGTGTTTCACATGCGGAAAGGAATCGATCCATGTAGTTAACAGCTAGGTAAACACAGAGAGGTCCGAAACCGAAATGCACTCGAACCTACAAAATAGATACATTAGTATAAACCAAACAACAAAAGCACAATTCAAGTATTTCACATTGATGCAAAAAATGAAATGTTGGTCTAGTTTAGAACAATGTTACAAATTACAAAATGCATGAATTTAAGAATTTCATCAATTAACTTCAATATAAAAGGACAATCCATAGATTATATCCAAGCAACTCAGATTCAACAATGGAATCATCATCAAAATAAATAATGAAACAATCAAATTAAATCAAATCTAGATCATTTTCAAAACAAAAACATTGTTCCAATTTATGATCATTAAAAGCAAATATTATGGTTATAAAAAATTCCCATGTCAAAATTAAAGAAGAAAATCAATTCACATAACATTGCCAATAGCAACTAGCAAAGAGAAAAGGAACAACAAAGTTTGATAAAAATTAGATTTTTTTTATTGAATCAAATAGAAAAATGAATAGAAAAACAAAATCAAAACAAAACTAATGAACCACCAACCTTTTGAATCCAATCAATGGCATCCATTCTACCCTCCAAATCCAAAACCCCAATTTTGAGCCTATTGACATAATCACTAGCAGGTAAGTGATGGCATTCCTTTTCAATCATAACCTTCAAACTTTCATCACTCAGCAATGGTAACAACCCAATTGGGTCATCAAATTCCTGAGTTTGATTAAGGTTTGGTTCATATTCAACATTCCATGGTTCCTCCAACATCTCCAATGAATCCCCAAATTCATTTTCCTCAAAAATGCTGATGTCTTCAGTACAGAGAAGGTTTGCAAAACAATCAAAACTTGGTGCCATTTCAATAACAAAAACAAAAAAATTTATCTCACTTGTAAAAGAAAAAGAAAAAAAGACAGAATTCTTTACAACCCAGAAGAAAAAAATGAAACTTTATGATTAAAGATGTGGACTTTAAGACACAAGAAGGTGTTTAGAATGAAGATCTATTATTATGAATAAAAGAACAATGAACTCTATGTAAAATAAGAACAAAATCACTATTGTCTCAAGTTGTGTTTTTTTTTTCTCTCTCTCTCTCTCTCTCTTCTTCTCTCTCTACATATTTATAGAGTGTGTGTATGTGTATGTGTGTCTTCCCTTTATGACCTCTCTTAAGAAGTTGGGTTGAAAAGAGTTGTTGTAGGAGAGGGTCTTATATGAAGAAGAAACAAATAGAAGAAACAAATGACCCTTTTTTTTTAGGGTAGAGAGAGAGAGAGAGAGAGAGAGAGGAATATGTAGAAATGGGATTTAGAAGGGATTGAGCGCCAAATTCATAGAAACTAAAGAAGGGTATTTGCCATTTTCATGATCTTTGTGTAAGGGAGACAAGGGTCGTTAGGGGTATGGTCTTTTCTTTCTTCTTAATTTTATTATTTTATTTGTTTCATATTTAGATTATTTTCATTATAAAAGGAAGAGTTATAAACATATAAAAGAATGTAATTATTTTATACAATCGTTTTCTAAGAAGAAAATCAAAATTGATGAGTTGGGTCTAACAGTCAAAATTGTTTTAATAACTATTGAGTTTCAACCATTGTTTTTAATGTTTGGTTATATTATACAATGAACATAAGAGTGATATTATTAATTTGAAAATAAATAATTAAAACATTTAATTTTACATTCAAGATTAAAATCGAAAACTAAGTTTTAACGTTTTTTTTATATATAATGTGATACTCCATATGACATAGAGAAAGTATTAGTTTTTTGTTTTAAATCAAAGTTATCTCTGGTGTACAATTGCAAAAAGTTATGTAAGAAAGTATTAGTTTTTAGTTCACTTGTCTTATCTTCGGTCAGAAATTAAAGACTAATATATTAAATCAAAATAAAATTATATAGACGTTTAAGGAATTAGTTATATGCTAATTGTGACATACCATATTGATAAATTTTTCTTTTTTGGCTTCTAATTAATGAAAACTATGAATTGACTATTCTTTGTTAATAATGAGTACAAAAATGACTAATTTATTATGAGAGTTTCATTTGTATCAATTGATTGCGTGTAAAATAGTTTGTTAAAAAACCGTATAAAACATGTATGTATGTGTAAAACTATATTACAATGTCATCGCATATGAATTTAATATGTTTATTATATTTTCTAAAATATTATGTTTATTATTATTTATTACTTCAATATTGAATATAAGAAAAATTTATGTTTTTTTACAATAAAAGGTTTATGGTTTGATCATCCAAAACACAAGTAAAATTTAATTCATCGTAACATTTTGACCAATATAATTCCTAACATATTCAATTATATCATTTAATTAATTTAAGATTTGATGTTTCAATAATTTTTTATTATCGTAAAACAATTCAATAATTTTTTATTATTGTAAAACAAGTTTTAATAAAAATATATATTTTAATCATATTATTAATGTGAAGTACTTACCAAATTAATTAACTATATGTAGATCATCTTTAGTAGAATTTTCTTTCGCAATTATATTTTTAACTAATTTTTATTTTATTTTCATAAAGCATGTTTTTTAATAAAGGATAATTTAAAGAACACAATAATTAAATTTTTTTTTCAAAGAACATAAACATTTTAATATATAAAAAGTTAAATGAAACTAACTAATATTTTTAATTGGCATGAAATAAAGTGGTATGACTCAAATTATTAATGAATTTAAATTAAAAATAAATCATTCGATAGAATTTAAATTTAAATTTTAGTTGAAATAATTTTTAACTATAGTTTACTTATATTTTAGATCAACTTTGAATTATTAACATACATTCTCTTAGGAATAGAAGGATTAAGAAAACAAATGAATTGGGTGACTTCATGTTTTGCTAAATTAGCATTTTTTTGCTAGTATAAAAAGGTTTTGTAGTCTTGTAAGGTAACTTCAATCACGTATCTCTACGCAGTTTCTTGGAGAGGATTTCCCTATGTTAATAAAGAGAAGATGAAAAGGTATTTTAAAAACTAATACAACAAAATAATACCCCTTCTATCTCACAAATGTATCACTACAACAAAAAAAAGAAATTATTTTAAAATGATTATCATTTTCTTCAGGTTCTAAAATAAGATAATTATATATTTTTAATTTTATAATCTAATTAATACTAATATTATGTATATTATTTTCAAAACATTACATTTCATCTTAAATTTATAATAGTAGAAAACACGTATTAATAAAGATAATTTAGTGATTGAGATGAGATAGTTAGGGAACTAGATGTTAAGAAGGTAACGATACTAATTACTAATATTGACAATTGCAAAAAAATTAGAGTAAAGACCCATTTTAATTATTGAGAAATTTTAAAAATTATAATTTAATCCTTGAGAAAAATAAAAACTTTTTTTAGACCTTAAAAAAAATAAATCGGGTCAAGTTAATCTTTATGTGAACTACAATTAGAAAATTGAAAAAAAAAAATTACTGACTTGTCCGATAACGCATCAACTTGATTATACCACACGTAATTTCTATAAAAATTGACAATTAGGTCTTTGACAATAATTAAAAATAGACAATTAAGTTTTTGACAATGATTAAACTAACAAGTTTAGAGTCACCATCAAGGATTTAATTAACTATTTTTAATTATTGTCAAAGACCTAATTGTCCCTTTTTATAGAAATTACAATAGGATAATCAAGTTGGCGAGTTATCGGACAAGTCAAAAAAAAAAAAAACTCAATTTTCTAATTATGGTTCACACAAGGATTAATTTGACTTGATTTATTTTTCTTAAGGACTAAAAAACATTTTTAATTTTTTTAAAGACTAAATTGGACCTCCTCTCAATATTTCTCAGAGATCAAAGTGAGTCTTTACTCAAAAAAATTATTAATGAAGATAATAATTTGATAAAATTACTACTCCTTTTTTTTTTTTTCATTTTTTAATATGTTTGAAATGAGAAAAACTTTTACTTCAAGAGAGTATAATGGTAAAATATGATTAAATGTATGTGTAAGGTTTTTATGCTAACTGTGTTTATCATTTATCTTATTTTATTTTTGTATTCCACACACGAGAAAGAAATCATTAGTGAAAAAGATAATACCAGAAATATTTTTTTACAAGAATACCAAAAATAATTATGTAGAAGAAAAACATTTAAGTGCGTAGATACTTCCGTGTGCAAGAATAGAAGGATATGCATTCAGAAACATTAAAGATAGAAAATGGTCGATATATTTGTATTTAATTTTTATATGTATTCGTGTGCATGAATCGATGGATTTGTGGTACATTGTTTTATAGCTTGGCACATTGATTTTCTATGCCATAATTACTTAATCTTCTTTTCCCTTTATTTATAACAAAATATCCATTGTAATTCAATTCAAGATAGCAAAATCCTCGATGTAATTGTGCAAAAGCAAAAAAGGAAACAAATCCTTTTAAATTTCCTTTTGAGCTTTTACTAAAAATATGTATTGTGTTATGATTAGTGATTACTAATCATAAAGCCAAAAAGAGAACTTTTATAGGTTCACTAAATAAGGAGTGCTAACCTACAAACATGAAACCAATGCAAAATATAGCATCAAACAGATCCAAAAAATATTGGAAATCGGTTAAAACAATTTCTTATTGAAATTATTGTTATTTATAAAAATTATTTTGATCAAATCAAATTTTAGATTTTTTTTAAACTAAACTTATCATTTAGGTAAATTTTAGCATTTGTTTATGTTATTACTAGTATATCTACATTTTTCTTTTGTATTTTATTAAATACATATTTTATTATATTTTAATGTATAATATATATTTTATTTTAACTCGTTTCACATTTACAATATCTAATTATATCAAAATTTAATGTGTCGCATTCATGTTTTGTGTTTTTTAAATTTGAAAATTGAAAAAAAAATTGTGATTGTGATTTAATTTCAAATTTGAAAATAACCGCATTGTTAAAGGTAAATTTGTGTTCAGCCATTAAAAATTAAGAATTATCGATTATATAATTGATTTCAGGGGGTTAATAAAGTCCAATTAAAAATAAATTATTTCAGAGAATTTAAATTTGAATCATGGATGAAATATTTCTTGATCAGACTTACTTATTTCACAGTCAAATTATGAATTATTAAAGTTTTACTTTCTTTAAAATAAGAGGTTAAGAAAAAAAAATTGTCTATACAAATATAGATGAGATGATGTATTAATTTATTAAATATTGGATTTTATAATAATATTTTAATCAATTTAATGTAATATACTTTTTTTTAACTATTTCATAGTTTTCCTGAAACTCATTACTTCATAGTATTTATTTTTTATTTTTAATATGTTATATAAGTTTGTTGATAAAAAATTTGATACATAAATTAAATTATATTATTTAACTTGTAATCTGTTATTAAGTACAATACAAATATGATTTTTTTTTTGTAGATAGGTGTAATTAAATTAATTATTACATTAAGATTCGTTCACAATCATTCCTTAATTATAGTTTAGGTGTGACGTGAGTTATGGAATGGGTGTTTTATTTTTTATAAGTCATATGCTAATTATCAAATGTAGATAATCTTTAACATGAAAGATGGGTTAAAAGCTAGTCACTAACTGTTTTAATGCAACATCAAGTAAAATAAAGAGATTACATCGATAGTGAAAAATTCAGATCAATCCAAAACTAAAATTGGATTATAGCAAAATCAGTTATGCATATCAATCCGAACGTGTAGTTGTAACATGTGACACTAACTACAACATCTACTTATTATATGATGGCATATGTTAATTTTTTATTTTACAACATTATAGATTGCAATTTTTGAATAAAAAATTAATTTATATTGAAAACAAACGTTATGCCCGTGTTTACATATTTTTAATAAAAAAAATAATTATTAATAAAATTAAATTTTTATTTAAGTTAAAATTAAATTAAATTAAATTAAAGTTAAATTAATTTTTTTAATAAAATAAATTATGCAAATTTAAATTCAAAAATTAATTAAAATTGAAATTATATTTCCCAGAATTTTGAATAAGAAACATCCTTCTTAAACCTTTTTTTTTATTTTTTATTTCCTTTACATAAGTATGTTGCTGTTAAAACTCAATTAATATTTTTTTTTCTCTCAAGTAAATAAGATAAAATCACCTTTTTTTCTTTTCGTATTAATTTTATTTGAAACGTGTCAAATAGTAAATATAGATATTTTTCTTATTCACCGTTTGAATCCATTTTTTGTTAGTAAAATCAAATTTTTAAGATCCATTAATTTAAATCAAACTGAACAACAAACTATTTTAATTTTTTACCAAATTCAAACCAAACTATGAAGACCAAAAACCAAATAAATGAGTATCTATCAAAATACTAAAAATATCATTGTTTGCTCTAATAATTCAGAATTCGACTGTAAGTTAAATAAATATTTTTACAAATTATGTCAATTAATTAATTCTTTTACAACAACTAATAAATATTTTAGTTTCAATCAATTAGGTTTTCAATTATAAACTATCAGTTATTAACCATCGACTATCACCTAGTTAGCTCTTTTAATTATCAACTAATCTTAAGTTATCACTTAATTATTAGTTTAATTTTACCAAATGAAACCTTAATTACTTAACTATCTATAATATGAATTGGTCTTCATGTAATTTCTCACGATCTTTTCACAAAATAGGAAAATATTTAATTAATTAATAAATTTTTTTTACAATCAATGAATTGTATTATATGCCATTTTGCACATTTTTGAAATCCAATTTTTAACCATGTAAATTGACTTTACAAATTTCACATAGTTAAATGAGATATAAATAATATTATTCTTTTTAATTTTCTCCATTTTGGTCAAATCAAAATATATTATTTTAATTTTTAATATATTTTTTCATTATTAACATATCGACGTTTTTACCATATATAGAATATAATTTTATATCAGACTGAAAAAATAATATAATTTTATATTAAGTTCAACCTATTTACTAAATATTGCGTAAGATATATATAATATTTTGGTACTTCAAATTATAAAGATCAAGTATGGTTAATTAGTCTCTCAAATTTAAGAAACATAAATTTAGTCACAAAAATTAAGGAATATATTTATCAATTTAGTCCTTTAGCCAAAATATTTACATAGCAAGTGTTCATCAATGGCCTGCATATTTCCTTGAAGTCTCTCTTGACTGTCGCTATTTATTTAAAGAAATTAAATAATCATTTTATAAATTTAAGAGATTAAATTTATCAAAAGTTCATAATTTCAAAGACCAAAACGTTCATTTAGTCTTGTATATATATATATATAAGTTTGGTATCTAAAAATATTATTTTATAGTATATGTAAAGTCTCCACAAATATCGATATTATTAGAATAGATATTATGTTCCCAATTTAAATTCGGGACTACAGTTATGAGCAAATTCTTTACCATACAAAAAAAAGTTACAACATATTCAGTTATAACGTTATTTTCAAGTCTACTCAATCAATTTTTTAATAGATTAAACTTACAATAATTGTAATATCAAAATTTTAATTGAGACAACCTCATAAGTACAACTCAAATGATAAAATATTATTGAAATATGTTGAAGATGATGCATTGCTAGGTAGTAACAAGTGAGCGGTTTGGCCGAACTATTTGTTGTGAGGTCAATAGCTCCTCAGAGTATGATTCAAAGGTATGGTTGTAATATGAATCTTATTATTACTATTTAACCATAACTTGTACTATGTAATCTCTAATTTGTTCATCTATTACTAATGAACTATAACTGCTTTGTAGTCGGAGACATAGGCACACTTTGCCAAACTTCGTGATCAAATGTTTTGTCTTTCTTGTTTGCAATTTTATTCTCTCTATTCTTTTCAAATCGTGTTGCTTTTTTAAAAATTGGTAATATATGATGCGTAACTCTAATGTGAGATTCGAAGTGGCAAAGCTCATGTAACAAGCAACTTAGCATTATGGCAAAGGGTTAAGGATCTATTAACACAACAAGGTCTTCAAAAGGCGTTGCGTTATGAGAAATTGGCAAACATGGCAGAATTCAATTAGACGAAGATGAAGGATAAAGTCGTTGACATGTTACGTTTGTGTGTTTTAGATAAAGTGATGTATCATATCCTATACCAGAAACTCCAAAAGAGGTTTGAGAGAAATTGGAATGTCAATATTTATTCAAAATATTCATAAACAAAATGTTTGCAAATAAACAATTGTACAGGTTAAAGATGTAAGAAGATTTGATTTGCAACAACATGTCAATAACTTCCACATAATAATCATTGATTTGGTGAGGTTTGGCGTGAAGGTCGATGACACAGACAATGTTATTATTCTGTTGTGCTTATGACTAGGTGAAGCTGTAAACACGAGAAGGGGAAGTTGAATTGTGTTTGCCAAAGTTGATAACTTTTTGTAAATTTTATGACAGCTGGATGGTTTTTATGAACTAATTGAAAAATAAGCAATCAGATTCAGAGGTAGTAAACAATAAAAGCATATATAATTTGACACATAGATTTATCTTATTTCACCACTAACCTGGCTACATCCAGTCCCATCATTCAGTAGGCTTTAATCCACTAATTCAATTACCTTGCATTACACAACTTTTAACCCTCCAAGCCAGTCTTCCCATACAGTCTAACAACCTCTGACTTTTGAGTAACTAACCACCTTGACCCTACAAGCCAAATATTCTCCTAACAATCCCAGATTGAAGAAGGAACAAAACCACTATTGGGTTTGATACAAAAGATTATAACTTGAGTTGTTACTTCTAACAAATCTGATAATAATAATAACTATCACACTCTAAGAAAAGAATACTTAGAAAATATTTCTAACTTGAACAAACGTTTCTCTCTTTGAACTCTAAGACTACTCTTTTATGCTTTTCGATGATTTTCTTCTTCAGCCATAAATATCTATTTATAGTTAAAATATGAGCTTCAATTTAGTCCTTGTTTAATTCTAAATTGTATCTTGTTTAGACTGCGTTTGTAAATTCTTCAAATTGGTTCTATTCATATTTTATTGTAGATAAATCTTGATCAAATCTTCTATAAATCTCCATCAAATCTTGACCATATCTTATTTTCAACTTGATCAAAGATTTTCTTCAATTTGTAAATTTGAATCAAATCTTATTTTAGATTTTTCATCAATTATAAATTTAAATAAAATCTTATTTTAGATTTTATTCAACAACATGAATCTTCTTTCAAACTCTTTGAAGTCAAATATATTGTTCTCATAAAATACTTTGGTTAACATCAAAACTCTAAATGTAAAACCAACTTGGTTCCAACAATCTCCCCCTTTTTAATGATGACAAAACTTGTATTTTTTATAACAACTTTTCTTTATATTTCTTTGACTCCCTTAACTTTATATTTGTTTGACTCCCCCTAACTTAGGGCTCCCCCTAAGTTTAAGTATCATTTTCTTCCAACTTTATCAAATCTATTTTCCCCCTTTTGTCATCAGACAAAAAGACTTGAAAATAAAACTTTTTTCTTTTTACCTTTTTTTTAATAACATGAATTTAAATATTACAAGAAAATATAAAAACTAATGTAAAACTAAACTACTTTGAAGTTATCACAACATCAGTCAGGTATGAAGGTAAAATTTAGGTTTTTCTTGATAAAGTCAAACCTATCTTCAGGTAGTGGTTTGGTGAATGTGTCAACCCATTGGTGTTCACTATCTACAAACTGAATGTTTAGTACTCCTTTTTGAACAAAGTCCCTAATGAAGTGGTGTTTGATCTCTATATGTTTAGCTCTAGAATTTAAGATAGAGTTTTTTGTTAGATAAATGGCAGAAATATTATAGCATTAAATGAGAATGTTGGATTCTAGGATTTTTTAGTATTCTAGTAGATGTTTCATCCAAAGTAGTTGAGAACTACAGCCAGCTGTTGAAATGTACTCAACTTCTGTTGTTGACATTACAATGGTGTTTTTCTCTTACTTGAACAAGATATTAAGTTGTCACCTAAAAATGTGTAGTTGCCACTAGTGCTCTTTCTCTCAAGTTTATCTCCAGCATAGTCTGAATCACAGTATCCACAAATTTTGTACTTAGGAGATTTCTTGTAGAACAAGGTAAGGTTGGTAATGCCTTTTAGGTATCTAAGGATTCTCTTAACAACAATTAAATGTGATTCCCTAGGGTCAACTTGAAATCTTGCAGATACATATACACTAAATATGATGTCAGGTCTAGAAGCGGTAAGGTAAAGTAGGGATCTTATCATTCCTCTATAGGTTTTTCTTTTTTGGTCAACTTTTTCGCTTGAATCATATTTTTCAAGTGAACAAGTAGGGTGCATTGGTGTAACCATAGATTTGCAATCACTCATCTTAAACTTCCTAAGAAGCTCTTTTGTATATTTAGTTTGATGAATGTATATACCTTTTTTTAAATTTGTTGAATTTGTATCCCTAAGAAGAACTTAATTTCTCGCATCATACTCATTTGAAATTCAAGCTGCATCAATTTACACTACGCCAAAAATGACATTTAACAGCGCCCCTTTTACAGCGCTTGCTAAACACAAGCGTTGTTGTAAATATATTTTAAAAATAACGGAGCCTTTTACAGCGCTTTTGTTGACAAGCGCTGTAAAACAAGCGCTGTTGTAGGTCATATAACGTTTGCGCATAACGTTATAAGGCTTTTACAGCGCTTGTCAAAAAAGCGCTGTAAAATGAAGAGCTTTCGCGTATCAGTTACAGCGCTTTTTTCACAAGCGCTGTAAACACATGCGCTTTCAAATATTTGAACTACCTAATACAGCGCTTTTTTCACAAGCGCTGTAAAATACATGCACTTTTGTTGAATTTAACTACCTATTACAGCGCTTTTTTCACAAGTGCTGTAAACTACATCTTTCAAATAATTATATACGTTGGAAATCCTCATATCCTCTAAATCTTTCAAATAATTATATACGTTGGGAACCCTAATATCCTCTACGTACTGTGCGGCCATCTACGTTGTCTCAGGTATTTTTTACACATGATCTGTTATGTTTTGTTATATATATATTAAATCTACTAAAAATTGTTATATATATAT
>NC_021161.2:35620574-35691788 GCF_000331145.2 Cicer arietinum
TGTTTTGAAAGCTTATTATTTTTGTAACTGCATTTATATAGGTGGTATAATATGGATAGGAAATGGATGTTAGCCAATCGATTGTCAAAAGAGTATGAAATTGGAGTGAAGGAGTTTGTTGAGTTTGTAGTGAAGAATGCAAAAGATCCAAATAGAGTAGTTTGTCCTTGTTTAAAATGTTGTTTTGGAAAACGTGTTAGAGAAGATGAATTAGAAGGACATCTATTATGTAATGGAATTGATCAAAGCTACACATGTTGGATAAGACATGGTGAGAAAAAAAAAGGAAACATTAATTTTGAGAATAGTTCGACATATGCTTCAACTGACTTCGATACAGATACATATGAGCCAGACCGAGTTGATGAGATCTCAAAAGCAGTTGAAGAAGATCTTCGAGATTGTCCTAAAATGTTTGAAAGTTTGTTGAGTGATGCAGAGAAAGAATTATATAATGGTTGTACTAAATTCACAAGACTGTCAGCGATATTAAAGTTGTACAACTTAAAAGCGAGTAATGGATGGTCTGATAAAAGCTTTACAGAATTATTAACACTCATAAAAGATATGTTGCCAGATGATAATGAACTTCCCAGTCGAACCTACGAGGCTAAACGGATTTTGTGTTCTATTGGAATGAGTTACGAAAGGATTCATGCGTGTCCTAACGATTGCATTTTATTTCGAAACGAATATGAACTACTTAAGGCGTGTCCGAAATGCAATGTCTCTCGATATAAGAAGAAAGAATCTACTCCAGCAAAAGTCGTGTGGTATTTTCCTATAATACCAAGATTTAGGCGCATGTATCGCAGTGAAGAAGATTCAAAACACTTGACATGGCATGCAGATGAAAGAATTAGAGATGGAATGTTTCGACACCCTGCAGATTCCCCACAATGGGCAAAAATTGATCACGAGTATCCTGAATTCGGGATAGAGTCAAGAAATCTAAGACTTGCACTTTCTACTGATGGAATGAATCCACATGGTCTTCAAAGCATCTCACATAGCACGTGGCCTGTGATTTTGGTAATATATAACCTACCTCCATGGTTATGTATGAAGCGTAAGTTTATGATGTTGTCTCTGTTAATTTCTGGACCCAAACAACCGGGGAATGATATCGACGTATACTTGACTCCTCTAATCGAAGATTTAAAAAGTATGTGGGAGACAAGTGTGGAAGTTTATGATGGGTATAGGAAAAAGTGTTTCAATTTGAGGGCTATGTTGTTCGGCACAATTAATGATTTTCCAGCATATGGTAATTTATCAGGATATAGCATTAAAGGTCAGTGTGCATGTCCTATATGTGAAGAGAGTACAAATTGGATGCGGTTGAAACATTGTAAGAAGAATGTGTTTCTTGGACATCGTAGATTTTTACCTTATAGTCATCAGTATCGTGGGTGGAGAAATGCATTCAATGGAAAATCAGAGGAAGGTAAAGCTCCTTTAGCACCGACTGGATATCAAATACTTGAAAAAGTACAAGGTTTGACCAATAAATTTGGCAAACCTTTTGCGGGAGAGCTGGTGAAAACTGGGTGGAAGAAAAAGTCAATTTTCTTTGAATTGCCATATTGGAAGTCATTGTATGTAAGACATTTCCTCGATGTGATGCATATTGAAAAAAATGTATTTGAAAGTGTTATTGGTACGTTACTCAATGTTCCAGGAAAGTCTAAAGATGGCGTCAATGCAAGATTGGACTTGGTCGATATGGGAATAAGAAATGAACTGGCTCCAGTAAAGAAAGGAAATCGCACATATCTACCTCCAGCCGCTCATACTCTATCTAGAAAGGAAAAAATTGTTTTATGTAAATTTCTACACGAAGTTAAAGTTCCAGAAGGATACTCTTCGAACATTAAAAATTTGGTTTGTATGAAAGACCTCAAGTTAAAAGGTTTGAAGACCCATGATTGTCATATTATAATGGAGCATTTGCTACCAATAGGTATACGTTCCATTTTACCTGAAAAAGTTCGACTAGCCTTAACTAGATTATGTTTCTTCTTCAGGGAAATTTGTAGTAAAGTGATCGACCCTCAGAAATTACCGACATTGCAGAGGGAAATTGTTGTTACTTTGTGTGAGCTTGAAATGTATTTCCCACCATCGTTTTTTGATATAATGGTTCACCTTACTGTTCATCTGGTTAAGGAGACACAACTTTGTGGGCCAGCTTATATGAGATGGATGTATCCGATAGAACGATATATGAAAATATTAAAAGGGTACGTAAAAAGTAGAAGTCGACCAGAAGGTTGTATTGCTGAACGATACATTGTTGAAGAGGCTGCTGAATTTTGTACTGAATATCTGTCCAATGTTGAATCCATAGGGCTTCCCATGTCTCGTCATTCGGGAAGACTATCAGGAGAAGGGATAACTGGAAGGAGACTACTGACTATATCAAGGACAGAATGGGAGCAGGCACAATTGTATGTTCTGCACAATGATGATGAGGTTCAACCGTATGTTACAATACACATTGATCAGTTATCTCGTTTGAACATGAATAGGAATCAAAATTGGATAACTCGAGAGCACAATCGAAGTTTTGTAACATGGTTAAAAAATCACATAATGTCAAAATTTGATATAGACCCCGGATCAATTTCAAATAGATTGAGGTGGCTAGCAAATGGTCCGAGCTTACATGTCTTTTCTTACACTGGTTATGTTATTAACGGCTACACATTTTATACCAAAGAACAAGATGATCAGACCACTATGCAAAATAGTGGAGTCACTCTCGTAGCTGAAGCGATGCATGTCTCAAGTGCAAAAGACAAAAACCCAATATATGCAAATCTATCATATTTTGGGGTTATCGAGCGCATATGGGAGTTAGACTACACAATGTTTCGTGTTCCCATATTTGGTTGCAAGTGGGTCGATAATAATAATGGCGTTCGGATTGATGAGTCAGGATTCTTGCTTGTCGATTTTAATAGGGTGGGATACAAAGACGAGCCTTTTATTTTAGCGTCGCAAGCTCAACAAGTGTTTTATGTCACTGATCCTTCTAATGATAAATGGTCTGTTGTCCTATCGACCAATAAAATAAGTGATGATAACAATAATGATGAAGATGTTGGTAATGATCTTTTATTTGCAACATCACAACAACCACATGAAATTGATTCAACTGATGATGGTTTATATCTTAGAGATGATCATGATGAGGGAATTTGGATTAATCCATCGTTTCGTATTGTAAATGGACAAACAAATGTGAATGTCACCAGGAAAAGAAGAAGGGCATCTTAATGTATATATATGTTTAATTGTTTTATATAAGCTATGCATGTAATCTGAACTGTGTTATTGTAAATATGCATGTAATCTGAATTGAGTGTTTTATACTAAGTTCTGATTAATTTATTTTCTGATTAATTTATTTTCTGCTTATATTTAGCTTGATTTGAGTGTTTTATACCAAGTTCATGTAACAATGAGTGTTTTATATTTAGCTTGATTTACATGAACTGAACTGAATATAAATTAGTAATTTACATGAACTGAACTGAACTGAATAGAGAGATTCTCTTTTGCTCAGTGCATATATATATATAGATTCTTCAGAATACTCATTTCTAATAATTCATCATCTCCTAAAGTATTGTGATAAAGACAATGATAACAATATTTTTAATCCAATAAACAATGATAAAAATGTTTTTAATGTCATCCCAACCCAAATAAACCAAACACAAAAATAAAATAAAGAGACATTTTACAGCGCTTATCTTAAAAAGCGCTGTAAAAGATCCTTTTAAAAATAAAATAATGAGTGTTTTATACCTTTTACAGCGCTTTTCACACAAAGCGCTGTAAACGACTCTTTTGAAAGTGAGTAAAAAAGACATTTTACAGCGCTTATTTGACAAAGCGCTGTAAAAAAGCTTTAAAAATAATATTCATCAGACACCTAATTTCTTCAAACACCTTGTACGCATCATGGGAATCCAAAAAACATCAGACACAAACCCATTTCTTCAAACACCTTGTACGCATCATGGGAATCCAAAAAACATCAGACACAAACCCATTTCTTCAAACACCTTGTACGCATCATGGGAATCCCCAAAAACACCAGACACAAACCCATTTTTCGCAACATGGCAATGATCCTGAATACCAATTAAGTTTCGATTTAAGAAGGAAAGAGAATGTAAAGAGATAAAAAGGGTGTTGAGGTGGAGATTGAATTGTGAAAGAGTAAGCTTTGATGTTTGTGAAGAAGATGCATAAAAGGAGAAGAGTTTGGTGAAGAGGAAGGGATTTTTGTGGTGACCAGTTACTACTATGTGGGTTTTGCATGCATGTTGAGCTTGTTTAAAAAATAACATAACATAACAAAACACAAAAACAATAAGGCCTTTTACAGCGCTTATTTGGAAAAAGCGCTGTAAAAGAGCCTTTTAAAATTAACATAAAGAGACATTTTAGAGCGCTTATGTGGAAAAGCGCTGTAAAAGGCTTTAAAAAACATTCATATAACATAATAACACACGGAGGTCTTTTACAGCGCTTATTTGGGAAAAGCGCTGTAAAAGAGCCTCTTAAAATTAACATAAAGAGACATTTTAGAGCGCTTATGTGTAAAAGCGCTGTAAAAGGCATTCAAATAACATAATAACACACGGAGGTCTTTTACAGCGCTTATTTGAAAAAAGCGCTGTAAAAGAGCCTTTTAAAAATTTAACTAAAGAAGCCTTTTAGAGCGCTTATGTGTGAAAGCGCTGTAAAAGGCATTCATATAACATAATAACACACGGAGGTCTTTTACAGCGCTTATTTGAAAAAAGCGCTGTAAAAGAGCCTTTTAAAAATTTAACTAAAGAAGCCTTTTAGAGCGCTTATGTGTGAAAGCGCTGTAAAAGGCATTCATATAACATAATAACACACGGAGGTCTTTTACAGCGCTTATTTGAAAAAAGCGCTGTAAAAGGCATTCAAATAACATAATAACACACGGAGGTCTTTTACAGCGCTTATTTGAAAAAAGCGCTGTAAAAGGCATTCAAATAACATAATAACACACGGAGGTCTTTTACAGCGCTTATTTGAAAAAAGCGCTGTAAAAGAGCCTTTTAAAAATTTAACTAAAGAAGCCTTTTAGAGCGCTTTACAAAATAAGCGCTGTAAAAGGCTTATAAAAAGCGCTGTAAAAGTGTTACGTATATATAACAGTTACCTCTTCAGTTTCCTCTTCATTACGTAACCTTCATCTCAACCTTCATTTCTTCTCTTCTTTTGCAAACCCTATCATCCCGTCCTTTACGAACCTTATTTCCACGATCATCTCCTTCATTTCGAACCTTATTTCCATCCAAGATCATCTCTCCCATTTCACACAATATATTTTCATTGAAATACGTAACCCTCATTACGTATTTCTTCAAACCGTATTTCTGTGAACCATATTTCTGTGAACTTTCTGCAAACCCTCTTTTCTTTGCATTTCGTCTTTCTTCGAACCATCATTATTCAGGTATTGATGTTATTAAATTTTTGTAATCATTAGAATGCATGTTGAGCTTTTTTAAGATATACTGATACATGTTGAGTTTGTTTATAATAATGCATGATCCATGTTGAGCTTGTTGATGTTATACTAAAGTGCATGTTGAACTTGTTGTAGTTAAATGGATACAAACAAAGATTTAGAAGTTCAAAATGAAGAAGTTGGCACCTCTAAGACTTACGAAAAAGAAGTCAAACGTGGTGCAACTATCATGCAAAGGGTGATTAAAGCACGGAGCAGTGGCATTAAATTTGAGGTATACTATATATACTCTGTTTGCTGTGTGTTTTTTTATCTTTTTTTAGGGTTTAGGGCATGTACTTACTATATGAGTTTATTAGGTTGGCTGGAACGAGAGTGGTCAGCCAGTTGACCCCAACAGCTCCATGTTTGTAAGCTACATTGGGGCTGTTGTTCGTCAAAATGTCCCAATAACAATAGACAACTGGAGAGATAAGGCGTTGAAGGATGCCAAAGATATCATCTGGAATGACATTCAAGTAAATATTTTGATCTACTCTTTTGTCATTTATAATTTTTTTTCTGTAAAATACATTACTTATAATTGTTTTCATTGCAGACCACTTTTGTTCTTGATGAGGAACGAAAGTCATATGTTTTGAGAGTTGCTGGGAAAATCCATCGTGGATTTAGATCCCATCTCTCAAATTTCTATCTAAAAGATAGAGAAGGAAACACAAATGCTGAACCTCCAAAGATATATCAACATTATATATCAAAGGATGAATGGAGTGCATTTGTTTCCAAACGTTCTGACCCGGCGTTTGTCGTAAGTGATTAATTTATTAGCATTTGTGTTTTATTATTCATATTCGTAGCGTATTTTAAATTTTTACACAATTGCTATTTTTTTTTTATATAGAATATTAGTAAGGCAAATCGCGAACGGGCAAGCAACCCAAAACACCCATACAAGAAATCACGTATGGGATATGCACGCCTTGAACAAAAAATTGTAAGTAATTAAACATCACTTGTAATTTGTATTATAAACTATAGTGTGTAACTAATTTGTATTATTTTGTTTATGATTTTAACGAATAGAGAAAAGACACCCAAATTAATTATTTGAAATGAAAGGTGCTTTTTAGCTTTTTATGGCACTTTTTTTAAAAAGCGCTGTCTTTTATCATTGTACCCAAAATTATTTTTGATCCAAAATCACTTCACAATCAGTAGAACAGAACATATTATAGACAATCAGTTCACACAATCAATAGAACATAAATCAGAACTCTGTAACTTTTTTAACATATATGTAACTCTGTAATTTACAACCTAAGTAACTACATTCAGATACATATATACAACCTAATTTACAACCTAATTACCTACATTCAGATACGTATATATATATAACCTAATTTACAACCTAAACTACATTCAGATCCATATGCATGTTCATATATTGTGTCCTATGATCATTTACATATAATAACTAACAGAATATACATTATATGCACTAGCTACCATATAATATTCAGATCCCTTGCCCAGCAGCAAGCTATTTCCCAGAAAATCAAATAATTTTCATGTCAAGCACGTACTGACACCATTCTTCCTTTAATTCCATCAGATCTTCCTCAGAATATGATGGACTGGAATTGGCAAAGTACTGCAATATAAAAATTGAACATATTATATTAAGTTAGTATCAAATATATAGATAATTTATATATGAAAATCATATAATGCAAATACCGTACCGTTTCTGGGATAATAGTTTTATTCTTCTCAACAATCTCCTTCATGAATCTCAATATGTAGTACCCACAGTCGATGTTATTTGTTTGACGAGGGCACTTTATTGAGATCCATGTAATGTTATTCGACTTCTGCTTCGACACTTTAGCACCTCTTTGAGCTCGAAAAACTTTTAGGCACTATCGAATGAATAAATGTGATTATTAGAGCATGAATATTTATATATATATATATATATAAATATTTATGCTCTAATAATCACATTTATTCATTCGATAGTGCCTTAAAAGTTTATCGAGCTCAAAGAGGTGCTAAAGTGTCGAAGCAGAAGTCTAATAACATTACATGGATCTCAATAAAGTGCCCTCGTCAAACAAATAACATCGACTGTGGGTACTACGTATTGAGATTCATGAAGGAGATTGTTGAGAAGAATAAAACTATTATCCCAGAAACGGTACGGTATTTGCATTATATGATTTTCATATATAAATTATCTATATATTTGATACTAACTTAATATAATATGTTCAATTTTTATATTGCAGTACTTTGACAATTCCAGTCCATCATATTCTGAGGAAGATCTGATGGAATTAAAGGAAGACTGGTGTCAGTATGTGCTTGACATGCAAATTATTTGATTTTCTGGGAAATAGCTTGCTGCTGGGCAAGGGATCTGAATATTATATGGTAGCTAGTGAATATTATGTATATTCTGTTAGTTATTATATGTAAATGATCATAGGACACAATATATGAACATGCATATGGATCTGAATGTAGTTTAGGTTGTAAATTAGGTTATATATATGTGTATCTGAATGTAGTTAATTAGGGTGTAAATTAGGTTATATATATGTATCTGAATGTAGTTAATTAGGTTGTAAATTACAAAGTTTTACATATATGTTAATTAAGTTACAGAGTTCTGATTTCTGTTCTACTGATTGTGTGAACTGCTTATGGTATTTGAATATGTTTTGTTGTTGTGTGCACTGATTGTGAACTGATTTTGGATCAAAATAACTTTGGATACAAAGAAAAAAGACAACGCTTTCTAAAAAAAAATGCCATAAAAAGCTAAAAAGCGCTTTTCATTTCAAATAATTAATTTACAGCGTTTAAAAAAAAATACATTTTATAGCGTTTTTTTTAAAAAGCGCTGTAAAATGTTGTTGTAAAGCGCTATAATGGTGTACATTTTACAGCGCTTTCTTGAGACCCATAATTTCATATAATGGGTGTGCATTTTACTGCGCTTTCTCAAACAAACGTTGTAAAATGCACACCCATAATTTCATATAATGGGTGTGTATTTTACAGCGCTTTTTAACAAAAGCGCTGTAAAATGCAGACCCATAACTCATATAATGGGGTGCATTTTACAGCGCTTTCTTGAAAAAGCGCTGTAAAATGTGCATAACAAGCGTGCACTATATTTACATGTTTTATAGCGCTTTTTTAAAAGCGCCATTGTATCATTTACAGCGCTCGATTCCACAGCGTTTTTTTTTTAAAAGCGCTGTAAAATGTAGTTTTTCGCGTAGTGTTAGAAAAATCTTGGCAAAGAGTGCCATTAGTAGATCCAAAAATAATGTTATCAACATAAATTTGATTAATAAGAATGTCATCTCCTATTGATTTTCTAAAAAGTGTATTATCTCTTAGTCCTCTTTCAAAGTTATTTTTAAGAAAGAAGTTACTAAGTCTTTCATATCATGTCCTTGATACTTGTTTTAGACCGTACATAGATTTTCTAAGTTTAAAAACATGATTTGGAAATTCAAAACTTTCAAAACCTTGAAGTTGTTTAACATAGACTTTTTCACTTATATAACCATTCAGAAATACACTTTTAGCATCCATTTGAAATAATATAATATTATTATTTGCAGCAAAATAAAGTAGGATACGAATAACTTCTAACTTGGCCACTGTAGCAAATGTCTCAGTGTAATCAATGCCTCTTGTTGATTGTAGCCTTGTGCGACAAGTGTCGCCTTGTTTATGATGACATCACGTTTTTCTTTTAGCTTGTTTCTAAAAATCCACTTGGTTCCAATAATGTTCTTCTTTGGTCTAGGTACTAGATCCCAAACATCATTCCTCTTAAATTCATTTAACTCTTCTTGCATTGCAAGAATCCGTCCATTATTTGCCAATACTTCATCAATAATGTTAGGCTCAATTGATGAGAGTGAGCTAAACAAAGAGATATCTTTTAATGATGATCTGATCCTCAAAAGATCACTTGCACTTCCAATGAGATGAGATGACTTTTACTTTCATTTAGATCTTCCTTTTGACTTATCTTGACTAATTCTAACTTGATCAGATTCATCTTTTGAAGATTTGTCATCTTTTGATTTGTTTGCATCTGCTTCCTCTGATTTTGGTAAACCTGCAGCATCCTTAAGTTAGATTTTCAACCTTAAGTTCAGCAATATCAGTTTTCAAATTTGCATTTTCTGTTTTAGGTTCAGTAATATCAGTTTTTAAAGTTTCATTATCTGTCTTATGTTCAGTAAGATCAGTTTTCAGAGTTACATTATCTATTTTAAGCTCAGTAATATAGTTTTCACAGTTGCATTTTCTGTTTTAAATTAAACACTTTGATTCTTTAAAATAATAATTTTTCCAGTCAGATTTGTATTTTCTTTCCTTAGTGTTTTTAGTTTTCAAGTCAATTTGTGATTCTTATTTCAAAAAACCATTTATAGCAGTAATTAAATCAAATCGAGTAAAGGGGGGCGGTTGAATTATGTTTGACAAAGTTGATAACTTTTTGTTATTTTGATGACAACTTGATGGTTTTTATGAATTACTTGGATAAAAAACAATCGGATTCAGAGGTAGCAAACAATGAAAGCATAAATAATTTGACACATAGATTTATCTTGGTTCACCACTAACTTGGCTACATCTAGTCCCCTTATTCAGAAGGCTTTAATCCACTAATTCAATTATCTTGAATTACACAGCACCTGACCCTCCAAGTTAGTCGTCCCAAATAGTTTGACAACCCCAGACTTTTGGGAACTAACCACCATAACCCTACAAACAAATTCTTCTCTTAACAACCTGAAAACCCTAGATTTAAGAAGGAACTAAACCACTATTGGGTTGGATACAAAAGATCAAAAATTGAGTAGTTGCTTCTAACAAAGCTGATAATAATAATAACTCTCACACTCTAAGAAAAGAACACTTAGAAAATATTTCTAACTTGAATAAGTGTTTCTCTCTTTGAACTCTAAAACTATTATTTTTTACTTTCGATAATTTTCTTTTTCAGCCTTGAGTATCTATTTATAGTTAAAATTTGAGCTTCAATTTGGTCCTTGTTTAATTTTGAATTGTATCTTGTTCAGACTGTGTTTGTAAATTCTTCAAATTGATTTTGTTCATATTTTGTTATAGATAAATCTTGATCAAATTTTCTACAAATCTTCTACAAATCTTCTTCAAATCTTGACCATATCTTATTTTTAACTTGGTCAAAGATTTTCTTCAATTTGTAAATTTGAATCAAATCTTATTTTAGATTTTCATCAATTATAAATTTGAATCAAATTTAATTTTAGATTTTTTAAAAAAACATGAATCTTCTTTCATACTCTTTGAAGTCAAATATATTGTTCTCATAAAATACTTTTCTTAACATCAAAACTCTAAATGTAAAACCAACTTGGTTCCAACACTAGGTTCGTTCGATCACCTGGTGACAAATCTGACACACGGGAAAAACACTATCAAGTTGGATGATATTAATGTTGCACTTTAGTCTCATTGTTAAATGATAGAGAATGTAAAGGAAATCAATGATCTTCAATAATGGTTTTTATGTAAAGGGAGGTCAGACTATGGGAAGCACAAAGGTAAAATAGGTTTTGGAAAGAAGAGTTCTAAATACAAGAACATAAAAACAATAAAATGTTTTAGTTTCAAACAGATCGTGCATTGTGGGAGGGACTTTCCAAAGAACCAACAAGTTCATCTAGTTCTACATGTGGTTCAAATTGATGACTATGACACTATAGGCGATATTCTTTGTGTTTCATCTAGCAAGTTCAAAAAAGCATTGATTCTTGACTCTGGTTGTTGTTACCATATGACACCGCACAAGGAGTTGTTTACCACATTAAGGTCGTACAATTTTGGTTTTGTTTATTTAGATGATGATACAACATGTTTTAGACCTAGAATGAGACACATTAAATTTACTATGGTTGACAGTGGCGTGCAAACATTGAATGTTGTTAGATATATGTTAGAATTGAGCAAAAAAAATTGATCTCTCTAGGTACTCTACAGGAAAATGGTTTATCATATAGGTCTGATAGAGATAAAGACATTATGAAGGTCTATAAAGGTGCATTGACAATGGTGAGAGCAAAGATGAGTGCATGTAACATCTACGAACTGTTGGTTGTATTGTTGTAGGTGATGTTGCATTAGTTGAGTTTGATAATGAAACAAATAAACTGTGGCACATGTGTTTGGGTCATCTTAGTGAATGTGGAATAACATAACATCATAAGAGACATTTGTTGAAGAATATTCGCAGTTGTAAGTTGGATTTGTGCAAGTATTGTATACTTGGAAAATAGTATCGTGTTCATTTTAAATTTGGAGAACAAAAAAAACATAGGAAATCCTAGACTATGTGCTTCTTGATGTGCTGGGGCTTAACATAGAGCCCTTTAAGGATGGTTCCATGTATTTTGTGACTTTTACAAATGATTTTTCATGCAAGGTTTTGGTGTATTTCTTCAAACATAAAACTGAAATTTTTGTCAATTTTAAGGTGTCGTAAAGTAGAAGATAAGATTGGCAGAAAAAACAAGTATTTGCGGATAAATAATGAGAAAGAGTGTATTGACTCAAATTTTTAGGAATTTTTTGCTAAACATGGTACTCAAAAGAATTTTTTAGATAAAAAGACGCCACAATAGAATGAAGTGGTAGAGAGAACGAACAAGTCTCCAATTGAAAAGAAAAGATGTCTTTAGTTAAATGTTTAACTTTCTAAGGGTTTATGGGCAGAGGTTGCTAACATGGCGTGTTATCTTATTAACAAGTCACCACATAATTCATTGGAGGGGAAATTTGTTTAGGAGGTATGAATAGGTAGCCTCATTTATCTTGACAATTTAAATTTTTTTGGGTGTTCGACTTATGTGCATATACTTAGTGAAGATAGATCTAAACTTGATCCAAAGTCTAAGAAGTTTGTCTTCTTCGATTATGAAAAAGGTGTGAATGGATTCAAGTTGTGAGATCCATTTTCAAAAAAGATAGGGATAAGTAGATATGTTGTGTTTCATGAGCAGTTCATCTTGAAACAGATGTGGCCGCATCAAAGAAAGAAACTTCTATCAGTAAGGTGATTCAGGTCGATGTTGAGCCATTGCCAGTAAGCAATACTTGGGTAGTACCTGAATCACAAGCTGATTTAGACTATGAAATTAAACATACAAGTGGAGTACAAGATTAGTCTCTTGTACACGACCAAAATTAGGTGCTATGGTGGAGGAGATGGAGTCCTTAAAGAAAAATAAGACATGAGAGCTTATTCAACTTTCTAAGGGGAAAAGGGCTATCAGTTGCAAGTTGTTCTAAAGGAAAAAACCAGCAGTGATAGAAAAAGAAGTGGAAAAATTCAAGGCTCATCTTGTAGCAAAGGGGCCTTCACAAATGGAAGGGAATTACGTATGATGCGTTTTTCTCCAATAGACGTTAGAAATATCTCTATCAAGGTTGTGTTAGCCTTGGTAGCTAGTCAGGACAGACATTTAGAGCAAATGGATGTGAAGACAACATTCCTTCACATTAATCTAGATGAACAAATTTAGATGGAGCATCTAGAGAGTTTTAGTGATACTTGATATGGTAGACTAGTTTGTAAATTGAAGAGGTCTTTGTATGGTCCAAAGTAGTCTCCAAGGTTGTGGTACAAGTGTTTTGATTCTTACATGCTTCAGATTGGCTATAGAACGTGTAGGTATGATTGTTGTGTTTATGTTAGATCCTTGATGTTCGTTACTATATGTTGATGATATATTGAATGCTACTAATCATTTACATGATATAAATGAACATAAAAATCATATTAGGAAAGGAGTTTGACATGAAAGACTTGAGTGTTGCTAATAAGATTAATGGTATGGAAATTAAGATAGATAAGAGTGCTTGAAAATTATGGCTCTCTCAAAAAGGCCGTTGAATAAGTATTAGACATATTTGATATGAACAATTTGAATGTTGTGAGTACTTTATTGGAAAATTACTTTAAGCTCTCGTTGGATCAATGTCCAAAGACATATGTAGAAGATGAGTATATGTCAAATGTTTTGTATGCCAATGTTGTTGGTTGTTTAATGCATGATATGATTCACACTAGACTAGATTTGGCACAAGCTGTAAATCAAGTTTGCAAGTTTATGTCCAAATCAGGTAAGCGTCTTTGGGGCGCCGTTAAATGGATTTTTAGGTATTTGAAGGGTACAACATGTCATGATATCATGTTTAGCAGCGAATACAGTGATCCTACAGTTGTAGGATATATTGATTTTGGTTATGCGGGTGATATGGATGATAAAAGGTCTACAATAAGACATGTTTTTACTCTTGCACGACGACTATTTGTTGGAAGTCAATAGTTCAATCCATAGTGGCTATGTCTACAATTAAAGTAGAGTACACAACAATAGGTGAGGTTGTCAAAGAGGTTTTATGGCTGATAGTGTTTCAGCAAGTGTACTGAATCGTTGCAAGTAATAATTAAAATGGTAATACCGAGTGTCGAACTCAAGGATTGCGTTTTACTATTGAATTATATTTAATTACTAAAATTGAACAAAAAGTTTTCGAATCGATTGAAATAATATTTGAAATTAACAACGTTAATAAAATTGATTATTTATAATAAGAAAAATTCCAGAGATTAGTTTCAATTCGAATCCAACCTTGGTGCCTAATTTGATCCTAATTATTAAATTCCTTTATTGAATTATGACCGAATTCTCTTTATTACTCTTGCTCTAATGTCTTAGTGACAAAACCTTTAATTCCAAAGTAACCCCTAATTCCTTATTGGATTTAAGATTAGAATTAAGCATTATTGTATAGGAATTCTCTTTTTAAATTATTGCCTATGTAACTAATTTAATTGGTTTCATTACCTGCATCTATCTCTAGACTACAAATTCATGAATTGTTCATCTCAAGCATTCGTAAAGTCCACTTTCATTTCAAAATACGAATCGTAGAACATTTAAATGTTGATCAAGCAATAAAAAACATTAAGCACATGGATAAAAAAAATAATTCAATAAACTCATTCATATAACTAGAAATCAAATTAGAAAAATGGTTTCATCTTGTTACACTCATCCGTAACAAATAGGTTTTAGTTACTCATGACAGAGATAAAAAAGATAGAGATTAGAGAAGAATTACAAGAAAGATTCATGATAAAACTGCTCCAGTGGTGTTAGAAACGACTGTCTTTGAGTTTCTATGCTAGGGCACAAGTCTCCCAACTTCCCAATAGTCAAAAAGATACTTAGAAAGTGAAGAAGAAAAAAAATGCATTTTAATGAATGCTTTTGCGTGCTACGCGCCCCAGGCGAAGCTTTTGCGCTTCAAGTGCGTCCTGGCAGTGGCAAAATGCTGAAAATGCGCCTCAGACGCGACTGTTGCGCTTCAGGCGCACAACTTTTTCTGTTTGACGTTTTCTTCATTTTTCTCCTCTTTTGATTCTAAATTAGGTTCCGGTGTCTTCATGAACGTTGTAGTTATGGATCTTAGCTTTCATTTACACTAGGTTTGACTCCAATTGGACATCTACAACATCAGATATGACTTAAATACTCTACATAAAATTACATTGTTACATTGTTTATCTTTTAAGAACATAATATATCAAATAAGTCATTTAAGAACATCAACATTTCATTAAATCAAAGAAACAAAATTAACAAAATATATCAAATAAGTCCTTAAATTAACTAATGAATAAAAGATAAATAAGACTAAAAACAATGAAAAGTATGCATATGATGAAGAGTCATCAATGGCTTACAAGATTAGTAAAGTAATTGAGTGTTGATCATGGTGGAGTTTAGTTACATTGAGATAAACAAAGTGCCATTTATTTGACAATTGATAGGTTAGCTAACCAATTCATTCATCTAAAACAGAACTACAACTACTTTGTAGTCGGAGACGTAGATATAATTTGCCAAAGTCTGTGATTAAATGTCTTGTGTTTCTTGTTTTTGATTTCGTTTTCTCTATTCATTTAAGATCTTGTTGCTGTTCTAGTAAAATATTTGATGTGTTAGACCCAAGTTCGGAGATGTAGTACAGGTGTGGATGAAATACAAAGACGTTGATACATAATTTTTTTTTTCAAATTAAGGATATGATACGGCTTGGATACTTTAGCAAAATTTTTGTTAAAAAAATTATATACATATAGAATAATTATAAAGAAAAGATGTATTGATCGTTTTTCATATATATATATATATATATAAAATGTATCAATAAAAGTGTTGTTAAAAGAGTTTAAGTAAATACTATTTTTATTCAATAGCTAACGATTTAAAAGAACTTTTAAATGTCTCTTCACTCAGTAATTACAAATTAACAAATTAACAAATTTACAAAGAGCTTGCAGCCTAAAGGAAAATTTTACTGGACCCATAAAGCTTAGAATAAAATATATCACATAACACAACACAAAGAAATCAATTCAAATAAATTTAACTCGCAACAACAGAAGTGTGTAGTTTATTTTTGGAAATCAAATTCTTAGGTCAAGTGCATATTCATCAGTAGCTTCAGAAAATTCAAGATTAAAAACAAATACAGAAAGAAACTGCACATAGAGAAGATACCATGTGGTGCTTTTGACAACACAAAAGAAAACACCAATATGGTGAAATCAACAAAGAATCGCCCTTTGAAAGAAATGCTGGCATGTAGCGGAATTACAACAATTTCATCATTCATTTCAAATCAACAACCTACAAAGATTGAATCTTCTGAAAGCATTAAAATGAAACACAAAATTGGTTTATTGAGAACCTCAAAACTGACACAAACACATAAAATAATTACAATAATTTAATAATTCAAAGCAATGTTAACCAAGCTTTTAAAAAATGGGTCCAGGACCACGATTTAAAACCTTGATGCTAACGCATAAGAGAATTACAATAATTTCTTAATTCAAAACAATGTGAACCAAGCTTTTAAAAAACCTTGATTCTAACACATAAAACAATTACAATAATTTCATAAATCAAAGCAATCTGAAAACCTTGATGTTAACACAAAAAAAGAATTACAACAACAACCTACAGAGATTGAATCTTCTAAAAACATTAAACCAAAAGATATCACAAAGCATTTTTTAATTAAAGATCCTAAAACTAAAATAAAAAAGAATAAATAAATAAAACAAGAAATCAACCTGGCTTGTAGAAGACAGAAGAGTGAGGGAAACGATGAGGCCGTGAGAATGAGTGAGGTAAGGGAAACGGTGATGCGGCGGCGAGAGGCTGAACTTGACGGCGAATATGAAGTGGGTGACGACATCGAGAGAGTTAGGGTTCCGAGTGATGAAGTGAGAGTAATGAGGAATACGTTTGATGAGCGTCGGCCACTCCGACGCTAATTATTAAAATTAAAAAAATAAACTACCGTCTGACTTATTTTATTTAGCGTCGGCAATAAAATTTTGCACACTAGCGTTTGCTTGACCGACGCTACACCGACACTAATTAGCGTCGAAGTCGAGGGCCGACGCTAAATATGACAGCTAAAATGGATTTTTCTAATAGTGTAACATCATTCACACAAAAAAAAAAAAACATAATTTCTAAATCTCATTCAACAAAAGATAATTTTTTTCAATTAAAAATAATAACAATATCTTGCAGAAGATCATGGACATCTCTTTTGATATTCCAAAAAAATTGTCTCATCTTTTATATATCTTTGATTATCATAGGATACGTATTCATGCATATCCTTAAAATATTATAAAAGTATCGAATAAAATAATTTTTAAAAAATAAAATATTAATTCTAATATTTGTAGAATTCATATATGTAAAGTATCGATATTGGATATTTGTCTAATACATATAAATCTCTATTTTTAGAGTATCCAAACTTCATAATAGAAAAAAAAAAATTAAGACAAATTTCTCAAATTTGTGTGGAACACAAAAAAAAAAAAAGAATTGTCTAGATAATAAAAATAAGAAAAATGCTATAAAAAAATATTATATTAAAAAATACATTAAAAATTATATATTCAATTTTTTAAAACACAAAATTTATTCTTTACGTTGCAATTTTTTTACTTTTGTATAGACATTTACTTGTCAGTATGATACTAAACGAATGTAAAATCGATGGTGACAGAGAGAGAACCAATAAAAGTGTTTTTATTTTAATAAAGCAACCAGTAGAGTTGTCTTTGTCTTTGTACCAAAATAAAGATTGTCTGTGTCTAGTTTCTCCATACTCACGCGTGTGTTTTGATGACATGAGTCAATGAATGTGAAAGTTTGTTTCTATATGACGTCATCACTTTTTCTCTTATTTTTATTTTTGGCGTTCAACTTCTATTATCTGTTATTTTTCTCCACCTTTCCCCGTCAAAAATCGATATAAATAATATTGTTTTATAAAAATAAAAGTAGAAAAATCATTGTTGAATCCATATATGAATAGAAAAAAAAAAAATCATATGTATTACAATGAGTGATTATTTGTAAAAGTATATGTATTATTTTTTTATCTTATAATGAATGATTAATTTATAAAAAAATTGTTTCAAAATAGATTGCTCTTTCAATCTTTAGTGTAATATTTTTTTTTTTATTATACTATCTAATTAATATTCTCTTCATCTAACAATGAGTGTCATTTAAAGTTTTTATACACATATTAAGCATACAATCATCAACAAAATCTATATATTCAGGGAGACAAATCATGTTTCTATTGAAAACATCAACAATATTAGAAGGAATAGTATTCCACCAATGATAGTTAACAATTTGTAGTCCTAAATTAGCAATTTTGTTTGCACATTGATTCAACTTTCTAAAAATATAAGATATAGTAAAATTCATTCTTTTAATCATCTCAAGACAGTTAAGTCATCTATTTCTAATGGATAAATAAACAAGGCTATTATTCCTAAAAGTCAAATTTTTCAACTATGAATTAGATTCAACCATCGAAATCACCACCCATGCTTTTATGAGGTTTTAATAACAATCATAACACTCACAAGCTCAATATGTAGTGCAACTGTAAACCTCAAATTCACAACAATACAACCCAAGAAAGCAACAGAGGTGTCCCTGAATATACCTCCACAAACAAAAAGACCATGAAATCTAGATGCAACACCATCATTATTACATTTAATCCAATACTTTTTGGGGGGACACCAAATCTCCTTATTGATAGGCACTTTAGAGGAATAGCTCCAACTTGGAAGAGCTTGAGAATTTGAAATTCCTAAATTGAATTGGAGATTGTGCTAGAAGTGTGATTTCCAAATAAAGATACATTAACAATAATTTTGTTGATAACAATATGAAAAACATGAATCCTGCCTTCAAACCGAGCTTGATTTGTACAATAGCAAATAATATAAATAGTAAATATTATGTTGGCAAAAATAACATCTCTATATTGACGTGACCAACCTTTATCACATATGACAAGGAGATTTTGAAAAAAACTAATATAAATTTGAGAGTTGAAAATAAAGCTTAGCCAAAACCAGAAACTAGTGACAAAAAAACAGGATAAAAAAAGATGAGTGTTAGTCTCTATTTCACATTTATAGAGCTCATATCTTGAAATAATTTGAAAACCTCGAGAGATTAAATTATCATCAGTAGGTATCTTATTATGTAGCAATCTCCAAAACCTAAGCAAATTGGAAGAAGGAATGTTATTATGCCAAATAGCTTTGTCCTATGGAATTTGTTGCCCTAAAGGCTTGATGAATAGATAAGCTTCCTTAAAACTTAAAAGTCCAGAGATGTTTAATCTCCAAGCCAGATGATCCCCATATTCAAAATTAGGAAAATTAGTCTTGGCTAGCAAGGCAACCAACTAAGGGTAAGTATGTAAGAGAACATAAAGTACTTTCCAATGACCATCTTGAATGAAATGATTAACCATGTCATAAAGATGATATTTTTTGTCCTCATCAATATTAAGAATAGAAGCCAAAGAATCTTCCAACCAAATGTCGATTTAGAAGTTAATATTGTCACCCTTGCTAAGTTGCCATTTGTTGTTTTCGTGTATAGTAGTTAGCTTAGCTTTGAGTGTAGTTCAGATAGAGTAATCAATGTGATATCTAATATGCCCATG
Organism: Cicer arietinum; assembly: GCF_000331145.2. Taxonomy (NCBI): domain Eukaryota; kingdom Viridiplantae; phylum Streptophyta; class Magnoliopsida; order Fabales; family Fabaceae; genus Cicer; species Cicer arietinum. Next base: position 35,640,268 of record NC_021161.2, read on the forward strand.
CCTGCGGAAGACCTGCCCTCTAAAAAAAAATAGCCCATTGTTGATTGGAAGTAACAAAGTCCTGAGAAAATTTAATAATAGGAGCATTATTAATTTCTCTAAAAGTCCTTATTCCAAGAACCCTTTCATTAAGAAGATGACAAATTTTATGTCAAGTAACAGTAGCCAATTTTATATTCTCAATCCAAACAAAACAGTTAAGATTATGTCGTCTAATGGATACAAATTCAATGTAAATTGTAGATTTATTATGATGAAATTTGTTGCCCATAAATATTGGCATGTCTTTCAAAAAGACTTTGAAGATTGTTAACATTTGAAAGAGAAGTCTTACAAAAAATCATCAAATCATTGGCAAACATAACATGGGAATGATCAGAAATGCCTATAGGACCATCCATCAAAGAAAGAGAATCGTCATTAACCAACTTGAAAATAACCCTACTAAGAACCTCTTCAGCGATGCAAAACAAAAGAGGAGATAAATAGTCCCCTTGCCTGACCATCATTTGACAAGAGTAGCCATCAAACTTGCCATTAACATACATAGACAACTTAACAGACTTGAGAATGATTTTAATCTAATGAAAAAACTTGTTGTTGAAACCAAACGCCTGAAGGACTTTGATAAAAAAAAGTCCAATCTATAATGTCAAAGGTCTTTTTTTAAAGTTGGCCAACACAATGCGTTTATAATGATCCATTTACTAGGAATAAAAATCTTAGGAATAAGCACAACAACACTAAACTTATAATTAAGAAGAATTCAATCTTGGAGAATGAATTGGAGAATAGTCTGGAAAACATCTTGATCAATCACATCCAAATACTTATGATAAAAATAAGCACCAAAACCATCGAGTTCTAGGGCACTATCAGTATTCATGCCATAAACTACAATTTTAATTTCTTCAAAGCTAGGTAGGTTAGTAAGCATAACATTCATATAATTATTCATAAATTGATGGATTGTGTCTTCAATTAAACTATTATCCACACAACTATTGTTATAATTGAAGATATCTTAAAAAATAAGAAACAAATATGGTTTATATTTTTGAAGGTTTCTGAATCAAGACATCATTATAAATAATGCTAAAAATAGTCTTAGAGGCATATATGATTTTAGCAGTTTTGTGGAAGAAAGTAGTGTTTCTATCACCATCTGAATGACAATTAATGTGAGCTTTCTAATGCAAATATTGCTCCTCCAAATTAAGAGCTTTATTCATTTTCATTTTTGCTTGTTTCTCCTATTTCAATAAATCATCCGAGGGACCAAGGAAATCAATAGCATTTTGAATGTTATCTAGATTTATAATTGCATCTTGAACTATATGATGGATGTTTCCAAAAACTTCCTTATTCCAAATTTTAAGCTTGGATTTAAGAATCTTTAATTTTTGATTAAGCACAAACAAGGAACAACCTATAACTTGCTCCTTCCAAGTATTTTTCACTACATTGATACATTCATGATGTGATGCCCATATCCTAATAAACTTAAATGAAGATATTTGTTTAGTTTCATTTTTATGAAATTCCTACATGATAGGATAATTATCGGAATTAGCTTTCGTGAGAGTCATATAAGAGCTAACATACCTAGAATCCAACCATCTATGATTGCAAACCACTATGTCTAATATCTTTTTAGTATGAGCTCGACCTCTACCATTAGAACAATTGTATAGAGCACCATTAGTTGACAAATGAATGAGATAATTTTCATTAGTCCAATTTTGAAAATCCTCCATAAACAACCTAAAAGGGGAACTAAATCCTCTTACTCGTGAGGTCCCAAAATAGTATTGAAATCATCAATGAAAGACCAAGAAATATGAGAAGAACATAAAACGTAATGGATAAAAAGTAAATTGTCCCTAGAATTAATAAAAAAAAAGCTTGTAATGTAAGTTATTTATTATACGCTTAGACAAATCATTAAAATTCATCTAGAGTTCAACAATAAAGAAAATATTCGATTTATGTTGAACATATAACCTTTTGAGGCCAATCTTGTTGGGGTTGGCCAAGTCCCCAATATTCCAGAAGATGTACTTCATTTGGGCTGGTTCCATGAACATACCCTAGCATAAGTGACTTTGTTCTAATTTTTTAGGACCTTGGCTTTGTCTGGCCATATTCTTTTTAGACAACACAATTTTAAAATGAACATCAATATCCTCAGTCATGCCAGCCCAATTAGAGTTTAAAGTGTCGAAATCATTATGCATATCCCGAGAAGCTTTGATATCAAGAACATGGAAAACATTTTGTTCAACCTCAATTTCGTCATCTGCATGTTCACCATCCTCAAGAGTAAGTTGGGTTTCTAGAACAGTGTCAACCTTAGTTACATGATGATCATCTCGACAATGAATATTTGGAGACTTCAATATTAACAACAACATAATTGCCTTCGTTGGCGACTCTTCATTTTTATTATTAGAATTAGACTCTTGGTTAACCTCATTTTCAACCATTTCATCATTAGGGTCTGAATTGAGATCTTGCTGATGACCTATACTAGTAGTATAATTTTCTTCAGTAGTAGTACGATTAACTGCACTAGTAGTACAATTATCTTTGCTAGTAGTATGATTATGTATAGGAATGGAAACCAATCTCGTATTCTTTTTCCCTCAATTGTCTATTTTATTCATTTGTTTCCTCTTATCACCAGCTCGAGAATTTTAGCAAGAAGAAATTGAATGGCCAATGTGCTTGTAGTCGTTACAAAATCTAGTAGATTGTCATGTTCCACTCCCACATAAAATGCAAAACCTTTTCTTTCAACTAAAACTTGATCATGAAACTTTGTAGTCAGATCAATCTCAACCAAATTTCTAGCATAATGATCAAATGACCTTTCAAATATCGATTTACTAGTAGTATTAACCTAGCAAATAGGTGTACCTAAGTTGCTAGTAATGGAAAATATGATCTTGGGGTACCAATATTATTTTGCTAAACCATTAATATGAACCCAAACATGAGAAGTTGTCTGATGTTGACGATTAGGGTTAAAGTTTTGAGTCCACGTTAATAGTTTCAAATATCCAGGATTAATATTCCAAGAACTAACCGATTGGACACTTCTAAGGTCTTCAATAGAAGAGAAAGAGAACTCATAGTATCCTTTACTAAGTGAGGTCAAACCCCATTTACCCAAATATTTTCATAACTCGAGTGATTTGGCCCACAATTCTTCAACCTTTAAAGGTGTTGCACCCTTTGCTCAAATAATTCGACCATGAAGATTGTTTTTACATGCCTCAAGACCTACAACATATATATTCCTCTTTAGGAATAGTAATCTCTATGTGTTCACCTTTTACGCACAGACGTGATAGCTGACTTATCAGAATAACACAAGCATTATTGCTAAGAGTTTGTGCAAAATTTCTTCGTGGCTTTGCAACATTCTCCTTCACAATGTTGTGACCTCCAGAAGGATTGAGGCAGGACCATGGCAGCGCCCTAGGTGCCATATGTTGGCCTACAATCGAAGGAAGCGATTGCATGATGGCTATCAGACAAACCAAATAGAACGCAAAAAAGAACCTAGAAATTGAAACCACGACAATGACAATGATGTCCATCTAGAACCAAATCTAGAAACCAAGCCCCTAACAAAACCATATCCAACCAAAGACGCGACGACGACAAAATTGACAGAAACAAGAACACTAGAATCAACAGAAACATGAACCCACAACGAAATCCACAAAAGGAACACCAGAACCACGATGATTAGCATCAGTCCAATCTTAGTTATTAGCATTTATTTCATTAATAATAATGTACTCGATACAATGATAAGTATGATGCGCTCGATACAATAAAGGAATATCGATAAAAATATGGAAGTGAGAGAAAGATATGAGCTACCCCAATCACTTGTCATTCAATGAACTTAACCTTAGAGTTAACAAAAAATAAATGACGAGAAATAATCTTTACTATTCTTCATGATGGCCCCATAGTCAAAAGCATTATCATCATCATTAATAAACTAACAGTTAATAAGAATAATTTAATAAAATTATTATTCATTCCTTTATATATACATATTTTCTTTTTTTTAATACGTATGAAAATAGTCAAATGAATTGGGACCAGAGAGTATTCGATAGTATGTTTTTTTTTTTTTTGTAATTGAATTATAATTTAATGCCATATTCAATAGTATTTAATTGAATCAAATGTGAATTTGACCAAGTTCACAATTTGTATGAAAAAATATAAAGAAATTAATTAGATAAAATTATTTTAAAATATTAATCAAATTAATATAATTACAATTTTTGGTCAAGTATTATCAAATTGACTTTAGATTTAATTGCCAAAAAATTGTTTATAGTACTTAATAAAATAAGATAATAATGATTAAAAATAATATGTAAACTAATGATAACATAGTTTTCTAACAATGTATATATAATAATATAAATGAATGTACACATAAAAATTAATAAATAATTCTTCAATCGTTGGACTAATTTGGAGATAAGTATTATTACATATTTAATTACTTCAATCTTTGACTTTGACTAGAGGAGAAAATTCGTACCCAACTCCATTCAAAGAGGATTTTCTTCATAAAAATTAGAGTTGGTTGAGGTCCTATTGTCATGCTACTTTCATCCAAATTACTAAAGATATAGCTTATACTTGCCTATTTTGAATAATATAAAATTAAGTTTTTTAATTTAATAATGTTAGCAATTCACAATATACACTCTAATACAATTTATTCACATATTCTTTCTTATAAGTGGAAATCTAAAAGTGATCCACTAAACTTAATGTGAATTATATAAATTTCAACAAATGGGAAGAAATGTATATGTGATTTTTCTATCTTGTAATTATTATTTATTGTATATAAAATAAAGAAATTTTTAAAAAGTTTAACTCCTTCACCTAATTTGACACTTAATTGATTGAGGCAAAAAAGATACTAATTTTTTATTTTTTTATTTTTAAAATGTGAATGTTATAGATGATAAGTTTGATTTTATTAATAGTAATTTTTTTTTATTGTTTTCCCTATAATATCTATACGTTACCAAATGAGAAAATCAGTGACTAATTAATAAATAAAAAAGTAAATATATAGAGAGATTTATCACGAAAAATATTGTACATGTCAAAATTCTATAAAAAACAAAAGATATATAATTTATATAATGTAAAAAGTTTTTACATTATTAGTGATCAATTATAATCGTTAAATTATTAGAGATATTTGATTTTTAATAAAATTATTTTTAAAATCATGCTCGTGAACGACTGTGATGTACTTAAGATTGAGAAATAATTTCTTTGTTTTTCAAATCGTTTTTTTTTTTCAAATTTATGTTTACCTTTATTTTTTGGTACAAAATTTTAACGTTTTGACATTCTCTGGATTCCGCAGTTGGTAAAAATTGACAGCAAGGCCCCCAAAAAAATGAGAGCAAGAATTTGTGTTCCCATTCGTTTTATGGACCAATTTAGATTAGCAAAATGTAAAATCAAATGAAGAGTTTTGTTATTTTCCTATCAAATAATAATAATACGAAGGACTCGTAAGTCTTCTTCAACCGGTGCTTTCAATCAATATTTGCAAATTCTACACTACACATGATGTGCCTATCTGTTCATTCCTTCATTTCTAAGAAAATAAAATAGGGAGTTAGATATTCCTTCTAGTTTTGAATTTAAGGAACACATTTTCTTATGTTTTATGGTTCAAGATACAAGTTAAATTCAATAAAGTATTTTTAAAATGTTTTGTAATTATAATATAGAGTTTATTTTTCAAGAGTATATTTTTATTATTATGAAATAAGTTTCTATAAAAGACATTTAATATAATAGAATTTGTTCTAGGCTATTCAGGTCATCCTAGTCCAATTCATAACCACTCAAGACCAGTTCGACTGGGGCCAACTCAATCCATTTCCTAAATAAACATAAGAGTTTCTCACTGTTAGATAATATTATTATACATTAGTAGTAAGGGTATTTTAGATATTTTCTATTTTCCTATATATATATTCATTGTAACCCTATTAACTTTAGTTTTGGTTTATTCTATGTTATGAAACCCTAGAGTGGTTGTTTCTCTTCTTCCTCTTTCTTCCTCTTTTTATTGTTAACATGGTATCAAAGAGTTTTGGTTGATTTTGTGATCTACTATAAAGAAGAGAAAGATTATTTTGATAGAAAAGACAACCACCAAAAGAGAAAAGAGAAGAGTAACCCTATTCCCGATTTTGTTAAATCAGACTCACAAAAACATCGATTGTGCATTCGTTAACCGTTGGATCGGGCTGATTTTTAGACAGCAGGTTCGCAACATTTAGGTCTTCGTCTTCAACGGTCGGATCGGTGAAACGATGTCTGTAGGGGGAGAAATCGGGCTCGCACAACACCAGATTATCCTTAATTTATTTTGTCTCAGTGATTGTATTTGTTGTATTTTCCTGTCATTATTTGTTATTGCTGATGCTAAGGATGATTCTCTTCAAGTACATTGTCCGAAATTGGGGAGAACACATAAGAAGAATTTTAGGGGATCATCGTCCAAAGTTGTTGCTTCTGCTCCTTCTACCATTGACTCTAGTTTTGGTTCTGTATACTCATTTGAGATTGATTCCCAAATATTTGATATTGCAGAACAACTTCAAAAAAAACTTCTTACCACTCAATCACATGCCATGTCTGCCACCTCTTCTAAAGGTTTGAACTCTTTTGGTATGTCAGATATATCTCCTTCCATATGGATTCTTGATTCAGGAGCATCTCATCATATGACATACGATGATAAATCTTTTGTGTCTGTGAAACCTGTCTCGTCTGTGTCGGTTATGACTGCTGATGGCACTCCTATGCCACTAGCATACGTTGGTTCTGTCTCCACACCTAACATGTCTCTTTCTGATGTTTATTATATTCCTAATCTTACTTTTAGTCTTGCTTCTGTTAGTCAAATATGTGATCTCGGTTATTCAGTTATGTTTTCTTCCACTTCTTGTTGTGTGCAGGATCCATATTCTAGGAGGCTGATTGGGACAGGTCATAGACAAGGGGGACTTTATGTTTTGGATGACCTGCGACTCCCAGATATTGCAGCCTCCACAACAACTGCTGACTTATTATCTAGTTTTCGCCTGAATTCCTTATCTTCTAGTTTTTATCTATGGCATTCTCGCCTTGGACATGTTTCTGCTTCTAGATTAAAATATTTGGCTTCTACTGGAGCCTTAGGAAAGTTACAAACCTGTGATATCTCAGATTGTTGTGGCTGTAAACTTGCCAAACTTCCAGCTTTACCGTTTAGTAAAAGTGTTTCTGTTTCATATGCGCCATTTGATTTAGTTCACTCTGATATTTGGGGTCCATCACCAGTTCTCACCAAAGGTGGATCTAGATATTATGTTTCGTTTATTGATGATTACACTCGTTATTGTTGGGTTTATCTTATGAAAAATCAGTTTGAATTTTTTGACATTTATCATATGTTTCGTGCAATGGTCAAAACTCAACATAATTATGTTATAAAGTGTTTTCGTTGTGATTTAGGTGGTGAATATACCTCTAATAAATTTTCTGAATTACTTGCTTATGATGGCACTCGCCACCAAACATCTTGTACTGATACTCCTCAACAAAATGGAGTTGCTGAAAGGAAACATCGTCACATTATAGAGACTGTTCGTTCCCTTTTGTTGTCCGCTTCAGTTCCTAGTGAGTTTTGGGGAGAAGCAGTTCTTACTGCTGTTCATGCTATTAATAGAATTTCATCCTCTATCATATCAGGTTTGTCTCCCTTTGAAAATTTGTATGCTTCTACCCCTGATTATCATTCTTTGAAAGTTTTTGGTTGTACTTGTTTTGTTCTTCGCCCTCAAGTAGAGCGCAATAAGTTGTCTTCTCGTTCAGCGTTGTGTGTTTTTCTTGGTTATGGGGATGGTCAAAAAGGTTATCGTTGTTATGACCCTCATGTAGGAAAACTTTATGTATCTCGTAATGTTGTTTTTCTTGAGCACATCCCTTTTTACTCTATTTCCTCTAATTCTCATATTACTAAGAGTTCTGAACTAACCCATATTGATCCGTTTGGTCCTAATGATTATGCTTCTGGTGATTGTAATGTTGAGAATTGCGGGACAAATACTAATACTCCACATGATGACATCCCTCTTGCCCCCCCGATTGTTCAACCACCTCCTGCGATTGTTGATCCTCCTCGTTACCCCTCTCGTCAACGTAAGTCTACTCAGTTACCTGATTTTGTTTATTCCACTTACTCAACTTCGTTTGTTTATTTCTTAACCTATATTCACAGTTTGTCTGAGCCCTCTTCCTATAAAGAGGTTGTTATTGATTCTCTTTGGCAGCAGGCTATGGCATAAGAACTTTCTGCATTGCACAAAACCAATACTTGGGAATTAGTACCTCTTCCTCCTGGAAAACGTGCTATTGGGTCTCGTTGGGTATACAAGATCAAAACTAAGTCTGATGGGTCAGTTGAGCGCTACAAAGCACGTCTTGTTGCTAAGGGTTTCTCTCAACAATATGGTATGGATTATGAAGAAACTTTTGCTCCTGTAGCCAAGATGACCACTATTCGTACTCTTATTGCAGTTGCATCTATTCGTCAATGGCATATTTCCCAAATGGATGTCAAAAATGCCTTTTTAAATGGTGAGCTTCATGAAGAAGTCTATATGGTCCCTCCACAAGGAGTTTCTCATGATCCAGGGGAAGTATGTAAGTTAAAAAAGGCTCTATATGGTCTTAAACAAGCTCCTCGAGCTTGGTTTGAGAAATTCTCTACTGTGATCACTTCTCTTGGTTTTCGCTCTAGTGAACATGATTCTGCATTGTTTATAAGGTCCACCACTCATGGTCGCATTATACTTTCTCTATATGTTGATGATATGATTATTACAGGTGATGATGTTAGTGGAATTAATGAGTTGAAATTGCAGTTAGCCAAACAGTTTGAGATGAAGGACTTGGGAACTCTTCGCTATTTCTTGGGGATTGAAGTTGCCTACTCTCCTAGAGGCTACCTTCTTTCTCAATCCAAGTACATTGCCAACATTCTTGATCAGGCTCGTCTTTCTGATACTAGAGCAGCAGATACTCCTCTTGAGTTGAATGTAAAATATGCTCCCTCGGATGGTGTTCCTTTACCAGATTCCACTTTGTATCGTACTTTGGTTGGTAGCTTAGTGTATCTTACGATTACCAGACCTGACATTGCTTATGATGTTCATGTTGTTAGTCAGTTTATTGTCTCTCCCACTACAGTACATTGGGCAGCAGTTATTCGGATTCTTCGTTATCTTCGAGGAACTCAATTTCAAAGTCTTCTCTTTCCATCATCATCCTCATTAGAGTTACGAGCTTATTCTGATGCTGATTGGGCTGGTGACACCACAGATCGTAAATCCACCACAGGGTTCTGTATCGTTCTTGGAGACTCTCTTATTTCTTGGAAGAGTAAGAAACAAGACATTGTCTCTCGCTCCTCTACAGAAGCTGAGTATCGTGCTATGGCATCCACTACCGCTGAAATAATTTGGTTGCGTTGGCTTTTGTCTGATATGGGTATCTCTCTTTCTGAGCCAACTCCGATGCACTGCGATAACAAGAGTGCTATTCAAATTGCTCACAACTCAGTCTTTCATGAACGCACCAAACACATTGAGATTGATTGTCACTTTACTCGTCATCATCTTCAGCATGGAACTATTACTCTACCGTTTGTTTCTTTTTCTTTACAGATTGCTGATTTGTTTACAAAGATGCATTCCATTAAACGTTTCGTTTTTTAGTTGACAAACTCTCGATGCTCCATGTTAATGCATCGTGAGTTTGAGGGGAGATGTTAGATAATATTATTATATATTAGTAGTAAGGGTATTTTAGATATTTTCTATTTTCTTATATATATACTCATTGTAACCCTATTAACTTTAGTTTTGGTTTATTCTATGTTATGAAACCCTAGAGTGGTTGTTTCTCTTCTTCCTCTTTTCATTGTTAACACTCACATTAGGGCACAATATAAGCAAAAAGGATATTAGCTGAAGGACCGCCATAACTCACATTTATCTTCTCTCATAGCCACACAAGGGCTACTAACCACAATCACAACCACATTATGATGATAATCATCACTCATCGTATCCAAAATTGAATAATGATTCGAAAAACATGAATCATCCAACTCATAACTCTAACCAATTTCTTCTAGACACCCTAGAGATTGTCTTACCAAAAGACACCCGATGCATGCAAAGGTATGTACTATTCTAACTTTAAACCTTCCACTCTAAGACAAAATTAACATAATCGTTAGTGTGTGTTGGTACACCATCCTTCACGGAGGAGTAACACCCGTCGTCACCACCATAGAACAAGCATCTTCTCCTATCTAGTCAGGAATCCAATTCCACTCTAGATCAATATTAAAATGTGTCTTTATAGTTCAATATTAAAATGTAACTCCATTAGAAGATAAATTAAGTGAATAAATGTAACTTTACAATTCAATATTAAAATCAAATTTTTAGTCCTCTCTTTCTTCATTAATTTCGCACGCAAACCAACAAAATTCATTTTCCTTCCTCTTCACTATATCCACTATGCCAGAAATAACATTTTACAGCGCTTTTTTTAAGTTGTTTATAACGTTGTAGTATCTAGTGCTGTTAAAAGATACAACAATGCTATTTAAAATGAAAAAACGTTGTAATATATAGCTCTCAACACTTCTCTTATAGTGGTTTTACAACACATTTCTTAAAAAAAACGTTGTAATAGGTGCATATATAGCGCGCTTGTTATACTAGTTTTACAGCGCTTTTGAAATCCATTTTAAAAATGTTGTAAATGTATTCTAAAAAGTGCTGCTTGTTGTACTAGTTTTACAACGCTTTTGAAATCCATTTTAAAAATGTTGTAAATGTATTCTAAAAAGCGCTGATTGTTATACTAGTTTTACAACGCTTTTTTCTGAAAAACGTTGTAATAGGTGCATTCTTATACTAGTTTTACAACGTTTTTTTTCTTTCAAAAAAGCGCTCTAATAGGTCCATTTTTATACTAGTTTTACAACGCTTTTAATAAAAAGCGCTGAAAATCTTATTGACATTTTTAAAAAAACGCTGATTTGTATAAGTAGGTCTTTAAGGGTATTTTTTTTTTATTTAAAAAAAGTGTTGTCTTTCAAATTTATTTCCAAAATCATATTCATCAAGCACATATTGACACGATTGTAATTTTTTAATTCAAACATATTCACAACAACAAGTTCAATTACATCAATACTACATTCAATACATATTCACATCAATAATATCATATTCACAACAATTACATATTCAAAATATCAATTACATATGTACAACAACAATCATGTCAATAATTAAAATAATGATCAGCAATTTCAACAATTTCCAACATGTCAATTTCCAGCATGCCAATTTCCCAACAATTTCTTATTTTATCCTACTGTAACAAAAAATAAAATAAACTAATTAAAATAATGATCAAATCACACAAAAATATACAATATACAATAGTTTATAATGTGAAACTCACCTATTAACAATATATATAACTTTCAGTTGAATCACATACTGACACCAGTCTTCCTTTATTTTAGTTAGATCACTTTCAGAGTATGTTGAATTGGAGTTGTGAAAGTACTATGCGATATAATATTTGAACATAAATAAGTTAGAATCAAATATATATATATATATATATATATATATAGTTTATATATGAAAATCAAAATATAATGAAAATAATGTACCGTTTCTGAAATTATATTTTGATTCATATCAATAATTTCCTTCATGAATCGCAATATATAGTTACTGCAGTCTGTGTGGTTAGTTTGACGAGGGCACTATAAAATAAAACATGTACGCCAATAAATAGTTATGATTTTATTATAAATGAAATTTTAAAGGCATATAATTAAGTTTTATAACAAAAATTTCAACCCTTTATTGGAATACATGTCTTGTTGTTTGACTTATGCTTCAACACTATAGCATTCCTTTGAGCGCGGAAAACTTGTAAAGCACTATCAAATAAATGTGATTATTATTCAATTATCAAACACATTATTTATATATGTAAGAAATAAATGAATATTACTTACGTGTCGAAGATATTCTTTATATCTGAGTGATTGTTATAATGACCTAGCAGTGCATCTAAATAGTATATAATTTTAGAGGTGGCATTGATGACAAACAACACCTAATGTTGCCTACAACAATAAAAATTTGGTTCTCAACTTTATTTACACAACTGATAAAGTATCATAAATTAAAAAATATATAGATACATAATATATAATTACCCTTAATTATATGACGTAAGAAACAACTTATTCTTATCTTTATTTTCCAAAAGTATATCAACGACATATATTTTTACGTTAACTAGACCGAGTTTAAACATGGACAACTTATGGAGAGATAAAAATGAAAATCTATCTGTCAATTTACGCATGCGCACCAACTTTTCATACAAAAACCTTTAATGAAAATATCAAATTAGATTAATTACCAATAAATGTGGCAGTAACGCAACTAAAAGTAATTTTTATCTTAAATAAAGTATTTTACATTACCTAATGTATATGCTGATGACAATAGCACTCAGCCCTTTATGAATGAGAAGTTCATGTATGTGCTCTTTATCAAGTAATTCTTCATACTCATCTCCGAAAATACCTTTCTCCATGTGTATGATACGTGAATCATTGTTGTCCATATTTATTATTGCTTGTATGTCAAGACACGACCCAAATTGAGAAAGGCGTGGATGACTTATTTTAGGAGCAGCAACAGATTTTCCACGATCCAGTTTTTGAATTTTGCCAGATTTATTTTTACCAAAAACCTGCATTTATGGTGCGGCTGATTTCTGGCTGATTTGTGTTGCGATGGGTTTTGCTTGAATCTGAAAAAATGAGGTTGATCAGATTGTTAGTTATTATAGTAAACTAATCATTTCGTATTCAATTGATGTATATGTCAAACCTTTTTTGGTGAAGTGACTAACTAGTTGTGAGGAATCTTCTTATCATTCTCTTTAGACTGTGTAAGAATCTAAATAAATGTGAAATTAAAGTTAACAGCGAAAAATATCAGCAATTAAATATAATCAATCATAATCATACAATTAAACATACAAAGCAATTAAACATATCTGATCTATGCCAACAAGATTTTTGGGCCATGCCACGTAACTACCTATTGCTTCTCCCAAAAACTTCATATTTCCATTGTTTTCAGGTATAGGCAATCGTGCAAGTGGTTCAAAATCAATCAAGGGTGAAACTTTAACATGACCAACAAAGATCGAAGTATGATGTAATACTTCTCCCAATGTATTGCACAATGTTCCTTTTCCAAACATGCGATAAGGAATGAAGGATAAATATAGCACACAAGATTAGACACCCTAAATCAATGGTTAATACATAAGTATGTGAAACAATTAGGTTGAATGACCAATGTTAATCCATAATTATTTTATTAAGTAATTAATTACCTATGGAAGACTTTTACGACCAATGTTGCAACTACCATTTTCACTCTCTAGTTGTATTTTACATTGACACTCCGGAAGTTTCTTTTCCTTATTCGTTTTCACAAAAAAATGTCACTTGTTAGGATTTTCAGCTTATCCATTACTTCCTCGTTAGATGGATTTGTGCGCTTCTCATGTGAAAAATAGCATTTTGGAGTTACGCTAAATCATTTACCCCTCACACTTCAGGAACATTAAATACCTTACCAAGTATGTCCCTGCAACTAACTTATTTATTCTCCTCTATATTTTCAGAACATTGTTCTAGATTCTCCTAAAATACATGTAGGATTAAAAAGATAAGTTCAATATCATTTTTAAAATACAATATTAAAAAATATTAAAGTGATAATATACTTACACATTGTTCTATCACTTGTTGAACATTTTCATTATCAACCATTCTATCTTTATTCATACGAGACTCCTTCCACAAAATATGACGACCTAATGGTTGATCGGATTTCGTCTCTTGAAGCTATTTGTTAAGACATATATAAAAGCTATTCATTAAGTTATAAACAAAATATTAGTTAATAACTATAGTTTATAATCTACCACATTATATAAAAGTGATGTTTACTTACAATTTTTTCCTCTAAACGTGCATACTTCATACGCGATTTTTTGTATGGATGCATTGAATTTTTTGCCCTCTCGCAATTTGCCTTATACTCTATATAAAAAAAATAACGATTGTGTAAAAAAATAAGCTATGAATATGAATAAAACACATGCTTATAAATTAATATTACCACAAAAGCGGGGTATGCACGTTTAGCTACAAAAGCGCTCCATTCTTCATTTGATATGTAGTGCTTATATATTTTTTGAGCTTCAACATTTAAATTTCCATCACGATCTCTTAAGTAGCAATTTGACAAATGAGATCTAAATCCTCTATGTCTATTTCCGGCAACTCTAAGCACATAATTTTTCGCACCTCATCAACATTAAAAGCCGACTGCAAACCAAATAAAGATAGATTTTAAATAAAAATATTTCAATAAAAAAAATTATAAGTAACAAAAAAGTAGAGTAAAATACTTAATTTTTGACTTTAACTAGTCGAGAAAATTCGTACCCAACTCCATTCAAAGAAGATTTTCTTCATAAAAATTAGAGTTGGTTGAGGTCCTGTTGTCATGCTACTTTCATCCAAATTACTAAAGTTATAGCTTATGCTTGCCTATTTTGAATAATATAAAATTAAGTTTTTTAATTGAATAATGTTAGCAATTCACAATATACACTCTAATACAATTTATTCACATATTCTTTCCTATAAGTGGAAATTTAAAAGTGATCCACTAAATTTAATGTGAATTATATGAATTTCAACAGATCCACTAAATTTAATGTGAATTATATGAGTTTCAACAGATGGGAAGAAATGTATATGTGATTTTTCTATCTTTAGTAATTATTTATTTTTAAAAAGTTTAACTCCTTCACCTAATTTGACACTTAATTGATTGGGCTCAAAATTACCAATTGTTTTTCTTTAAATGTAAAATGTTATAGATAATAAGTCTGATTTTATTATTAGTAAATTTTTTTTTTATTCTTTTCCCTATAATATCTATACGTTACCAAAGGAGAAAATAAGTAACTAATTAATAAATAAAAAAGTAAATATATAAAGAGACTTATAACAAAAAATATTGTACATGTCAAAATTCTATCAAAAATTAAAGATATATAACTCATACATTGTAATTTTTTTTACATTATTAATATTATTAGTGATCAATTACAATCGTTAAATTATTAGAAATATTTAATTTTTATTAAAATTATTTTTAAAGTCATACTTATAATGATTGTGATATATAAATACCGTAAAATTTGGATTTGTACTTTAACCGGCCAAATGAATCTAATTTATATATAGTTAAGATTGAGAAAAAATTTCTTCGTTTTCAAATTGTTTTTGTTTTTACTAATTTATGTTTACCTTTATTTTTTGGTACAAATTTTTAACGTTTTGTATACGTTGTTTGTGGAAATACATTGACATTCTTTGGATTCCTCAGTAAGTATAAATTGAGAGCAAGTCCCCCCAAAAAAAGTTGACAGCAAGAATATTTGTTCCCATTCGTTTTATGGACCAATTTAGATTAGCAAAAGGTAAAATCAAATAAAGAGTTTTGTTATTTTCCTATCACATAATAATAATACAAATTAAGGACTCCTAAGTCTTCTTCAACCGGTTGTTTCAATCAAATATTTACAAATTCTACACTACACATGATGTGCCTATATGTTCATTCCTTCATTTCTAAGAAAATAAAATAGGGAGTTAGATATTCCTTCTAGTTTTGAATTTAAGGAACACATTTTCTTATGTTTTATGGTTCAAGATACAAGTAAAATTCAATAAAGTACTTTCAAAATGTTTTGTAAATATAATATAGAGTTTATTTTTCAAGAGCATATTTTTACTTTTATGAAATAAGTTTTTATAAAAGACATTTAATGTAATAGAATTTGTTCTAGGCTAGATTCAAGTCATCCTAGTCCAATTCATAACCACTCAAGATCGGACCGAGAGGAGCCTACTCAATCTATTTCCTAAATAAACATTAGAGTTTCTCACATTAGGGCACAATAACACAAGCAAAGTGGATATGTGGAGGAGGACTACTAGAACTTACATGTATCTCCTCTGATAGCCATACAAGGGCTATTATACCACACTCACAATCACACTATGATGATAATCATCACTCATCATCAAGGATACATGTTCAAAATTGAATAATGATTCAGAAAGCATAGATCATCCAACTCATAACTCTAACTAATTTCTTCTATAAATCATAGAGATTGTCTTACCAAAGGACACCTAATGCAGTGCAAAGTTATGCATTATTGTAACCTAAAACCTCTCACTCTAGGACAAGATTATCATAATCGTTAGAGTGTCTGTTGGTACACCACCCTTCATGAACGACTAACAATCATCGTCACCATCATAGAACAACCATCTTCTTCTATCTAGCCAAGAGTCCAAGTCCACTCCAGATAAATATTAAAATGTAACTATAAAATTCAATATTCAAATGTAACTTTAAAATGTAACTCTATTAGAAGATAAATTAAGTGAACAAATGCAATTTTACAATTCAATATTAAAATCAATTTTTTATACTTCTCTTTCTTCATTAATTTCGCACGCAGACCAACAAAATTCAATTTCCTTCCTCTTCATATATTCTACTCCTTCCGACTTAGACTCAAATCATGCATGAAGAAATATTTGTAGATAAGAGTATATATAAGATCTCAACTTTATTAAGTTTTTATGCTAGAAATATGTGGGAGCAAATATATGTCACAAAATATATTTATAATTATTCCTATAAAAGAGAATTAGATTAAATTCTAGAAATAAACCACGATAACACATATGTAATGTTTTTTATAAGCTAAAAGTAGATTAAAGAAAAAAGAAAAGATAACAAATGAGATGTTTGAGAAAACAAAAATAGCTTAAACATTAGTTGATATTTGCGTTGTACAAGCGATATTCTCTTTGTCATTAGCAAAGTTGAAATTCGTGATGATTTTATTGTAAAACCATATGATTGATCTAAGACCATTATTAATGATGCATGGATCAACAACTTTTGGTGAAGTTTGCGTTCCTATATCTTTTGCTTAAGCTCTAAGTAATGTTTGTAGTATTTTTCGTAATCAACTTCCAAAGCCTAGCTTGAAGGAATAAGATGTTGCAATTAAAATTCTTGAGGAATATTGTGCTGGTTTAGAAGATTGTAAAAATCATTTTTACGGTAAGTTTAATTTTTCAAAAGGAGATTCTCCTAAAAAATTTGAAGATTTTCTTATTAAATGAATTATATTTGTGTTGAGGATTCAACAAGAAAGTGGAACAAATAACAACAGAAACCACACTAAACCGTTCAAGCAACAATAGTAACAACCAAGAACAATTCTAATACCTATGTGTAGAGCAATCAAACAATCAATCCAAATGACAAGATGAAAAGAGTATAGGGACAAATACACCAAGATTGTTTATCCAATTCGATCCAAGTTGACCTACATTTGGAGGAGAGAGCAACCCTCCAATTCACTATCAACGAGTCTTTACAAAAGATACAAAAGATTTACAAGAAATTAGCTTTCAATGTTCAACAGGAACAAACCCTAATTTCTACATTTTTCTCCTTTCTCTCAGCCCTCAATGATTTTCACTCACCCAAGGTATTTAGTATGTCTTTTCCAATTCTAATCACTCACCCAAAAGCACTCAACCCTTAGCCCCTGTGTTGCCACAAAGTTCCATCTTTTGGTGATATCAAAGAATGAGGTAGAAACTTTATTTAAAGGCAATTTACCGGTGTAATTCAAATTACTATCATTGGGGTAAACAATAATTCGAATTATGCATAGACAACGACTTTGGATCGCGATAATCAACTGGGTAATTCGAATTACTATACAACTAATTCAAATTACCTACTTCTACAACTAGAAAACTCAATTTTTTTAGCCTAATTTGAATTACTTTGATTTAAAGTCACATTATCAACAATTCTCCACGTTGACTTCAAATCAGTGGTGAAACAAATTTAACCATAAACCACTTGACTACTTTCACCATCCTTGAATTACTCTTCAACAAAATTGATCAAGTCCAACCAATGCTTAAACCTTGATCTAGGTAATGATATGGTGAACACTTCCGCTAGATTGTCTTCCGATGCAATTTTCTCAACAATAGTTTTCATAGATTCAATCATGTCTCTAATGAAATGTAGAAGGATATTGATGTGTTGTGTCCTTTCATGATACACTTGATGGTTTGCCAAATGAATGACACTTTTTTTTTTATCACAATGTATCTTCACACATCCTTCAGTAATTCCTAGCTCCGAAATCCACAACAGATTGTTGATTTTCCTTCCAACTAATAGTTGTTTCAAACAATGTAAACACAAAACCCGACAAGGATTTCCTAGTGTCACATTTCTTGCATAGTTCACATATAGATATCCCTCCAAAACATCTTTTTCTTGAGCTGCTCTTGTGTGTTTCAAACCGCCTTTTAGCGACCCATTTAAATATATCAAGACCTACTTCAAAGCTTCCTAATGCTCTTGACACGAATTTGCCATAAATCGACTCACTACATTAATCACATATGTTGCGTCTG
Source organism: Cicer arietinum (assembly GCF_000331145.2). Lineage (NCBI taxonomy): Eukaryota > Viridiplantae > Streptophyta > Magnoliopsida > Fabales > Fabaceae > Cicer > Cicer arietinum. The sequence goes on from NC_021161.2 coordinate 35,659,073, forward strand.
ACTTGTTACAAACCATGCCATACATGATGATTCGTACTCCGCTAACAGATGGAATATATTTCATCTTCCTCTTCTCTTCTTCAGAATGAAGAGCTTGCTTAAGTAAATGCTTCGCTTGATGACCCAAAGGAGTGTTAATGGTCTTAGCCTCATGCATTCTACTCCACCACTCTTTTCAAGTAACCAAACTGAGATAACAAAAATTCACCCTTGTCTTGGTTCCTCACAATATCCATTTCAAGTATCCTCTTCACAACACCAAGATCTTTCATCACTAATTCATCATTTAATTTTTCATTTAGCGTATCGACCTCTTCCCTTTCTGAACTTGCCATCAAGATCTCGTACACATAGAAGTAGGTAGAGAATAACTTTCTCATTCCTCTTCAATATGTAAACACAACTACCATTCGTGCTTCTCAAAAAACACATCTTCAAAAGAAACTCATAACGATTTGAGTTAAAAAGACAAACCTTTAGGCTCTATTTCAACCCATATAAATATTTCTTAAAAAGACAAACCTTAGATTTGTCATCTACAAAACCCTTCAGTTGCTCCATGTAGATTGTCTCTTTTAGGTCTACATGTAAGAATGCGACCTTCACATCCATTTGTTCCAACTCAAGATTGCACTAATTAACTATTTCCATAGGTACCCTTATGGAACAATGTTTTAACACCAGTGAGAAAAACCTATTGCTATCAATTCCGTCAACTTGAGTAAAACATTTGCCAAAAGTCTTGCTTTATACCTTGGTTCTTAACTTCCAAGAATACCTTCCTTCTTTTTAAAAATCCACTTGCATCCCACTACCTTTTTGATTCTTAGGTAGATCCACAAGCTTCCAAAATTGGTTCTTCTTCAATGAATGCATTTCCTCATTCACTATCTTTAACCATTTTTTTACTTCCCTTACTCTCAAATGTTTCCTTGAAAGTATTAGGTTCTGAGTCTTGCAACCCTTCACCCATATTTAGAGCATAACAAACTAGATCATCATAGTCATTTCTCCTTGGTGGAACAATATTTCTCTTTTCTCTATTTCTAACTAACTGATAGTTAGGAGGGGTCACAATATTGAGGTAAGTTGTGAAATAAAACACCATCGTGGCTATGTGGACCAAGATGGAATCATAGTATATGACCATATCCTCTCTGTTTGGAGTTAACCATTACCTGGCATTTCTAGATATGGATCTTCATGACCCTTAAGTTCCTCAATCTCAATCCATGTCAGATACTTTTCCCACCATTGGCTCAACTTTTGCCACACCCTATTCCTTCTGCACTGCATTAGTTTCTTCTCCAGAATAACCTTCTTCAACTCCTCAAATGGATGAAGACCCTCATCCTTCAAAGTGTTCATAAATTGAGAAGAACACCTATAAAACTCGTAAGGACATCCCCAAGATTTTCACAGCTCTACAAACTATCATTGGTAGGCAGGCCCATCAAGATAGGGAAAATGCGATCTTAAGCGATTGGATGGCCAATCAACTAGGACTCGAGTTGGGCCTTGAACCACCTCTGCCTAATCCACCTCCAACCTTTCTTGATATTCCTAGGCCTTCCATTTCTTTTTCTTCTGATGGATCATATCCATATTTGTCATTTTAAAATCTACCTTCTCTCACTTTTTGATGTAACAAATGGAGATAACTAGTTATTAGATTTCAGAAGTATTTTTTTATCTAAATATGTACTTGCGAGTTTTTTTTTTTGAACCATGTGTATGAACAATCTTTTAATTATTAATGAAAAAGATATATCTTGGTTCAAAGTTATCTATTACTTAATGCACAAATTGATGGGGAGCTTTTTAATAAATTCCCTTAGATAATATCATCATAATCAAAATTAAAAATCTAATTAACATGTTTGTCATCATCAAAAATGGGGAGATTTTTTAGGCAAAATTCCAAATTAATATTTTGAAGATTATCAAACAAGTTTGATTCTAATTGTGTTGAAATTTAACTTCTACTTTTGAGTGTATTATTTAAAGATAGGTAATATATTACAACTATACAACAACACAAGATCATTATGGTGTATACAAGATAATTCTGATTCATAAGAACAATAGTCTGAACAAACCAAGATCATTATGGTTTTTGACAACATCAGTCAAGTCAAACCAAGATCATTCTGGCTTTCGAAATTTCAGCCTTATCAATCAAGATCATTCTGGACAATTTATTTTAAAGATAAAAATGAAATGATTCAATTTCCAAAATACAGATCATAAGCGAAACAAATTATCAAGGCAACTCAAAACCATGATCAAGCCCAAATGTTTAAAATAATCAGAAACAACATCAATAACCATTACAAGATCAATCTCTACATTGATGGTCCATAAACAAGTACAACTAGGAGAACAAGGATAAAAATGACACTTATGTTGAAAGTTCAACTTACTTACAAAGAAGAAACACTGACACCAAACAGTTGTCAAATGATCTCAGGCGCAACATTCACTCAAGCACAAACCAAGAAAGTTCTGGTTATAAAGTAGAAATGTTATGTATAAAATAGAATACAAGCCTATTAAAAATCAATCTAAACAGTTGAATTATTAACGGCTACATAAGTGGTCATCAACTTTCATCACGCCTATAAGAAGAAACTCAAGCTGAAGATAACATCATTAGTTTCAAGTGCAATCAATTAATCAGTTAAACTATCATACTTGAGAAATCAAAGTTCTTCAATCAAGAAACATCTTCAGTTCTCTCTCACTAGATTCAAGGATATTTTTATTGAGTTTTATGCTGAAAATAATCTGAAACAAATGTTGAGTAAATTCTGATCCATCAACCTTCTTTCATAATTTCATTTGAAACTCCAGACTATATTCTTAAAGATAGTTTGAGTGGTTTGTAAAAATCTTTTTTATGATTAAGAGGTTACGTGTAAAATCCCTTTTTATGCATTGAAAGGTAATTGTAAGAAACATTTTCAAAGTTGAAGGGTGAAAATTATAACTGGTCAAAAGTGATTAAGAAAGTTTGTGTGAAAGCAAGAACATTTTTATGGAAAGCACATTAGTGGAAAAACTCATAAATTGTAAGGACTGGACATAGCCCACCTTGCGTGAAGCAGGATACATCATTGTATGATTCTCTTATCCTATCTTTAATTATTTTTCACTCACAAGCACTAATCACATATAAATAATCTTGTTCATTTAATTTCACTAACTATGAACTTTATGCATTTTGTTTTGAAACCAAGATTAATCTTGAGTTAGTTTAGATTTAGAAACATGAATTAATTATAAAAGAGAATCATAATTCAAACCCCTTTACTTATAATTGACATTGTTACTTCAAAAAATTCCTTGATCAAAATAATATTTATATATTAAATTAAATAATTCAACAAATTAAACTCTCTAAGTAGGGTTTAACTTCAGCATAGTTGATCAACATACAAACATATATTGAATTTAATTCTTGCTCGTTTGACCAATAAATGGATTCTCTATCAAAAATGATGTCTTTCTAATTCATTTGGTATTTCTTTTCTATTATCACATGGTGGCAACGTGTTATTGAAATAATAGGAACACAAATGAGTTGTTTCACGATGTAAGTAAGATTGATATGGTGACCCTTCAACAATGACTTTATTTTTCATCAATTGTTCTGAATCACTCGTGAACTTATATAAATAAAATAAAATACATTAATATATTTAGGATGTGTATATTTAATATACAATAAGAAACTAAATAGTTTTATTTTTCAAATAGAAACATCCATCTATATTTAACGGGTCCACCAAGTCTAGAGTCATCCATCTATTTTTCAAATAGAAACATCCATCTATATTTAAGGAGAAAAAATTATAGTCGTTTTTAAAAGAAAACAAACATTTTTAAGTAATAATTTGGATCAAAATCTAGGGTATTACATGTAGCGTTTCGATCTTCTTTTATTTTCCACTTACTTTCTATTATTGCTTATGTTTTTATTATTTTTTACGTTGATATAGTTTTTATTTCCTAACTTTTTTTTTGTTTGATTACAAAAGAGGGAGAAATAATTGAGAACAACTTGGAAATTTGGAAATAAAACACTAAGAAATTTTGCCCACAAACTACCAATGTGAACACACGTCAATATCATTCTTTCATTTGTTTAAGGAATCAATTTTGAAATTCACCTAATTGTTCTAATATAAAGACCATATAAGGTTGTGTGCAACATCCCTTGCAACGGTCAGAAAAATAACATCATCATTCTTAGTACTATAAAAGTAATCACGCGTCATTGCATAATAATCTAGCAAGCAAATCATTGAACAATCCCTCAACCAGAATATCAAGAAACAAATATAAACACATTCAAGTGAAAGATTTTCAAAACACTTTCTACCTAAAGATTTCCACTTGTAATTTGAATTTACGATTTATATCCTTTAATTAGATTTAACTTCTAATTTAAAATAAAATAAAAAATCATATTCTATTGTAACTATGCCAAATTGTGGCTTGAGACCCTAAATGACTTGATTGTACTAATTAACCCAGAACCTCTAAGAAGACCAAGGTATTGTTAGTTGACAATTTTATACTTTGGTGAATTTGTAATCAATTTAATTCTAGTGGAAAATCTTTTAGGTTAAAGAGATTGGACGCTAATTTGTTGGTGATGAACAAAAATAATTTATTTGTATTCTTATTTTTTTTCTTATTACTTTCTTAAAAGCTTTGTTTTCAAAATGGTTTTAAGTTATGTACTTTAAAATGAAAAGTTTTTATACACAATTCAAATCTCCAATTTCTTGTATTGTTCTTCTGTTTAATTGATATTACAGTCTGGTCTCTTGACTGAACAATTTACCATCTATGAGAAAAGATCTTAAGAACCCGTGTGTAAAATATGTCTAACTCTGATGATGAAGCTTTAGATAGAAACATCAATAGACCTCTATTATTTAATGTAAAAAGGTTTGAATAGTAGAAATAGACTGGGAAAACTATGAGATTTGATTGAATATGACTATGTTGATCCAGTTGATACAAATTGTGTTAGCATAAAAAAAAAAACAACTAAATGTTGATTAGACGTTCAAGATTCATCTTAAAGCCATAATTTTTAGCAATAATTAATCTTTAAAAAAATGATTGCCATAATTTTTAGCAATAATTAATCTTAAAAAAAATGATTGACTAGCTTTAGTAGAATCTCCACTCAACCACATGCAACTTTTTATTAACTTTTGTCATGTTTTATATTACAAGCTAACCCGGCGGCTATATCATTAGACTCCAATTATTGTCACTCTACTTATTGTTGACACATAATTGTTATATACAACTTTTTCCACTTTCCATCTTCAAAATGCATGTAAATTTGTAACCAAAAAAAATGTCATTAATGAATGACCAAACACAGTTTATTTTCCTCTCTTGCATATGTCTTGTAGATTCTTTTTTCCAAACAAAACAAAAACCAATAATGAAGTGAGAAAATCAGCCCAATTACTATTTGAAAAACAATGAAACTATATATTGTCTTTTATGGATTGTCAGCATAAAAAGGAGATGTACTTGTAATCTTTTTCTTAATTTTAGGTGAGTGTTACCTTTTGGGACCAGTCAATAACATATAGGTTTGCATTGTAAGGACGAAACTTATGTTAACATTACACATTTGACTATTACTTGAGTAGGACCTCATCCCCATCATGTGCAATAAACCAGGACAAAGAGAAAGTGAACCAATAAAATTTGGATAGTCGTTTAATAACTAATAATTTTTTCCAGTTTGTCTTTTACCTGTGGTCAGTTACAATTTACTGCGACAGTAAAGTTTTAATTTCATTTATATCATTATACTAGTTAAGTGTGTAAATGTAAAATTTATATATGTAGGCTAAAATATATACTTCCCTCTTTAAGTATATAAATCTAAATAATATTTCAATGCATTTTTACATAACATATTTTTAAAATGATAGTTGTCAAAGAACCTCTATCTCATTTTTATAGAAAATTAACAATAAAACATTGTAATGATTATTACTACTCAACTAGAGTCTCATCTTTAGAATGACATTCGTTTTTAGGATTCTGCAACGATTAAATCAATATGTCGCTACTATGAAGGCTAAACTCCTTGCGGCATCACTTTTTTTAACCAATTTTTCCTTATATTTAAGACCGAAATAAGTATATAATAAATTCTTATTCCTTGGTTCTTGGTTCTTGGTTCTTGGTGCTTCATTGGAAATTTCAATGTACTCATGGGAGCACATAAAATATTTGACTATCACTTATCTAACATGTCTTCTTGTGATGAATTCAAATATTGGGTTGACGTGCATGGACTCACTCATTAGAATACTATGGGAGCTCATTAGCCAATTGTGCAAGACCAATTTAAAACTAGGTGACAAATGTTGCAATAGTTACCCAAGATGCCTTTCAAGAAAATTAAAGCAATGCAAAATTTTACTTAAGATCCCCTGTTTTATAGCCGTTTGACCACGTATCCTCATTTTGGACGACCAATAATTAATAAATTTAATGGTAAAAATTGAAATTGCATTTGCCGACAAAAGAAAACTAATTGGTTTCATTTGGGATACTGTTTTCTTTGGATTCAATAAGCAAGCAATAGACGTGCTTAAACATATATTTCCAAAAAAGAGACTTTAGGACACACATGTCTAACCCTATTCAAATATAATCTTTAAAATAAATCTCCATTTTTTTCTATATTCTTTTATATTCAACATTTTGCCTCACTCCTCAATTGGTCACGGAAAACTAGAAAACACAATAACACATACTAATATTATATAGTTCATATTAGTATTATGCACATATTAAAGACTATATTCCAACTCTTCTTATTTTCTATATTATACAAGGCCCCTCTTTCTAAGATTTTGCCTTATGGTCCAAAAGACAGTATTTTTTGTTGTTAAAGATTCGAGCTTAAGAGAGTGTCATTCACATTTGGCCCTTATTTATTTTTAGGAAAGTAATTCTTTTATATTAAAGTTTTGATATCAAATATAAGGTACCTTAAATTTAACTTAGAGCATATCATGAGAGACTTTTAACTATAAAATCAATGAGGGGCAAAGGCATCATTAGAGAAGAAGACTTGCCAACGAGATTGGCACCCCAACTTCTCCCAATCATCTACAACAACTCAAATCACTATTTTATTAAAAATTAAGTAAATAAGGACAAACATGGGGGAACTTGATCAATACCCAAAGAGACAAAAAATACAAGCAATGACATTAAAATACCACTTGTGTCTCCAAAAAGAAATATTAGTCCCATAGACAATATTCCAGTGACTACTATTATAAATCATATTAAAAAAATTCTTCAATCCTAGCTAGATAGATGAAGAAAAGTAAATTATCACTGGCTTGCTATATTTAAAATGTTGGACTTTAGTCCTTTGAATCCTAATTTTGACATAATTAACAAACATACAATAATTCATACATCATATGATAAATCTAACATTTGAATTGAGCAAGATTTCAGGAACAACAATCCAATCCTACACACTTGGAACATATTGCTTGGAACACAAGAAATCAACAAAAGTTGATTATTCACTGGTTAAATCGATTGGGGAATCGATTTCATGACAAGGGTGTAAGGATAAGTATATGTTTGTGATTGTATAATCGATTGGGAAATCGATTGGGAAATCGACTGACTAAATTAGAATTGAAAATTGAACAAGTCAGTGGCAACCTGATTTACAGGTTAATCGATTGACAAATCGATTGTACATATCACAAAATGAAAACTGATTGAAACTAATCGACTGACAAATCGATTGGGAAGTCACAGGGCACTAGGAAATCGATTGGCAAATCGATTGCCTAAATAAAAATTTCAAAAGGAACTTAAGCCTTGACTAAAACAATCGATTGGACAATCTATTGTGTGAAATTTCAATCAAGTTAAGTTTGGTTGCAATCGATTGGGAAATCGATTGAACTAAACACCGGGTAAGAACTTTTCAGAAAACAAATACCAAATCGACTGGCACATCGACTAACATTAAAATAGCTGAGTTACTGACTTAACCACAATCGATTGGCAAATCGATTGAAAGAACTTTTTGAAACACAATCGATTGGGAATCGATTGAAACATTGTTTTGATATCTCAGTAACTTCCCAGTTTGTGGCCAAATCGATTATGCATATTTGTGAATCGATTTATTCTGAAAAGTGCTTTAAAAGAATCGATTGGTAAATCGATTAGCTTATATAGTTTCAAGATATAAGAAAAACAAGACTCGCGATAATCGATTGGCAAATCGATTACACATGTTTTATAACTTTAAGAAATCGATTGGTGAATCGCTTTAGTAGTTGTTTTTCTGAAACTATATAAACTGTTTTTCAATCTTTTTCAAAAAGAACCTTGATCATAACTTTCATAATTCTTAGAACTCAAGATAACTTCAATAACAGATCACAATACACTTTGTTAACAATCTGATATTGCTTTTCTAGATCAAGATCAAAAAGATTATCAACAATCGATGAGAGAGCTGGGAAAGTGATCTTGAGAGAAAAGACAAAGTTCTCATGAACAATCCTTGAATATCCAGATTCGTGAGAAGACACTTTGATCAAGATTGAAGACTGCTTTTTGTACTTCTTTTAATCTGTCTGTAACAATACGTTGAAACGAAACGAAAGCGAGAAATCCAGCTAGAAACTGGTGGCTACTTTCTTGGGTGAGAGGTCTCAACAAGAAAGAGTCGTACTTTGATTTTGTGTTAGACTGCTGAGTGTCTACAAGGATCAAAGGGTTGATAGAAAGCCAGCTAGAAACTGGTGGCTACTTTCTTGGGTGAGAGTGCTCAACAAGAAAGAGTCGCACTGTGATTATGTGTTAGATTGTCGAGTATCTACAAGGATCAGAGGGTGATCAATAGAAAAGAGATCATTAAGATAGATAGGTTTCGGGGATGAAACTGGACAATCTGTAATTGATTCTTTCTATTGGAGAAGAAAATCTGAAATCCGATTGGATTATCAGGACTGGATGTAGGTTGTCAAGTTGACAACTGAACCAGTATAAATTCTTGGTGCAATCTTCTCTAACCCTTAACTCCTTTAATTTTCTATCTTGCAATATCTGTATATGTGATTAATATTAGATGCATGTTAAACATATTCTGTGATAAGTAATATTGTTTAAATCTGGTAATTTGACTTGCATGCATCTTGGTTAATTGCTTATCAATCTACTTGAACTTGCTAATCTTGTATGCCGCAATTTAATTCCGTTGTGCGTATAATTCTGATTTAATTTCTTAAAGAACTAATACATTCCGATTATTTCGAGGCCGTACCAACCAACATAAAAAACCTATCTTTTATCATTTTAGTCAATTGCTTAAATGAGTGAAGTATATCTCAACAAAGATTCAAACAGTCAGCTTCATTGATTTTAATAATTTTTTCAAGCCAACTTCTTCATGAAAAGATCAATATATTTTAGATATTTTTTAGCAACAAATTGTTACTTTTTATTTTCCAATGACTAAATTCTTGTTTGGATGCACATTTTTATCACAACTCTTGTATTCTTATGTGTTTCCCCCATAATTTTGAGTTTTCCAAACTCATGTATGTGTTTTTCAATGAGAAGTGTTAGTAGTGAGAGTCTTCACTCTTATTTTCTTTTTCCGTAAATCTTCACATTTTTAGAAGAATGGAGTCCTAGTAACTCCAAATGTGGTTGAAATGTAAGGAAAAGTGTGAGCATACATTGTTCTAACCAGTAATAAACCCTAAACTCTCCTAAACAATTTCTCAAGTAATTAGAATTACCAAAATGATGTGATATGATTAATACACATATAGATGAGTTTCTTAAACTTGTAATCAAAAGTTTAATAACATATTTGGAAAAGAGCAACCTCTTAATAAATTTCGTTCGGTATATGAAAATGGTAGTATTTAAATATATAATTGTGGTCACAATAAAAAAAAAATAAAAAAAAACTCCCTCCTACAATGTCGTTTGAGCATTTCACACATATTAAAAATATATAAATGAAAGAAATAAAATAAAACTTATACTAAATTTTCCTTATCAAGTATTGATGTATATTTTTTCAAAACAAAAAATAGTGTTGATGTATTTTCTATCACCATAAATGTAAAGTAGAAAATATTCAACTGAGAGATGTATCATATAAGTAAGGGAGATCCAAGACATAGTGAGACATATGTTAAGACAAAATTTCAAATTAATGTTTTGATGATAACTAAACAAAAGTTAATTAAGACTTATAATTATGATTCTAAGTGTTTTGGTATTTAATATGTGTATTTGAGTGTATTAATCAAAGATAGGATCCAAGTAGAGCAAGAATAATCAACATGGAAAGAAAAATCTGAACACACAAGAACGGAGAAAGTTCTTCACAAATTCTAGAAAAATCGAGAATGTTCTCCAGTTTAATGAATGATCAAGTCAGCTTCCAGATCAATTAATCTCCACTAGTTAAAAGAAGTTTTAGCCTCTGGATTTTACATCTATATCATAAGCACTTCGCAAAGAACAAACTGAGATGGTCAGATTCAAAGAAACTACTCGAATCATAAAGAGAGAAGATCACAAATTAGCAAGACCAAACATATATGAACATTCTTCAGCTTGACTGTCAAAAACGAACAACATTTTGACAGCAGTCTGAAAAATGAAGAATGTTCTGGATATTAAAACTAAAGTCTAAAAAACGGAGAACGTTCTCCTTTTCAAAGCTTTTAATCCAAGAACGTTCTGGTTTTGATACCACTTTATTTGGTTGATGGAGAAAAAATAAAGGAAAGAAAATAAAGTCAAAAGAAGAAACAAAAAAAATAAAAAATAAGTTGATAATTTAGTAGGTAGTATAAGAGAAAATTGATAAAAAAAATATGATAGAAAAAATATTTGTATTTATAAAATGACATCAATGTCTTTAAGAAAAAAATTAGATATGATAAAAAGAATAAAAACAAAAATTTTACTAAAAGCAATAATAAATTATAAAATATAAAAATAATGAAACAAGAAATTTTTTACAATGTGAAAATATATATTTTTTTTAAAAAACTAGGTAATCATTTTAACTTGCTAATTTGTATTTTTTTTTATAAAAAACTTGCTAATAAAAAGATGTGAGACTCAAAGTGGATGATAACATGAAATACTATCCAATAATAGAGTATTTATGTAAATAATAAAAACAATTCTTTCAATATTTTAAAAAATCTCTTCTTTTCTTTTATTTTCATGTTGACAAGTAAACTTGATACAAATTTTAAGATAAAAAATATTTTACAAAATAAATGGACTCTAAAATTCCAAAAACTAAAATAGTTCACATCAAAACTAATTTAAATAAAATTGAAAATCAAAATATAAAAGATTTAATTCACGTATGCTCTGTCACGTCGCCTTAAAATTTTCTAGCTCTTTGTTTAACTCACACATCAATAAAAAAATGTTCAAATTTTTTAAAATCAGTGACTATATTGGCGGATTTAAGAATTAGGGGATTGAATTTCCAAATAAGCAAAAATTGACAGACCGATTTTATATTGATTTATTATGTGTTATATAAAAAAATATTAATTTATTATTTGTTTTTATTTTGTTTTTATAATGTTAATCTATACATTATAATAAAGCAAACATAATAAATTGACAAGTTTGACACGTGTCAACAAACTAGAGTGTTAAAAAAAATATCAAGTTTCTATTAATAGAAATAATACGTGCTGATGATTGAGAAGTTAATGACCAATTAAATGTATTAAAAATAAAAAGTTTTTTATTTAAGAAAAGCATAAAACTTCTGTTACATTACGATCTTTGTCTACGATACATCTGTTGAGAACTCAGTGGCCAATTAAAAAATTAAAAATAAAATACAATACACCACAACTACTTGACAGTTTTTTTTTAAGATATTGTATGCGTCAGTTGAGAAGTTAATGGAATGCATAAGTGAATGGCCAATTAAAAAATAAGAAAATAAATTAAAAATAAAATATAATGCGACCTGACATTTCACCGTGAATTTAGTGGCCAATTAAAAAAATAACAATAAAATACAATCAATTGAACTAACTTGACAACAGTTCTTTGAAAGGTACTGTATGCAATATAATAAAGCAATAATTTGACAAGTTTGACACGTGTGAGCTCAACAGAGTGTTAAGAAGATATCAGATTTCTATTAATAGAAATAATATTTCTTTTTTTAAGAATAAAATTAAACTTATGTTACACGACTTTGTACACGGGTCAGTTGAAAAGTTAGTGGCCAATTGAAAAATAAAAGAATGAAAATAAGAATAATGAATTAAAAATTAAATACACTATACCACTACTTATGTTAGTGGTCAGTTAGAAAAGAAGAAAAATAACAGCAAAATACAGTTAATTATACCACGACTTGACAGTTTTTGGAATTGTTTTTTAAACACTACTTCAGCAACCACCTCTTCAAATTAATTTAATTAAAAAATTTATTTTATTTTAAAAATTATTTTAATTCTTTCTTTCTTAATTCCCATACTCCATTAACCATCCTCTTCAGTACTCTCTCATTTCTTGCGTCTCTTTTATAAATATCATTCATATTATCTCTGTATATACCATTCCTTTTTAAGTTTTCTTATTCATCTTTATCCAATGTCTGAAACAAAAATCAATGTTGTTTCAATTTCTCCATCAGAGTTTGTTGCTTCAATTTCTCCAAGAAATGAGTTATGGAATTTGCCTGTTAGAGTTGTGTCGTGGTTTCTGTCTTGATCTCCTCAACGTCAAACAAAACTTGTATGCAATGGAAATATTACTGAGATTAATATTCATGAGCTTTTATTTATCGATATGAGATTAATATTCCTGGTGGAACTATGTATTTGTTCGTGTTGTATATAGCAACTTTCTGGAGTATATGTTCACAGGAATTACTGGAATGGTAAATGTTCGTTGTTATTTTATTTTATTTATAAAAAAAGATTACTATTTTGTTATGTATATATATATATACTTTGTATTGTTTATATTTCTTAATTTTGTCTCAAAAAATTGTAAATTGTTTATATTTCTTAATTTTGTCTCAAAAAATTGTAAATTGTTTATATTTCTATCCTCTTATATAACATATGTCTTAATAACTTCGATTCTAAATTCACTCATAAATAGTCAACAAACTATACATTTGTATATTTATATTTCTATTCTCTTATATAAGATTTGTCTTAATAACTCTGAATTTAAATTGTCTCATAAATAGTTGATGTCCGTCCTAATAATTTTAATTCTAAGTTGTCTAATAAATAGTGCTGTGATTATATTAAATAAAAAATAATAATTTATTTAAGTAAATATAAAATTTATTTAGGTTTCTTAGCCATGAATTCAATTAAATTTCTAGACCTGGAAAAATAATTTATTTATTCATTGAAAGTAATGGTTTTTCAAACTTCAAACACTATTTTATCAAATTTAAAAACTAATATACTATACATTTTATATTCTAAATTTATTATTAAATATCACGAAAATTCAAAAGAATTCAAAGGATTTATGAAAGATTAATGAAGACTAACATGTAAGTTCAAAGATAAAATATACTCATAGTTTTTATGTGTATTGTAATTTTTTGTTTGTAATGGGAAAATTATTTTTCTTTAGTATTTTGTGTGTAGTACTAAAATGAATGATATTTTGCCACTTGTCATGTATTTCATATAAACAACATAGGTTGAATAATAAAAATAAAAATTCATTATTAAATTACTTACATCTTTACCTTTACTAATTTACTTATTTTATATATGTCCATATCCATTATTTTAAAAATTCTTATTTCATCTAATCTAATTATTTAATTTTTTTTTAATAATTATTGTTTTTAAAAGTATTATTTTATAATAAGTTTTTTGGAAAGAAAAAAGATTTTTTGTGGAATTCAAAAAATAAGGAATCAAAGTAAGATTAAGGAGTGATGTTGGAGTCATACTTTTCATCAATAACATTGAGCTGATAAGAAAGTAGTTTTTAAGTTAAGTTAGAATTAGATTTTTTTAAATTTTTTATTGTAATTTTTTTAATTCAACTTATTTATTAAAATCGTTGTTTCCGTACGACGCACAGGTTACAGACTAGTATTTAGTATAGTACACATTATATACATTGATATTATTTTGTTTTTAATGTTATTTAGACAAAATTTGTATTATTATTTGATATTACATAATATTTAATTATGCGTGAATAAAATTTAGTAAAATAATTTCATTCAAACTGCACTTAATCAAATTGAATGGAATTTTTTTTTAAAGCAATTCAAACAAAATTGCATACTATAAAAACTAATTTGGACTAAATTGTGAACATTTTTTTTTTTGAGTCAGCACAATGTATATGGAGGTCTAAGACATATTTTAATATGATATTTTATAAAATTTATAATAATATTTTAGTAAAATTATTAAATTTTTATTTATTTTTTATACTTTAGAATATAAAATTATTTTCAAATAAAATTTTATTAGTTTTAGTTCTAAAAATATTAAAATGGTGCCTTTTTGTTAAGTAAAAGCAAATTTTAGAGGCTTTTAGTAAATAAAAAAAAATCATCTTTTTAAAACGCTTAAACGGATTGTAAGATGGATATTTTTCTTTTAATTCATATGTATAAACTCCTTTTTTTAAAGGCAATTTTGTTATGAGATTGGTGAGAAAAACATTTAAAATATGACTGTTATGTCTGCAGGAAGAAAACCTCAAATCTTTGTTGAAGTTGTCAAAGATGTACATGAAATTGATATATTTGAAAATGATGGCACTTAGAATGTGGAAACGCTTCCTCCAAACAAAAAGACTATTAAACAAAATGAGTGGATTAGATTAAATATTAGTTAGATAGACCTATTGATTGTTTTAAAGGTAAGACTTGTCATCTTGGTGAACATTTCTTATTGTTATGATGTCGAGTGTTGGTAACTTCATCAAATGAATGCTTACAATACCTTTTACCATGGTGAGCTTGATGAAGACACATATATAAAGCAACCCCTAGTTTGAAGAGTCTAATCAAATGTAATGTTTACATGGGTCTCTATACGGCTTAAAACAAGTGTCTAACTATTGGACTCCTAGATTCTCTCTTGTAATATGATTAAATTCGACCTAAGGGTGAAACCACTAAAAGAAGCGTTTTATGCCTCACTTCAAAACTTTATTTTGTCTAGCTGTTACATAACTTATTACAGAAGCTTCATTTTTTTTTACCGTGATTATAGTGGTCTCGTATTAGTAGTGCAATGGGTAATGGAGTATATGACAACAACAAGTAATCTATCGCGGTAGGAGTAGCGCAATGGGTGACAATACTGTGGAGTATATAACAACAACACAATAATAAAATTCAGAATAACACTAATGACACAACACAACAAGCAATCTATCGCAGTTTGAAATTTATTGATGACTAGCAACTAGCTAATATATAAAGTTCAAAAAGCCCGAATTGCTCTGTGTTGTATGTAGGGGCGAACGTGTGGAAAAAATCATGATAGATAGGTCAAATACAAATGTAATGTTAACGCCTCTTTTTCTTCGTTGCAAAATAGAGTTGGAATCGGAATATGCATTTGTGACAATAGTAATAATTTTGTTCTAGCAAAAACTGTGGTAGGTGAAGTTTATGGATTTATTAGTGCTTTGCAATGGGTTCAATAGCTTCAAATAGAATTAGTCGACTTCAAGTTGGACTCCAAATGTGTACTCCCTCCATCTTCGATCTTTGGTCCTTTAAGCATTTTATTTTTGTCCCAATGTTTTAGTTCTTTTAGAAAATCAAGATACAATTAATGATGTTTTTTTCTTTTGTACCTTTTAAAATCCAAAAGTATGCATTAAATTAATTTTGTTTTTACTTAATGAATGAAGGGTATAAAAGACTAAACATACCTAAATTTATTACTTCTTAATACGTGTATCCAAAGTTAAAAGAATTAGAATTCATGGACGAAATGGAGTAGTTAAGTTCCATCAAGCTTAAGTAAGTGTTTCAATTTGGTGCTATTTTATCTAATTGTCGTATTATTTTTATTTCGTTTTTCAAAACTCAAATGTAGAGTTTATTCGAAGACAAACCAACAGAATAATTCATGCTCTTGGAGAGGTAACCACATCTTTAACTAATTATCACATCTTTATTGAAATTTCTCCTTATATTAAAGATATTATTATTAATAAAATGTTAAGAAAAAAAATAGAATTCATTTCTACTTTTTTTAATTAAATTTGACCATAAAAAATGAAACTATAGAGAGTACTTAAAAAAACATGATACTAATATTTTTTTAACATCAAAATGTGGGTGTTTAATTAGTTATTTAACTTGGGGTTAAACAAAGGAGGTGGCATTGTAAATGTTTTTAGGTTAGGTTAGACTTTAAAATTTGAGTCATTTTGCTTGGTCTATTTAATCCAATGGATTAAAAATATGTAAAATTTTCTCTCCTTAGACACAAATTTAGCAACACAACTATAATTAAAACTAGAAAACAAAAACCAAATAGAATTTTTTTTAACAAAATTCATATATAATGTGATTACCATTACAAAAGCTCAAACCTATTACATTCTCTCATTAAACAAACCAATTACTTCAATACAAACATAATCAAAAACAAAAAAAATCAAAAGCTTTAAGTATTACATATTAATATATCCAACTCCATACTTGAATGAAACAATTTTTAATTAAACTTTATGGGTCGGTCCATTCATATAGAAATGGAAGACTAAAACCAAAAAAATAAAATCCAACTCCACACTAGTTTATTTATTGTTCAAAAAATGATACAAAAATATTTATAATTTGTCACTTTGAACAGTTGCCGTTGGAATCTCAGTTAAAATAGCTGTAACAAGATCATAGTACAGAGGAAATTGTGCAACAGCATAGAAAGTCACTGGTATGGAAGTAGCTCCGTAAAGTGGAAACATCACTGATTCATATTTATGATTAAGCAGAAAAAAATGTCCAGTGCAGAATGAAACAAACATCGAAGCAATCGCCACGAAAAGAGAGGTTAACCCGAGAAGAAGTTTCAGCGGCAAATCTCTTCGAAAATCATTGGGTTGTTTTCGAGAAGTTAGAATCGAAAGGAACATGATTAGTCCGGTGACAGAGAAACAAAGACCAACAAGCGAAGAAATGGCGAATATATCAAATGCGGGTTTGCCTTCTAGCGTTGGTGTGCCTTCATCTGTTGTTCCGCCGGGGACAGCGCTCGCTGTGGCGAAGGAAACGCCAGCAACGAGCGCTGCCACGACGGAGCAAGATTCGGATGTGTCTTTTAGCCACTCGCTGCCGTCTTTTATAAGAGTTGTGTGTTTGCTTCTGAAGATTTCGTCTGGTGTTTTACTAGTGTTGTTATTGCTTGCTGTTTGACTAGTGTTGTTATTGCTTCTTTCGTCTGGTGTTTGGCTAGTGTTGTCATTGCTTCTTCCATCTGGTGTTTGGCCAGTGTTGTCATTGCTTCTTCCTTCTGATGTTTGGCTACTGATTTTGTTGCCTATGAAATAGAAGTGATGTGGCACAAGGCTTTGGATATACTAATCAAGGAAGAAAAAATAAAAGAGCAAATGGATCAACATATATAAACATTTTCAGTTGGAAGAGGAAAATAAATTTGCTATAGCTTTTGCTTCAAGGAAATTTCTCAAAACAAGTTTGGTATCATTTTACAATTACCAAACAGTGCTTATAAGCTCATCTAAAAATTTATTGAGTTTAATTTTCACACAGTATCTTTGAATAAAAATAAAATTTTACTTTGTTAACAAATCACAGTCAATAATATGTATGATTAGAAATATTTACCATTAAAATTATAGTTTTTAACGATATTATTAATATGCATGATTGATTGACACCATAAAAAAATATTTATCTTAATAAAAATGTATTGTAATTGTGTTGCAGTATGAGATGTAAGCATAATTGATTAAATTTTGTGATCAAACACTGTACATTCTTTCTTTTATGTTTTAACGATACTGTATCTTCGTTCTTTTGGATGAGGGGTGCTCTAAGAAATATAATTTAAAAAAAAAAAAGAAAATGTAAAAGAATAAAAGATTAGACATATGATTGTAATTGTATGTACCTCAAACCATTTAATATCCCACATCATTTGCAAGGCAGAACCAGGAACCTTCGAAGCTTTATCTTCATGTAATACATCAGCAGCCAAATGCAATATAGTATTATCATCTTTATCAACTGCAAGTACCATATTACTCCAAACTTGTGGGTCTGAATGCTTTTTCAAAGTCTCAACAACAATTGGATGCCTATGCTTCACTGCAACATGCAACGCATTTTCTTTCTTTGAGTTTATGTTATGTATAGCACTTGGTACTTTATTTAAAATTTCATTCACCATTTCAACTATTCCATTTCTAGCTGCTACCAAAAAGGGTGTTTCTTTGAGTTTTTGAAGATACGTGTCGTACTTGTCAAAATCAATATTTGAATCAAGATCAACTTTTCCTGTGAATGCTTCATAAGGTCTTTTCATTAATTCCTTCAATAATTGACTACTCCATTCATGCTTCTTCTTTGCAATCTTCATATTGTTTACCCCTTAAAAAAAGGAACATTAATTGAATCAGGACCAATTAATAATTATTTAATAATCTTGTTAAATTATTATCCAATTAAGATATTTATGTAAATTAATTTCACAAAAGTGACATCATAATATGATTTAACTTGATGTATGGGATAAAAAATAATGTGATAGAAATAACGATTATAAAAAGTAGCTACCATATAGAAAACATATATGTACATACCTACTCCACAAAGGCTAAGAATATGAACATATGCAGACTTAACAAATTGTTGAAAGGTTTCATAATTTGGTGGCAAAAATCTAAATTGATGTTTCTCTGATTTAAATGGTTGACGATTGTTATCTGATGGATTTTTTACATCCAACAGATTTGTTGCGTCGAACAGTCAGTTTGCGTCGACCAGATAGTTTGTGGCAAACCATTTTTCTTCGTTGGACTGGTTTTTTGAGTTGAACTGTTCCATCTGTTTTGAAATCTTTTTTCCTGACAAAAGTTTAACAAATATGTTTTTGAATTATCACACTAAAAATATTTTAACCATTAATTAATAATGTAATCTCATATTTATTGAAAAATTAAGTTTGTATATTACAACTATATAATACATACAGATTCACTTGTTTGAATCCTCAATCACAATTGAAATATACTAATGGAGAGTAATTGACTTTAAAGATAAAAGAAATTTAATTAAATTCAATGACTATGCAACATGCCTAATTGTATAGAGGATGAAATTTCAAACACCTAATTAAGTTTAAAAAAAGGCCATAAAAGCTTATGACATAAGCTAATTTCTTCTTTTGACATGCTTAAGTTATAGTATTTCTTTTGGGGAATCAATAATAATATATATAATGTATCCCTAAAGACACACTAAAGTATATATGTCAGTAAATGTTAAGTATCAAAGTAAAAAAAAACTATAAAGAAAAAAATAAGAAAGACTAATAGGATGAGATTTCATATGACATACCAGTGTCAATGTCGGTGTCAGTGGTGTGGTTGCCATTAGTGGCGTGGATACCAATGGCACCTAACGATATAGAAACGAAATCACATAAAACAATATAGTTATTTGGAAAATTCATAGAATTTTGATTAGCCTTCATCTTTATCCAATAAGACTTCATTGTTCTTTCAACATCCAGTTGTTCCACAAAAATGCCTTCATTAGCAACAAATACAAACACTCAAAACACATATATAATTATTTTATACATAGATTTTAATCAATTTTAGTTTCTATAAGTTTTTTGCAAGAACTAAATTTAAAAAATTATGAATTTTATTGATATTAAAAAAATATTTAATCTTTAATTATTAATTTAATTATATAATAAGGTTACTTACAGTGGTATAGAATTCGCTTATACCATGAAAGCTTGCTTGCACTTTTAAAGGCTGAAGGTCTACTGGCGAGGACTTTGAGAGGAGTAGATCCCTCTTTGTTGCAATGTCCGATCAGGATATCATAGTAATGTACTATTATTAGAGCCAAATCTGTTCCAAAACATATATGTATCCAATCCAATTATAGTACAAATATATGGCGTAGAGTGTGTGTGAGAGAGTAATTTTTTTTTATTGAACAAAAGAATAATATAATTAAAAAAGAATACAAAGAAAGCAAATACAAATAAGGTCTAAACAACACTAAAATAAGAACAAAATAAAACATAACACAGATCAACTATATATCCTTAAAATGGAAGAGGAGGCTACTACACCATAAGTTAAATTTTATATTCATATTTCACATTACATTTTTATAGTAATATAGAATTATTTTAATTAAAGTGTATTAGTATTCATAAACTATATATAAGTTTTTTTTTTTGTTTTTAATGGTGAAGTTTAGTTGTTAATAGTTACTTTGTCTTAGAGAGAGTTGAACCATTACCTCTATATATATTTCTCTTACAAACCACCAAAACACCTTATATATATATATATATATATATATATATATTTCTCTCACAAACCCCCAAAACACCATATATATATATATATATATATATATATATATATATATATATATATATATATAAATAAATAAAGTTAATTCAAGTTAAATAGGCATTATATACCACATCAATAAAATATTAAGGAGAATTAATACTTATAATACAATGTGAGTTCAAATGATTAGTTTCTGGCTATAATTTTTGCATTATATATATATATATATATATTTCTAGCACAAGTTTAGTTTATTATAAATTACCAAAATATTCTCCTTTGATTGCAGCGTGAAGAATACTATCACCATCATCTCGTACAAGATTTTTCAATGTGACTATCTCTTTAGAAATATGAGAAAGGTAAGTAAATGATTCTTCTCTCCAATTAATAGCAGCTTGAAAAAGTGGTGTCTCTCCATAACCATTTTTTCGACTCAACAAATATATCCTCTCATTTTTTTCCCCTATGATCCACTGACACATTCTAGCATAATCCCTTGTTGCTGCAATGTGTAATGTTGTGTCTCCTCTTTGATTTCCCATTTCCAATGCATCAACCTTATTATTATGCACATTATGTGTAAAAATTGCATTTAAAAGCTCTTTAACAACATATTCTTTGTTTAAATCGATCGCTACGTGCAGAGCTGTGCCATTTAACTTAAAAGAAGAATATGTGTGTAGCTCTGGAAATTTATAGTACATCACGATCACATTTTCCCATTTACCTTCCCATGTATATTGCACTAAATATTTATTTAGTGTTTCAGTTGAAATGTTTTCTATTGTGTTGCCTCTATGAGGAAGCATCGAAGATGTCATAGAAACAAAATGAAGTTTTTTTTTTTCAAATGGGGTAACTGATTTGTAGTAATAATGTTACTAGTGAGCTAGATTAATTTTGTTTGTGCTCCTAAATATTCATAAGCATTCATCAATTGAGGCTATTTTATAAACATAGAATTTGATGCTTCAACATCCCATGTGAGTCTTGTGTAGCTAAAGAATCTTTACTTTGCTTGTTAATTTCAATTTACTATTATACCGTGTAAAGAATCTTTACTTTGCTTGTCTTCTTCCTTTTTATGAAATACTGATCTGTAGTTGTTTTTATATTTTTCAAGGTTTTTCATTGCGATGACACAAAGAAATAGATAAATTCTACGTTATTAGATTCTAACATTGTATTCTGATTTAAATTTGAAATCTCACTTGTGTATATTACTTTTTGTGATATATATTATTTCGTCTATAGAAAAAAATAGAAATAGAAAAAATCTTATTAAAATTAATATTTTCTCAATAAATATTAAAATCAATTGACTTTATTATCAATTGTATAATACAAAATCAATTATATTAATTCAATAACTAATTTTATATCTTAAAGTGTCTAAAAATAATTCTTTAACTTGTATACATTGTCGGCGTAAAATAGTTTTACAAAGTCCTTTCTGAACTTTTTTTGTTTGTTTTCCGAAAGCAGGATTTGGCTCAGGATTGCCCATTGTTAATTCCAGGGTTTCTCTGAATTTGAAAGTTTTCACTTAGTAAGTTTCCATACCAAGGCTCAATCTAATTAAGTCCGTAGCGTCTACCAATTTCGCCATATCCCCCGTTTTTTCTTTGAGATTGAGATCTCATTAGGATGTTTTTTCATTTCTATTATGAGAATTATATGCAGGAATTATTAGATACCTAATCCCATATTGGGAAAATTTTGCTTCTATAAATCACAAATATTCTTTAAGTGATTATTACAAAAGTCAATCATTACTAATAATCAAACGATTATAAATGATTGAAAGTTTTAAAAAATATTACAGAGATAGTTCATGGTGTATAAATGAAATTTAAATATTATAAACTTTAAAAGACTTCATATCAAAATATGCCTCAAACATATGTATGTGTTATGCTGACCGAAAGAGTATCAAAGAGTATATACATAACCGATATTATTCTCATATTATAAACATCATTTTTTCTTACTTCTCACTTTTTAGAGCACAGGTTAATAAAAATTATTGAAAATTCATTTTTAGTTCTTAAAAGATATTGTTCAATTCAAATTCAATTTCTCAAAAAAATAAAGGTAATTTTTAATTTTTGAGAAAATTAAACCGGAATACTTTAGTATATACTATCTTTACATTTTATTTGTTGATGAAGAAAAAATAAAGTCAAAAGAAGAGAAAAAAATATATAAACAAGTTGATTCTTTAGTAGTTAAATATAAGAGAGAAAAAAAATATGATAGAAAAAGTATTTATATTTAAAAAATGACATTAATGTTTTCGAGAAAAAAATTAGATATGATAAAAAGAATAAAAATAAAAAATTTATTACAATCAATAAAAAAATATAAAATATAAAAATCAAAATAATAACTATATAAATAATGAAAACAAGAAATCTTTTACCATTGTGAAAATGTTTTTTTAAAAAAAAAAACTACATGATCATTTTAACATGCAAATTAGTATTAAGAAAATTTGTTAATAAGAAGATGTGAGACTCAAAGTGGATCATAACACGAAATGCTAGCCAATAATAGAGAATTTATGTAAATAATAAAAACAATTATTTCAATATTTTCATTGTTTATAAAAATACTTCAATTTAAAAATCTCTTGTTTTCTTTTATTTTTATATTAACAAGTAAAATTAATACAAATTTATTAATATAAATTTGCAAAAAAACATTTACTAAATAAATGGACTTCTAAAATTCCAAAAACTGAAATAGTTACATACTAAAATAATTCACATCAAAACAAATTCAAATAAAATTGCAAACTAAAATTAAAAGATTTAATCCACCTATGTGTTATCACATCACCTTAAAATTTTCCAGCTCGTTATTTAACTCACATCAATAAAAAAAAATATTCAATATTCAAATGTGAAAGAGATTTCAAAGTTTTTAAAATCAGTGAATATATTCTCAGATTTAAAAATTAGGGTATTGAATTTCCAAATAAGCAAAAATTGGCGGACTGGATTTGATATTAATTTCTTGTGTTATATCAAGAAAATATTTATTTATTATTTGTTCGTATTTTGTTTTTATAATGTTAATATTTAGTATATTACACATTATATATGTTGATATTATTTGTTTTTATTTAGACAAAATTTGTAATATTATTTGATATTACATAATATGTAATCGGCAGTAAAAATTTAATAAAATAATTAAATCAAACTTCACTTAATCAAATTGAATGGGATTTTTTTGGCAAAGCAATTCAAACAAAATTGCATACTATAAAAACTAATCTAAACTGAATTGTGAACTTTTTTTTTTCTTTCAAAATCACCATAATGTATATGGAACTCTATATAAGACGTATTTTAATATAATATTTTATAAAATTTATAATAGTAATTATTATATTTTTATTTATTTTTTATACTTTAGAATATAAAATCATTTTGAATTTTTTTTAATTAGTTTTAGTTCTAAAAATATGAAAATAATGTCTTTTTATTAAGTAAAAATAAACTTTAGAGGTTTTTAGTTAATAAAAAAAATATTTTTTTAAAAGACTTAAACTGATTGGAAATGGATATTTTTCTTTTAGTTCATGTGTTTCACGTAGACCTGTTTTCTTTAAAGGAAATTTTATTATGAAATTGGTGAGAAAAACATTTAAAATATAACAATTATTTATGCTTGAACAAAACTTCAAATCTTTGTGGAGGTTGTCAAAGATGTACGTGAAATTGATATATTTGAAAATGATGGCACTTAGAACGTGGAAACGCTTTCTCCAAACAAAAAGACTATTAAATGCAAATGAGTGGATTAGATTAAACATTACTTAGAGAGACATATTGATCGTGTCATGTGGGTGAAAATTTCTTATTGTTGATGATGTGAAGTGTTGGTAACTTCATCAAACGAATGCTCACAATACATTTTTACACGGTGAGCTTGATAAAGAAGCATATATGAAGAAACTCTTAGTTTGAAGTCTAATCAAGTGTAATGTTTACATGAGTCTCTTTACGGCTTAAAACAAGTGTCTCAACCGGTGGCTTTTTTTCTTCTTTTTTTTTTAGACTCATAGATTCTCTCTTGTAATATAATTAGATTCGAGTAAGGGTGAAGCTACTAAAAGAAACATTTTATACCTCACTATAGTTTATTACAAAAGCTTCATTTTTTTTTTGCTATAATTGGAGTAGTCTCGTATTAGCTCTGGTGAGTGGGATGAGTGATAGGTTCTTTAAGCTTATTTTTAACCCACTTGTTCTAAGCTTTTAAGCAAAAAAGTTTAGAAAATTTATTTTCTCACTCTAAATTATTTTTCACAGTCCTTAAATTTTATTCGAATTAGTTAATCCAAACATATATTTTTGTGTAATTAAAAACATTGAAGAATGAAAAAAGAAACACCCAAGAAAAATTAAAAAGGTACACACATGTGTTGTAACTAGTGTGATACCCGTGATGCACATATAAATTGATCTAAGAATTGTTATACAATTATAACAAAATTGTTAATAAAATAAATATAGCACACAATTTTCATACAGTCCAATTGTAAACACGCTACTGACACAAATACGGAATATCATATATAAAAGTCATTAATAACTTATTTCACTTATTATAAATTATTTTATTAACAATTAAAATAAAAAATCATTAATAACGTATTTAACTTATTATAAACTACTAAAATGTCAAAGGAAAAAAGATGAATATTGTTAAAGTTATTAATTTTTAAACGAAATTCTGAAGAAGAAAAAAGTAACCTTGTGTGCATTTTAAAAGATTAAGAGTTTAAACTGAAAAAGTTAAATAATAATTGAACTGTTAACAGTAAATTAAATAAGATAAAAGATATTTCATGGGTTTTTGCTTATACTAAAGAAATATTAAACACATCATATAGGTGAAATGAAAAGAAAAAAAAATCATAGTAATAAAAAATGTAAGTGATTAATTTTTAGGAAGCAAAAATTTAAGTGATGTCCTATTGTTGTTAGTCCTATTCTCTTATCATAATAGGATATGTGAGGAGAGAGTTCGATTTGGTGTTTTGTTTTTAAATCGAGTAAACAGAACACTTCACATGTCCAACTCCGTAAAGAAAACAACACCTTTAAAACAAACACATTAACTTTATCCTATAAGAAAACAACATCTTTAAAAGAAACACGTTAACTTTGTCCTATATGCATCATAAAAATTCAATTCCTTCCTTATTTGAACAGCATAGAATCAATTTCCTTGACAATGTAAAATAAACATCTACAATACTTGGTAAGTTCACACCAACTAAGTAATTCCAAATCTAGCTGAAATATTAATCAAAGTGAATATGCATATGCTATATCAGGGTACTATTAATGAAGCATTTTATTTCTAACCTATCCTTTAGAAGCTCAAGCCATTCTGTACAAGGAAGCATGTGACTATGAATAATTAAGACCAGACAAAATACAAATACACCTGTCCCAAATTTTCTCTAATGCACGGATGTTGTTATTTGCGAAGTGCAAGATCCTTCCTAGAAATTACATTCATATCATATAAGAACCAAAAGTATACGTCGCAAGAGAAAAGTAAATTTGAGAATTGATAGAATTCAGAAAGTGGCAAGTCTTGTTGTTCCGGTCAAATTTTCAAGAGAAGAAATCAGCTACCAAATGGGTCCAAACTTACACAAGTGGATAGACAATTCAATTACTAACTAAAAGAATTCATGGTTGTGATCTCTATGAAGAGTAAATTAAAAACATGAATTTAAATCTTTTAATATCTATAGTCGGCTTTAGGGTTCCGTCAATTGTAGATAATAAGATTAAGAGATAGAAAATTTATATCTCTTAACCTGACGGCCTAAAGGATATATCACTTTAACTGTAACTCTCTTAAAGGTCACAATAAAATATTTGTAATTTATCGACAACATAAAAATTTATGAATTTGGACTCACTGTTTTGCAGTGGACTGTAGAGCCGTTTGATTAAGATCAAAAGACTCTTGCACCGTACAACGGTTATAGACGATCTATATACAAATTTTATGTATTTAGATTCTTCTCATTGTTTCAAATTATCGAGTCGTTTGATTAAGAGAAATAACTTTCCTCTCTCTTAATCAAACAACTCTAAGGGATATGAGAGGGAGAATTAAAGAGTTTGAGAGAAAAAAAAATTGAAAAAGTTGATTGTTTAGTAATTAGATATAAGAGAAATTTTTTTAAAAAAAAATATGATAGAAAAAGTATTTGTATTTAAAAAATGACATTAATGTCTTCAAGAAAAATATTAGATATGATAAAAAGAATAAAAATAAAAAATTTATTACAATCCATAAAAAATTATAAAAAAAATAAAAGGAACATAATTATATACTCAAGATAATTCTGGGTAGCTACAAGAGAAAATGATCAACAAAAGCAAAACAATGCATTAAGAATAAAAAGCAAGATTAATCCTCAAAGTTGATGGCTTGCATTTGACAAGAACATTTCAGGTTTTTTGATAAACCAGTCCCTATTACGAAGGTACCAGAAGTAGGTACACAAAGATCATACTAGAAAGATCTACTCCAAAAGATTAACAAAGGCAAAAGTTAAGCATCAATAACTAACAAGCAAGATCAAATTTGTTTTTAATGCAAGGAAAGCTCTTGCAAATCGCGAATGAATTTCCAGTTCATATACTAGGAATATACAACTATCATATGGGCAAAAGAATCACTCAAAAGGATCAAAGGCACAACTCAAAGAAAAAGTATCAAATGATCATTCTCCAGCAGTATAACATCAATCTCCAGATTAATAAACATTCTCCATCCTATTACATTTGATCTTCAGCAGCAAACATCTTTCTCCAGAATGATTAACAATTATTTCCAAAATGATCAACATCATTCTCCAAGTATGATGACATGAGTCCAGAATGATACGAACATTCTCCAACTTACTGACCATCATTCTCCAACTTTGTTACATCATTCTCCAACCTTATATCATCATTCTTCAACTTGTTTTGTGCGAATCAGAACACTATATTGAACTGATCTCATCAATCATATATCTAAATATTAAAGGATCATTAAACAAGATCATAGTTTTCCAAGAATGAAGAAATCCAGACCAGTCAAACATAACTCAAAAGTGTTCAAAGACTTGAATATTTTTATTCATATAAATTGATCTATGGTCAAAAATGACAGAGCACTACCAATAACTATTTAGACCATTATTAAATGCTCTAAAATACCTATAAAAGGAATGTCAAACTCAAGGAAAAATCATAGCTTCAAGTACTAAGCAATTCATTACTCATTTCAATCATACTTAAATTTCTCTCACTCACACACATTGAATCAATTCTGATTTTTCCTATTCGCTTCTTAGAATCATTCTCGTGTATTTCTATGTCAAAGAATCAGAACTCAAACAAGTGTTGAGCCTTCTCAAATTCTAACAAAACAATCTCATCATTATTGTTAAACTCGAACTATAAGAGTTTAGTATAGTTTAGGTAGATTGTAAGAAATCATATTAATGTTGATATGTGACCTGATTGAACTCCTATCTGGGTGGAAAGATTTTAACTTTTTAACATATCAAGGTTGATCTGAGCTAGGTGTTGTAAAATCAATAAGGTTCTTTGTTTTGAACACTTAGTGAAAAATCTCACAGTTGTGAGGACTAGATGTAATCCGAGTTGGGTGAACCAGGATATATCCTTGTGTGGTATATCTTCCCTTATCTATTTACTTTCAGTCTGATTGATTATCAAGTTAAATACATAAATTGAATTACTGGTTTTAACTACTCAATAACGTTCTTTGTTTTCTGTTTTCACAACCAAGATCAATCTTGAATTATTTTCTTAAGTTTTTAACATGAATTTTAAAGTGGTGAATTTGCAATTCAAACCCCCATTTTCTTGTAAATTGACATTGCTACTTCAACCTAGAGTGCATTTTAATATGAGGTCTTTTAAAGCATGTAATAGTATTTTAGTAAAAATTACTAAATTTTTATGAAGTTATATTTTAGATATTTTAGAATAAAAAAATAGGTATTAAAGTAATATAATTGATTTGTATAATATTTCTTTTCAAACTGATAGTTAAGTCAATTGATTAAAAATTTATTTATACCATCTTAATTTTAGATAAGATTCTATTAGTTTTAGATTTGAAAATATTAGAATATGAGCCATTTTATTAAATGCAAATTTTCTTGGAGGCCTTTACATTGAGTAAAAATTTATTTTTTTTAGGATTAGATGGTACTATTGAAAAAATATAATTAATATTATGACTAAATAAGTTTTTAATTTTTACAAAAATTAAATTTTTTTTATGTCTTTGTAAAAATATCACATTTTTTAGTCCTACAAATTATCATGGAACCAGTTTTAGTCCATGATGGAAAATTACCAAATATTTTTAACGATTTTTTAAGTTGTCATGTTTACAACTTTTAAAAAATATCTCTCCAAAAAATGAGTTTAAAATTTGATTTTAATGTAAAAATATTTGTTACATTTATCTTGAGTTTATAACATTTTAAAAATTAATATTTAATTCATTCAAAATTACAAAAAAAATTAAGTTTATGTGGATAAATTATTTATAATATTCTAAATATGCTTACTGAAATCATTCAAAAATATATGTTTACGTTTCAATAAGGAATAAAATTGCGTACATGATAGTTCATAGTGATTATACAGTAAAATATTATTTACAGAAATTAAAAACTTATTTTATCTTTAATCTTAATGCATTGATATTAAAAAAAATCATTTATTTTAAAATATTATTAACAAATTTTAGTTACTTTTCTAAGGAGGTACAAATTACTAAGACCCATTTTTCTAAACATTCCTATTCAAATCTTAAATATAAAAATAAATTAATTAATAAAAATTAATGTATTTAATTTAATATTAAAATTAAATACATCAGTTTTTTATAACTCATTAATATTTATATTTTATACCTGAGGTACTAGAACACATAACAAAAGAAACAAATGTGAATTGTTACGAACCAACCCTCCGTTCAGATGAGTACAAGGTTATTCATATGGAAATAATTTATATGAGTGGTTTCTGTAAGCATGTATTTGTCGTGCATGAAATGTCAAGAGTTTATGATGTGTCCATAATGTACATTATTTGATCATTGGATACATTATTTAATCTGCACATGGATGTCGATAAAGTTGATACATTCCAAAATTAAAACAATATATATATATTCCACTAATTTCTACTTTACTGCATATATTGACACATATGGATCTAAGCTATATATTAATATGTGTCCAGTTGTAAATAATGGCATACATATAATTAAAGCTTAAAGCATAAACAAAATGTAGTTTGTTTTACTCTGTCAATTATTTCTCAGATTTTTTTATTAACTAAGGTTTAAATTTATTTTGGTTCGCACAAATATGCCCTATTTTTGTTTAGTCACCACTGTAACTTCTCTGTTATTATTATGCATGGGTACGTGTTATTTTTGTAATATGGGTGTCATATTAGTTTTAGGGGTGTATCTAATAGACACTTCTTAAAAGATGTTCACAGGGATCTCTACTATTGTTTTTTTTTTAAGTAAAAATTGAAGTTATTAATAATAAAAAATAGAAAGCAAACAAATATTTACTAAAAATTAGAAGGTCTATCTCTAGACTAAGACCATATTAGACAATTTTAGTCTCTAAAATATAAACTTGATAAAAATTAATTTTGAAATAAATAGATATTATATGGATTAAAACAAGCATCAATCAATAATATTTCTATCTTGTACGAATCAAATGATTTATAAAAAAGCTTTTATAATAATTTATTTATTAAATTTTAGTCTTAAATGAAATAGTAAATCCGTTGATAATTATTAAGTCTTGAGTTCAAATTCTGAACATAATATCAAATTTAATAATTTTAATGTTTTATCAATTGAGTTAAATCTTATTGATAGTGATTAATTTTATTTTATAACAAGAGGTTGATTAAAGATGAAAAATATGTTTACAGAGATAAAAAAAAAAAAAAATTTAAATTAAAGTAAATTCTTGAGGTACCGTGAACCACATTGGAATATTTTGATAAATGGAATATTTAGGGAAAGTTTGAAAATGGAAAATGAAATTAGAATATTTTGATAAATCAAAAGCATATTTAATTAAAAACGAATATCTAAAGAGTGATACTTTAGCCATTAATATGATACAAATTGTTGGAACATAAGTATGTTATAGTGTGAATTTAAAAATGTGTTGAAGTCCCACATTGGAAAGAAATATTTTTTGTAAATTTAAGTGGAAAGAAACATGTTTTTTAAAATTCAAGTCCCACATTGGTAAGAATATTTTTTGAAATCCCACTTTGAAAAACTATCATATTTTGTGTAGTTTCAATTCTATACATACTAAAGTTCCACATTGTTTAGAAAACATATGTGACTTTGCTTCCATCACTATATAATGAGTTTCAAGCTATTGTGAAGTACACCAAAGTTGGATGCTTTTCCCAACTTTCTCTTTTCTCCCTCTTATATTCTGCTCGCCTAATTTTCGAGCCACTTCTCCCCTTTCTTTCTGTCCCTTTGGTTTTAGAGCGGTTATTATGCCGCAGTCCCTTCGGTTTTAGAGCAGTTATTATGCCGTAGTCTCTTCGGTTTTAAAGCGGTTGTTATGCCGTAGTTTTTTCGGTTTTTAGAGCGGTTGCTATGCCGTAGTCACTTTGTTTTTAGAGCGGTTATTATGTCGTAGTCCATTTGTTTTTGTCTTTTTGAGAGGTTATTACGCCGTAGTTATGAATGGTCATAGTACCATATTGAGAGTGACTTTAATTGTCATATTGAGAGTGGCTTAAACTGTCATATTGAGGGTGTAATTCTAGAACGGTTTTCTATGGTGCAGTGGAACTCCGATACAGTGAATCTGGGCTGTTTTATCCTAGGGACTTCGTGGTTATAGTCTGTCTTGCACAATTTGGGCAGTGCCGCGAAACGTCATAAAGAGAGCGACCTAGTCCGCGACTCAACCCAGTAATATCTTCGGTGGCATAAATTGTGAATTTTAAATAGTTTTTGAAACTCAAAATCCAACAATTTTAAGACATTTCGTTCTGCAATGTCAACCGAAGAGATTAATGGATTTGGTTATGTTGCCTCTCATTTTGATAAACTGTTTCAGTTTGAAGCAAATAGAAAAGGATAAAACAGTTGGAGAATTAACCCATGGGAGAATAATGATAAGAATTATATTCTTAATCGACTTGCTGATGATCTGTATAACTATTACAGTTCCAGCAATAATGCGAGATATGTTTGAGATATAAGTTGTGACTGCTACCTAGAGTATCAGAGAGTATCGGATGTCCGATGATAGATACGTGGAGGCTGACAGATCCATGGAG
The DNA here is from genome assembly GCF_000331145.2 of Cicer arietinum. Lineage (NCBI taxonomy): Eukaryota > Viridiplantae > Streptophyta > Magnoliopsida > Fabales > Fabaceae > Cicer > Cicer arietinum. The sequence goes on from NC_021161.2 coordinate 35,691,133, forward strand.
GCACATGGAGGCTGACAAAATTCGTGGAAGCACACTCCCGTAAAATTCAGAAGATAACTTATGAGATCAACTATTAAGGTACGTCATTCATGGCATATTTAAATTAAATATTGAAATTTAATATGTCTCTTTTGTTTGAATGTTGAAATCAATAAAATGTCTGTTTATGCTTACATGTTGTGTGATTTTAATTTTGACATGCTAGACTATGTGATGTGAACACATCTGATTTCAAAATTAAGTAACTTAGTTTTAATTCTAAAGTTATTGTTAAATGATTTTGAAAAATGTGATTTTTATAGTCAAGCTAAAATAACAAAGAGTTCACATAAATATGTAATTAGAGAATCTAAGTCTTTAGATTTATTACACTTTGATATATGTGAACTTGATGAGACGTTAACAAGAAATGAAAAATAAAAGTGAAACACTTGACATGTTAAAGATCTTTACAGCTGAAATTGAAAATTAATTTAGTATAAAGATTAAGAGATTCCAAGTATGATTCTATTTTTAATGAGTTTTATAAATTGTCTGGAATTATACATGGAACAACTGCACCATAATTATTTGAAGTGAATGGTAAATTTGAAAGAAAAAAAAAGGGAAATAGAACTCTTATTGAACTAGTTGTTGCTAGTATGTTTAACTCTAGT
>NC_021161.2:35692095-35700971 GCF_000331145.2 Cicer arietinum
GTTGCTATAGATTATGGACCAAAATATATGGCTTATAATCTAGAAGAGGATCCTGCAAATCTTAAAGAAGCTCTGTAATCATTGGATGCAGATCTATGGCAAGAAGCTATAAACGATGAAATGGATTCTCTAGAGTCTAACCGAACCTGACATTTAGTACACTTGCCTCTTGGTTGCAAACCAATAGTTTGTAAATGGATTTTGGAAAAGAAACTAAAACCCGATGGATCTGTTGATAAATACAAGGCACACCTTGTAGCCAAAGGTTTTAGACAAAGAGAAAATATAGATTTATTCGAGACTTTTCCACCGATCATTAGAATAACATCCATTAGAATACTCATATCACTAGCAGCTATTCTTAACCTGGTGTTACACCAAATGGATGTTAAAACAACTTTTTTAAAAGGTGATTCGGAAGAAGAAATCTATTATGGAGCAACCTAAAGGTTTTGTAATTCAAGGACAAGAATACAGGGTATGTATGTTAGATAAGTCCATGTATGGTCTTAAATAAGCTCCAAAGAAATGGCATGAAAAGTTTGATAACTTTATTATATCGAATGAGTTTAAAGTGAATGAAAGTGACAAATGTATTTACTACAAATTTGAAAATGGCATTTGCACTATCATATGTCTCTATGTAGACGAGATACTCATATTTGATTCAAACATTCATGCTGTAAATATTTTGAAATCATTGTTGTGTAACAACTTTGATATGAAAGACCTCGGAGAAGCAAATGTAATCCTTGGAATCAAGATTACTAGGTCAGAAAAGGAAATTTCTTTGGATCAATTTCACTATGTTGAAAATATCCTAAAGAAATATAATTACTTTGACTATAAACATGCTTGTACACCATATGATCTAAGTGTGAAACTTTTCAATTACACTGGGGAAGGTGTTAGACAAACTGAGTACGCGAGCATCATTGGCAGCCTCAGGTATGCCACTGATTGTACTAGACCCGACATTGCATGTGTCGTGGGATTATTGTGCAGGTTTACTAGTAGACCTAGTATGGAGCATTGGCACGCTATGGAAAGAGTCATGAGATACCTAAAAAGGACCATGAGTCTCGGATTACATTATCGAAGATTTCCTACTATCCTTGAAGGATACAATGATGCTGATTGGAACATCTTATCAGATGACTCCAAAGCAATCGATGACTATATTTTAATATAGCGAGTGGTGTTGTATCTTGGAAATCGAAGAACAAACGATATTGGCTCAGTCCACTATGGAGTCTGAAATGATAGCAATATCTACTACTAGTGAAGAAGCAAGCTGGTTGAGATGTTTGCTAGTTGAGATCCCTATATGGAAAAGATCTATGACAGATGCGTTGATCCACTGCGATAGTACCACGGCTATTGTGAAGATTGAGAATCGTTACTACAACGATAAGAAACGACAAATTCGTCGTAAGCACAACACTGTTAGAAAGTTATTTTCTAAATGAGTTGTTATAGTGGATCATGTATGCACTGATGAGAATTTAGCAAATCCTTTGACGAAAGGATTAGCTACAGAGAAAGTCATAAATACATCCTAAAGGATGAGACTAATGCATATAGAGTCATTCATGATGGTAACCCGACCTAAAAGACTGGAGATCCCAAGAATTAGGTTCAATGGGTAATAACAAGTCGTGAAGTGACATGAGATGAACATGTTATTATAAATTAGAGAAATATGATTTCTGAAGCGATGATAGGATGAGGTAATGGGAACTCTTAATGAGATCTATTTATTATAAATTAGAGAAACATGATTCCTGAAGCGATGATAGGATGAGGTAATAGGAACTCTTAATGAGATCTATACTCTATGTGGAGGGAGTACCTAGCTACAGGAGTACTCTTGATAGACTCACCTATGTGAATGTGGAAGTGGGGCCGCTTCCTATGGAATTTCGAGGCAGAATTCCTAGAGCGTTCACTATACTGGGATACACGTGCAGGGCCATTAATGCACGGGCTTTTGAGAATACACCTAATGAAAAAGTTGTGTGTGGGTATGATGTCAGAGATAGAGTTCAAGACTACGAGTCACTCTTGTTGAATCTGAATCTTACTCGCTATGCAAAGGTTCAAGTCGAAAGACACCTTTGTTTATCCACAATCTTATAGAAGCGTCTGACGCTATTCAAAAACTTATTTTTAAATTCAAGTGGGGGATTGTTGGAACATAAGTATGTTATAATGTGAATTTAAAAATGTGTTGAAGTCCCACATTGGAAAGAAATATTTTTTGTAAATTTAAGTGGAAAGAAACATGTTTTTTAAAATTCAAGTCCCACATTGGTAAGAATATTTTTTGAAATCCCACTTTGAAAAACTATCATATTTTGTGTAGTTTCAATTCTATACATACTAAAGTCCCACATTGTTTAGAAAACATATGTGACTTTGCTTCCATCACTATATAATGAGCTTCAAGCTATTATGAAAAGTACACCAAAGTTTGATGCTTTTTCCAACTTTCTCTTTTCTTCCTCTTATATTCTGCTCGCCTAATTTTCGAGCCACTTCTCCCCTTTCTTTCTGTCCCTTTGGTTTTAGAGCGGTTATTATGCCGCAGTCCCTTCGGTTTTAGAGCGGTTATTATGCCGTAGTCCCTTCGGTTTTAAAGCGGTTGTTATGCCGTAGTTCTTTCGGTTTTTTGAGCGGTTGTTATGTCGTAGTCCTTTTGTTTTTAGAGCGGTTGCTATGCCGTAGTCACTTTGTTTTTAGAGCGGTTATTATGCCGTAGTCCATTTGTTTTTGTCTTTTTGAGCGGTTATTACGCCGTAGTTATGAATGGTCATAGTACCATATTGATAGTGACTTTAATTGTCATATTGAGAGTGGCTTAAACTGCCATATTGAGGGTGTAATTCTAGAACGGTTTTCTACGGTGCAGTGGAACTCCGATACAGTGAATCTGGGCTGTTTTATCTTGGGGACTTCGTGGTTGATAGTCTGTCTTGCACAATTTGGGCAGTGCCGCGAAACGTTTTAAAGAGAGCGACCTAGTCCGCGACTCAACCCAGTGAATTTTAAATTGTTTTTGAAACTCAAAATCCAACACAAATTGAGGTACCACATCAAAGTCAACAAGGGAGACTTTCCAGTAAAATCCAAATCAGTCACTCATTGAACGAATTCTTATAAAGTTGCTAGGTCTTATAGACCATTGTTTTATACATTTATTATTGAGTCCACAAAAGTACTAACAACAACCCAGAACGCACTTCCTGCTGGAATTTAATTCCCATTAACAAATTAATATAAATTCCAAGATGTGGGAACAAACAAGGAATGGTTGAGATAAATTGGATTCTTTTTTCTCTTACAAATAATGAATTCCAGCCACTTCAATCAAAGTTCTTGAGATTCAGTACCACAATAATGAATTACAAATACCAATACGTGGCATCATGGAATAATCAAATTATTCAAATTAAGTAGTTGATGAGTTTAAATTAAAGACGAATTATCTCATAAATTTTGAATTGACTGAAATAATTTTTAAATATATTTTACTCATTTTTCGATCAAACTTCAAATTATTAGAATTTAATTCTCTTAAGAATTAGATCGTTAAAACCAAAAATATCTTATCCCTAATAATTCTTTTTCTTTTTTAGTTCTCTAATTTCTAAGAGAAATGAGTTTTAAAAATTCAAATTTCAATCAAAAATTAAATAAAATTTAATTGCATATTATTTTAATCCAAATTTTAACTCAAATATTTTCGAATAATTTGTTTCTAACGGTAGGTAATTAACTATTTAAAATTATATACGCTTGTGCTTGTGATATAATAAAAGGAAACAAAATAAACATAAGATAAATTTTTGTTTTATTCAAGAACGGTATTAAAAAAAAAATCTAAAAAGGATGGAAGTGTCTATCTGTATTTTAGTAGCAATATAGTATATTTATAAAATTGCTCATGTTGACTTATGGAATTATGCAACCATCCCAAAGCCAATGGTCTGTCACTGTTTAATGTCTCACATTTACAATCTCAAATATGCACATTAGCCATGTCTCAATTGTAAGGTTTAACCTAGATAATTGACCACTATATTGTTTCAAGTTCGCTTACATCTTAAATAAATAATTTAGTAGTCGAAAATAACAAATAGTCAAATTTTGAAGTAACTAAGTTACTCTTACATTAGATTAAAATTTAAATTTAACAGTAGACCTTTACAATATTTGTTAATTAAAAGTGTTGTTGTATTTTATTTTAAAAAAATATAGAGTCTTATACAACAATTTTTCTAAAACCACTATCAAATTACACAAATTTAGATTTTATGTCAAAATGAGTACTAACAACGTTCTTTTTACAGCGCTTTTTAGAAAAAGTGTTATGTATTAGAAAATACAAAACTTTCAAACAACTCCTTAGACAGTACTTTTCTGACAAACGTTTTCTTAGATCCTATAAAAAAATTGATGAATCTTAGATAACGCTTTTTCATAAAAACGTTGTCTTAGATCATAAACAAAATAAATTTTTTGTGAACCTTAGACAGCGCTTTTTTAAAAAAACATTGTCTTAGGTCTTACAAAAAAAAAATGTTTGTTGTGAACCTTAGACCACACTTTTCTTAAAAAGCGATGTCAGGGGTTTTATAAAAAAAAATTATGTGCACCCTATACGTCACATTTCTGAAAAAGGTTGTCAAAAGTCTTATTAAAATAAAACGTTTGTTGTATCTTAGATAGTATTTTTCTTAAAAGCACTATTTATGTAGCATTGTTTATTAACAAAATTACAAAAATTAAAAAACTATATATAACGAAATTGTGCCTAGCAAACCCCTTCTTCGTTCTTCTTCTAGAAACCAGAAATAGAAAAAACGTAAAAACGCAAACAACCACCAGAAACGCAAAAAGCAAACCACCGGCCCAGAAAAGCAAAAACGCATACCATTGGCCATTAGCTATACATGTAACGAGAATTTTGATTTAGGGAATAATGTGAAATATGTGTCGAACGATTTTGACACAAATACTGATAATTGTGATCGAGTTGAAGAGATTGCTGATGTGGTTATCTTCAAGATTGTCCTGAAATATTTGAGAGGTTTCTTTAGGATGCAAGAAATTCACAAGATTATCTGCAATATTAAAGATGTGCTCTTTAAAAGCAAAAAATTGATGTTGCACAGACTTATTAACTCGTTTGAAAGATATGTTGTCCGAGGATAATGTTCTTCCTAATCGAACTTACGAGGCCAAACAAATGTTGTACTCTATTGTCATAAGTTATGATAGGATTCGTGTTTGTCCTAACGATTGCATTTTGTTTCAAAATGAATATGCATTGTTAAAGGAGTGTCATAAATGTAACACCTCTCGATATAAGAAACAATTGATTCATGTGAAATTCATATGGAATTTTCCTATAATATCTAGGTTTAGGCGCATATTCTTAGTGAATGCAATGCAAAATACTAGACATGAGTTTCATCATATATTTCTTAATCCTTCAACAAAGATTGGAGACAACTTCTCACTAAAGTATAAAATAGTAGTATATTATATGCGTTTTTCTTTTCTATCGTTGTTATTAAATTGTTGTTATTTTTGTGATATTGCATTTTTGTGTATATTGTACTTCTATCCAAGGGATTGATCTTTTACCCACAATGTTTGTTTGTATGCTCAGTTTCTTAAATAATGATAATATAAGTTATCTCATTTTATTTACCTATTTTTTTGTATATTAAAGGAGCAACATGTACTGCATACTTGCATGCATGTCTACACCTATCACAATCACATAACTCCATTTGTTTTGATCTCCTTTGAAGTAAAAACGTCATGTGTATTTTGATGAGTGAGGAAAAGATAACCCTAATTTACGTTCGGTGCATATTTAGCACATGTTTGGTTAAACGTTCAATTTTCCATGTTTATGATCATGGATCATGACTCGTCCTTCTGGATGTATCATATGTGTCTATGCCATTTTCTGTTCATATATTATTAATCGTCTTTAAAGCATCAATGTATTTTTGTTGTTTGTTTTGTTAACTTGCAGCTTCTAAAGGACACTCAATCAAGAAGTCTAACCTAGGTTGCAACTTCCTATTATACCACCATTTCTACCTAGTAATACTTTGTCGGTAAGGACTATATATGCTACATATGCTCTCATTGTATATTAAACATTTGTTCTCATTGATATTTTTTATGATTTATGCTTGTGTTGTTAATATGTGACTTTTCTTTGTAATTTTGTGTTAGTAACTATCCAGTTAGTTTTAATAACATGTGACTTTACTATATTTTTTTCGAACGTATTTGTTGTAGAAGTTTTCTTTACTGCAACCAAAAAAGAAAAAAAAAGAAAACAAAGTTGAGTTCAACCTATCAAAAACTTAATGATCAAATTGTTAAAACTGACACAAACATTATAAATGATTAGTGACAAACTTTATGTCATTTGTGAAGAATGGTTTACAATTATTTATGCGCATATTTATACTTGTAAAGCACCTTAGCTTGATTGAAACATGACAAATAATATTTACTTCAATTGATTATTTCAAGTGTTAGAATTACTCTCCAATAGAACTAATTGAACTAATAATCTTTTTTTGAAATGTTTTAATTTTGAAGCAAATCAAAGTTCTAACATTTCAAAAAATAGTATGTGATCGATATAACTCCCTACGTACTAGGTTCTCTTATAATCAAACAATAATATAATGATAATCTAAAAATCTTAGACATACTAGGTTCTCTTAAAATCGAACAATAATATAACGATAATCTATAGGTTCTCTTAAAATCGAACAATAATATAACGATAATCTAAAAATCTTAGACATACGGTAGCCCTACCTTATTTAGGATAATGTAGATAGAAAAACATGTAACTATTACACAAAGAGACATAACATCCTAACTTTTAGGATACAGTAATTATGTTGAACTATTGTTATTCTAGCTCACTGTTTAGGATAAATTAGATAGAAAAACATGTAATTATTAATTAAAAACATATATCATTCTAACTTTAGGATAATATAATTCTGAATTATAATTATTTTGCCTAACTTTCTAACTCTTAAGCAACATTATGTTATAATCAATTTGGTAATTCAATGTATCAAAAATGGATGTCTGTGAAGTAACAATGTCGATTTACAAGAAAGGGGGGTTTGAATTGTAAACATGCCTTTTAAAAGTTCCTTTTAAAACTTAAGAAAATAACTCAAGAATGATCTTGGTTATGAAACAGAAAACGGAGAACGTTCTTGGTTTATGTTATAAAACAGAGAACGTTCTTAAATTAGCAGAAAATCAGTTTCTATTTTATCTTAAATGATTAATGCAGTATAATAAAGAAGGAGAAAGGAAAGAGAATACCACACAAAGATTTATCCTGGTTCACCCAACGTGGGTTACGTCCAGTCCTCACACTGTGAGATTTTCCACTAAGTGTTTAAAATGAAGAGCCTTCTTAATCTTACAACACCTAGAATAGATCAACCTTGATCTATTTCTTTCTTAATTACTTTCCACCCAGAAAGCAATCACAACATCTATCTAACCTTGATAGGAAGCAATCTTAAACAAACTATAAAATAACTCTTATAGTTTGAGTTTTTACAAATGATTGAATTTGACAGAATCTGATATTGCTCAACTCTTGTTTGAGAATAGATTCTTTACAGATAATTTAATGACAATTTCGCAGCTGGTATGTGTGTTAGCAGCAGTAACAGTTTCACGAATTGCAGAAAGTGATGTTGCCTCTGTTTTTGCAGAATTTCAAGCTTAAGTGTGATTGTATATTGTTGATTACTTAGCACTTGAATTTCTTACTGAGAACTGAGATAATGGCCTTCTATTTATAGGCTGGAGATGTACTTGAATGAAGGTACAAGAGCTGTTGGAGAAACTATGCTTTTTGACTGAACCATTATTTTTAGAATAAAAGTAATTCTTCTTTGAAAATAGCTTTTTGACTTTTAATGGTTTAGCATTTAAAGCATCTCAGTCCTTTCTTTGACGTTTCTTCATTGATCTTGCATGGTACATTATCTGCCTTGAGTCTTGAGTGTAACTAGAGAAGGTTAGAGAAGATTAGAAACGAATTACAGACTGAAACAGAAAGAATGCAAAGCTGCTGTTGATGTGCAGAAAACGGAGAATGATTAACGTTCTTGGTTTTATCAGTTTGAACTTTCTTGAGCTTCAATAATCATTCTGGAGTTCCCGTTTTAAATGTTCTGTATTTCCTTTGTTCTTGTCTTGTCATATACCCAGTTTGATCAAGTTTTCTTTGACATTTGAATTTTGGAGTTCTTAAGCCGTCATGACTTTTGTCCATGTTTGAACTCTTTAATCTTTGCGATCAAATGTCCTTTTTGAGTCTGGATTATTTGTACTTGTTCCTTGCCATGTGTTTGTTAGATATGAGTGATTTCCAGAGCAGATTCTTTGTTAACGATGTAGATAAACTTTGAACAACATGCTGTGATGAACTTTTTCGAGGCTGTAGCTCTTTCTTTGTTTTAGTGTTCTTGTTGTTGTTTTCTTTGCTTTGCTTGATTCTGTTCTTAATTAAATCCACTCAAAAGCACAAGTTAAATTAACATAACATTTAGAATCATAATTAACATTCTTAATTAACCTTTGTTTATTTTCATCAAAACTTTAAAATAGAGAGTTTGTCTCAACAATCTCCCCCTTTTTGATGATGACAAACATGTTAATTTAGATTTTAATTTGATTCTAATATAAAGAGCTGTAACAGCTCCCCCTCAATTTGTGCATTTGTTAATTCAACATAAAATAAAATATTTGAATGCAATCAGAAAGAGTTTCATTAAAGATAACAAAAGTTCATTAAT
>NC_021161.2:35702655-35734263 GCF_000331145.2 Cicer arietinum
GAACGTTCTTGTGGAGGAGCAGTTGGAGAACGTTCTTGTTCTGGAGAAATTGGTTTTTGACTGTTTTTTAGGTTTTGTTTTGGGGCAAGCGTTTTCTTTCTTTGAGGATTTGGGAGATTTTTTCGAGCAAGAAACTGAGCAATAGTGATTGTGTTTTTGGTTCTCATGGGTTTAGTTGGTGGTTTTGGTTGAGAGAGTGGTTCTTTTTGGTTTGGAGAAGGGGAAACAATGTCATTTAACGATCTCCGTTTTTGATGGGGAGGAGTTGCGTGTGAAGGTTCAGAAGAGAAAGCCGATTTTGAGGGTGTCGAAGGGTTAGTAGTTGTTGGTGGATTTTGTGGTGGAGGTGTTGGTACTGTAGGCATCGTGTTTCTTTGTGGTTCAGTTTGTGTTGGTGATTTTGCTACTGGGGGACACGAATCAGAAGAGTCATCACTCTCAGAGTCTGAAATGAGGTTTAGAACTTCTTGACTAGTGTGAGAAGAGGGAGAGGCACGCATGGAGCGGCGTGGAGGAGTGATTCTGGTGCGAAGATGGGGAGGCACTTGAGCGTAGTTTGGTGTAGGACGAGTGTATAGTGGTGGAAGAAAGGTAGACAGAGGAATGAGGTTTAGAACTTCTTGACTATTGTGAGAAGATGGAGAGGCAGAAGATGTGTGTGGTGGTGAAGGGCGAGGTGGTGGAGAGGGAGAACGCTCTCTGGATTGGTATGAGGAAGATGAAGAGGGTGGTGTACAGGGAGAGGCATTTTTTCGTGCAGACTGTTTGGTTCGAGCCATTGTTTTTTTTTTTTGGGAGGAAGATGATAAAGAATATGAACAGTGAACGTGATTTAGAGAAAGAGAAAGATGATTCCAACTTTTGAGGAAAAGAAGGTGCGAAGAGGAACAGTTTTCTGACTTGAGAAGATGGAGAGAAAAAGGTGGAGTAATGATGAGTTTGTACCTAGGGAAATGGGAAAAGCATTTTGGGGGATTGGGGAGTGTATGTGTTAGCATTCTAACACCAGACACAAGGGCACGAAACCGTCCGATTCTAGCGAAGAAAGCACACGGATAGTGTATCGTATCCGTTCGATCGCTGACCAACACGCTATATATATACGCCTTCATTCCTTCCCTATTCAAAGTTTTAGATTCTTTTCCCCAAAATTTTACTAGCGAGTTTCGCAGCACAAGAAAGCAAAGTTTCGAGGTTAGTTTTCTCCTAAAAATCTTAGGGTTTATGTCTTCGTTCTATGTCTTCTACTTGTCTTCGTATGTAAATTTGAACGTATCTTATGTTGCATTATCCAGATTAAGAAATTTAGGGTTTTTGTTATGTATGCTTTTAAATTTCTGTTTTTTTTTTCTTTTTCATAATTCGAACGTACCTTAGGTTGCATTTTACATTAGGGTTGATCTTATTGTTCAACTATTTCGCGCCTCCGATGTATTATATTGATTATTATCATTATTATTTGTTGTGGTTTCTTACATCCATCCTTCATTGAGGAGAAGACGCAACACAAAAATTGTTTAGATAATATGTTATTTCGAATCTAATTGCCAATTGATCAAGGATGTTTTTTTTTATGTCATTGTTTATTGTTGAAATTAAGGTTATTAGGTTTTACGTTACCTTATGAATTTAGGAGAATAGTGTTATGATTGTCTTGTATATTCAGTTTTTTTGTTTGTGTTGATACAGATGGCCCGTACCAAGCAAACTGCTCGTAAGTCAACTGGTGGAAAAGCTCCAAGGAAGCAACTTGCTACCAAGGTTTGTTAATAATTTTACTCATAGTTATTGGTTTTAATTTGTATCAAATTGTTTGATGTTTGTTTGTTTGAATATTTAGTTAATGATTCCTTGTTTTTATTATTACTTTAGGCTGCACGTAAGTCTGCACCAACTACCGGTGGTGTCAAGAAGCCACATCGTTATCGTCCTGGAACCGTTGCTCTTCGGTGCGTTTTCTTTTCTCGAATTTCTTTATGTGGTGTGTTTTTTGGTCAATGTAACTCATTTAGATTCTAATTGCTATTTGAAAACAGTGAGATTAGGAAATACCAGAAGAGTACTGAACTTTTGATCAGGAAGCTTCCTTTCCAGAGGTTGGTTCGTGAAATTGCTCAGGACTTCAAGGTAAATTATGATTACCATTGTTAAATTGTGTTTTACACCAATAATGATAAATTGTTAATAAGTTTTTGTTGTTGCAGACTGACCTACGTTTCCAGAGCCATGCTGTGCTTGCATTGCAAGAAGCTGCAGAAGCATACCTTGTTGGACTCTTTGAGGACACCAACTTGTGTGCTATTCATGCCAAGCGTGTTACAATTATGCCTAAGGATATTCAGTTGGCAAGGAGGATCCGTGGTGAGCGTGCTTGAAGATGCTGGGTTTGGTGCTGTTTAGATATGTGGCTGCTGATAGTGTTTTGTCATTGAAATGAATAGCTTTTAGGGGAATACCGTTTATTTGTAGCCTGATTAATTGTGATGATAGGAATATACTGCTATCTTAATTTTAGGTTTTGGGGTTGTATTTGCTTTCAATGATTTCGGATCTGTTAAATGTTTATCGTTTTTACTGGGTATGCAGCCACTTTGGGATTGTATTGTGGACAACTTTTTGTTGCCATCTAATCTAGTATTTCTAGCTTTTGGGTCCTATTCATTCGGTATTGCGAAATAATTTCTCAAAACAGTTCAATGTCCATAATTCTAATGTTTTGTTAACCAAATTGATAAAAATTCTACAGTTTTTGGTAATTCTTATATAAATCTTACCATTAATTTTCACCAATAATACTCCATTGGATGAATACTTGATCAACAATTGTGCTGTTAGTATAAGTAAATGTTGTCGAAAGATATCCCATATTCAAGCGTGACTATGATTAAAAGCTCTATATTCATTCGTGATAATGATTAAAAGCTCAATATTCATTCGTGAATATGATTAACAGCTCATTATGAACTCGTTCGTTTAAATTCAGATTTGAGTTCTGTCTTTTGTAACTTGTTAGAATATCCCTCCCTGACATAAACAAAATTTTACAACATGCGGAGTAAAATTCTCTGCAGTCAATTAGATGAAGTTGAAATTTTCTGCATTCAACAACTCGTATGCTTTTATGCTGCTGTTGTTACTTGTTAGTATGAAATTTGCATTTTCCCATGTCTATGCAAATAAGTATAGTATAGAACAAAAGTTTTATCATGACGTTGCAATTGAAAAACTTGACTGTCTTAATTTAATGTTTGGCGAGTTGCAAGTTCATAAATATATATAAGGCTTCCTTTATGATACAAAACCCGTGCTCATTTGCCTGAAAAAAAAAAATTGTCATGTAAAAAATAGATGAGATATCACTAGAGCACCACTACAAATCTGCACATCATGTGCGATATCACGTTTCTCTGCATTTTCTAACTAGTTTAATTTGGTTTATTTCCCCACTGATTCGTAAGAACAGAGTATTCAACCGAACGAGTTCTCACACATATCCCCTTCACCCATTGGGAAGAACCTTATTTGATTAAAATTTCATGAAGATAAGACAAACTTATTCTATTATATGCCTTATTGAATTCGAATTTGAGGTAATCACTCCCTTCAGGCCTTTTATGACATTTATGTAGCGGAGAATCAACCCATTATCGATTATTTAATGATTGTTCCTCCAAAACACACTTCCCTACCACCTTTGTAAGTCTTACATATATCGATATAATTGAAAATAAAGAAAAAGATTTTTATAAAATATTTGATCTATATGGAAACTTGAATCACCAAAAGATATAAAAGCTTAGATATGTAGAGAATATGGAAAATTACGCCGACAAGCTATTTTTTGAAAATAAAATAGATTATGCAATAGAAAATCTTATGGTTAATATTACATGAATCAAAGTACTACGAAGGACATAAGATAGACTTAACTCTAATAAAAAATGATGAAATTTGAAATTATTTAGATGATGACTAAAATAAATGAACAAAATATTTTAAGAATTACTAGTAATAAATATCATAAACTGCAGCACATATTGAAGAACGACTGGATAAAGTATATAACAAAGATCCATTAGATCTAAAATTCATATTCTATTTTATCAAAGTGGTTTAATCTTTTCCTTTGTTTTTTTGACAAAAGCAAAACTAAGCAAACTCATTAATAATCGAACTCGTAGTGCATTACGGAACATCATTACAATTTTGGAGAATAGCAATATATGTAGTCACTCACACTAAAGTACGAGCTACAACATAGGTTTTTCTCTTTAAAAACTCTCCCGAAGAGTTGTAAAGATATGAAGAGAAAATACTCCTAAGATTAAAAACAATATGTCAAATATTCACATCTGCCCTTTTGATTGAATCTTTGAATTCAACTTGTGTATCACTTTAGTTATTCCGAGCTCAGTTATCCATTGGACAACATACATGAGGCTTAGGGCTTTTTCCACTTCAAACAATTGGAGTACTTGTGAGTGACTTAGATTTACCATTGAAGGATTGTTATCTCTTAACAAGCAAATTGTTACCAAAATAGATTAGCAAATCATCAAATGTTTGTGCAACTTGCACGAAAAATTCAATACTCTGCAGATAGTTTGTTGAACCGGGTATTTTAATTCATCTTATTGAACCTGATATTTCAATGCAAAAGCTGCACACAGATTACCCATATCTTGATAGTATCTTTTAAGTTTTTTTATTGCTCCTGATCGATCCGACTGGGACCTATCGATGTAAAAAAGAAACTACTATAATTTTTTTATTTTTTTATTATCAACAGACATATTATCTTGTGCCTCCACCATCACATGATTGGATAACCCAATCAAATGTGGTTTAGTCTTTTACTTGGTTTGTTAATTTATCAATATCATCTTCAAATTTTTTCAGGATTAGAATATATTTGCTTTTGGTCGATGGTTGCTTATGCAATTTGAACAAAAGATAATAAGTCGAAAGAAGAATTTTATTTATGAGAATAATTAGATTTAAGAATACATGATACACGTGATACAAATACAAAAATATTAACCTAAATCATAAAGGACTTAAGACTATGTTTCACATACGAAACTTTTACAAAGAGAGTTTCTACACAACTTACTTCAAACTCTCATAGAAGCTTTATTTATAGGTACAAAGACTTTACTACTTACACTGTATCTTAAGTGCTTACATGTGCCTTCTTAAAGCTTTACTCAATGACATTTAATAAAGCTATAGTAATTTTTTTACTCCTTCATTATTGCATCATTTTTGTCATAACTTTCACTAAGATATTTTTGCAATGGTATACAACTAGAAAATGATAAGAAAATTACATAATTAATCAAATGGGAGGATAATAATTACTTATATAAGAAATATATTCTTAATGGACTTACTGATGATTTGTATGATTATTAAAGTTCCATCAATACTACTAGAGATGTTTGGGATACTCTGAAGAAGAAATATGATAATGAGGAAATTGAGGCTAAAAAGTATGATGTGAACCACTACATCAAGTATCATATGATTGATGACAAATCTGTCGAGGCTCAATCTCAAGAAATTCATAAGATAGCTCATGAAATCATCTCTGAAGGTATGACTTAAGATGAACAATTTCAAACTACTGTTATTATTGACAATCCGCCTTTTGCTTGGAAGGATTTCAAAAAAAAAAAAATTCACTTGAGAGTGATAACTCGCCTCTAAATTAAGAAAGAATCTAAAAAACAAGACCATAAAGATGAAGTACTAGTTGGTTCAAACAACCAGAAGAAATTGACCAGTGTAGTTCTGAAGCCAACTTACAAACCAACCAAGAATTTGAACCACAATCTAAACAACAACAACGACAACGACAAGAATGTGAGCCCTCCAAATGCCGAAATTGTGAAGCAACATCACCTCTTAGAAATAACTATGGCTCACAATTTTCTACTATAAATGTGGAAAACCAAGTCATATGACACATAAGCTTAGAAATAGGCCAAACTCAAATCGACAGGCTAACTCGACTAAATAACAATTTGTTGTTATGATAACTAAAATTAACATTGTTGGTGGATTAACATTGGTGCCTCTCGCCATGTCTGCTATGATCATGCTATGTTTAAAGTGTTGTTGGGAGATTCTCACACCACATATATTGCTGGTATTGGTGATGTGGAGTTGAAGTTCACCTCTGAAAGACTTTGATTTTAAAGGAAGTGACGCACACTCCAGATATAAGAAAAAATTTAATTTCTAGTTTTATTCTGAATAAGGTAGAGTTTACTCAGTTTACAGAGGCAAATTTGTACACCATTTTAAAAAATGGTATTTTTGTTGAGAAAATATGCGCCACTGATGGAATGTTTAAGTTAAATGTTGAAAATATTAAAGTGTTTCCTTATGCGTACTGAAGTAACAATGTCGATTTACAAGAAAGGGGGGTTTGAATTTTAAATATGCCTTTTTAAAAATTCCTGTTAAAACTTAAGAAAATAACTCAAGAATGATCTTGGTTATGAAACAGAAAACGGAGAACGTTCTTGGTTTATGTTATAAAACAGAGAACGTTCTTTAATTAGCAGAAAATCAGTTTATATTTTATCTCAAATGATTAATGCAGTATAATAAAGAAGGAGAAAGGAAAGAGAATACCACACAAAGATTTATCCTGGTTCACCCAACGTGGGTTACGTCCAGTCCTCACACTGTGAGATTTTCCACTAAGTGTTTAAAATGAAGAACCTTCTTAATCTTACAACACCTAGAATAGATCAACCTTGATCTATTTCTTTCTTAATTACTTTCCACCCATAATGCAATCACAACACCTATCTAACCTTGATAGGAAGCAATCTTAAACAAACTATAAAGAAACTCTTATAGTTTGAGTTTTTACAAATGATTGAATTTGACAGAATCTGATATTGCTCAACTCTTGTTTGAGAATAGATTCTTTACAGAGTATCTAATGACAATTTCGCAGCTGATATATGAATGAGCAGCAGTGGCTGTTTCGCGAATTGCAGAAAATGATGTTGCCTCTGTTTTGCAGAATTTCAAGCTTAAGTGTGATTATATAATGTTGATTACTTGGCACTGCTGAGAACTGGGATAATGGCCTTCTATTTATAGGCTGGAGATGTACTTGAATGAAGGTACAAGAGCTGTTGGAGAAACTATGCTTTTTGACTAAACCATTATTTTTAGAATAAAAATAATCCTTCTTTGAAAATAGTTTTTTGACTTTTAATGGTTTAGCATTTAAAGCATCTCAGTCCTTTCTTTGACGTTTCTTCATTCATCTTGGATGGTACATTATCTGCCTTGAGTCTTGAGTGTAACTAGAGAAGGTTAGAGAAGATTAGAAATGAATTACAGACTGAAACAGAAAGAATGCAAAGCTGCTGTTGATGTGCAGAAAACGGAGAATGATTAACGTTCTTGGTTTTATCAGTTTGAACTTTCTTGAGCTTCAATAATCATTCTGGAGTTCCCGTTTTAAATGTTTTGTATTTCCTTTGTTCTTGTCTTGTCATATACCCAGTTTGATCAAGTTTTCTTGACATTTGAATTTTGGAATTCTTAGGCCGTCATGACTTTTGTCCATCTTTGAACCCTTTGATCTTTGTGATCAAGTATCCTTTTTTAGTCTGGATTATTCGTACTTGTTCCTTGTCGTGTACTTATTAGATATGAAAGATTTCCAGAGCAAACTTTTTATCACATGGATAGAAAAGATTTGACCAACTTGTTGTGATAGATAATTCGGTGAAGCTGAAGATCATTCTCTGTTTATGATGCAGAATGATCTTGTTGTTGTCTTTTCTTGTATTTGCTTGATTCTGCTCTTAATTAAATCCACTCAAGAACACAAGTTAAATTAACATAACATTTAGAATCATAATTAACATTCTTAATTAACCTTTGTTTATTTTCATCAAAACTTTAAAATAGAGAGTTTGTCTCAACAGTCTGTCAATCTATTATCAAAATAATATGAAAATGAAATGAAAGAGTTTGTTGAGTTTTTTGTGAAAAATGCAAAAGGCCTAAATCGAATCATTTATTCTTGTTTAAAATGTTGTTTTGAAAAACACATTAGAGAAGATAAGTTGAAAAGACATTTAGTATGGCATGGAATTGATCAAATATATACATGTTTGATAAGACATTGTGACAAAAAAAAACATTGATTTAGAAAATGGTGTGACATATGCATTGAATGATTTTAACACAAATACATATCAGCGGGATCGAGTTGACAAGATTTCTTCTTAAAACCAAAACCACAAAAAATATCTTTCATAATCCTTGATTTTATTTTAACTATAACACGTCACCACAAGTGACAATCGATTAACACTTCGACCACTAACAACCACAACCATTAACAATGTTTGTCATAGTCAACTACTACTCCAATCAACGCTCTAATTATCATCGGCCATCATTGCAGTTCAACCTTTACTAGCCACCACTCCAACACACAACAATTATGACCACCACCTTCGACCACCGACGACTTTGACGCTTGTACGTGAAGCACCACTCTAACCATGTTAACCACCACTTGGACAATTGTTTGTCGTCACTTCCAACAACCAATACTATTTTTATGTGTTATTATTTTTATGTATTAATAATTATTGTTACTTATTCAAAAATAATAATATTAATATTAATAGAAAATTAACTCACAACTGAAATTCAAAATTCAAAAAATAAATCTAATTCTGCTTTTTAAAATTTTCAAGATATTAATAACAATGGACGATAAATTTAAAAATGCATATAATTAATAACTTAAATAACTTTTCTGGTTAAATATTTTTCAAAGGATTTTACAGCGCTTTTTCAAAAATAGGATTTTACAGCGCTTTTTCAAAAAAAAAAATGTTGTAGAATCGAGCGTTGTAAAAAGATACAACAGCACTTTTTAAAATAAAAAAACACTATAAAAAATGTAGATATATTGCACGCTTGTTATACACATTTTACAGCGCTTATTTGAAAAAACGCTGTAAAACATGCATTATCATGCATATATTGAGTGCACATTTTACCGCGCTTATTTGAAAAAGCGCAGTAAAATGTGCATTATAATGCATATATTGAGTGCACATATTACAACGTTTTTTTGCATTATAATGCACATTTTCCAGCGCTTTTTCAAATAAGTGTTGTAAAATGTGCACTCAATATATGCATTATAATGCACATTTTACAGTGCTTTTTCAAATAAGCGCTTTTAAAGGTGCATTTTTTTTTAATTTAAAAACGTTGTAAATTAAATTTTTAAAAAGCGCTTTTTGGTTTTTTATGACATTTTTTTAAAAACGTCTTTTAATTTTTTTTCCAAAATCATTTTCATCCAGAATCAGTTCACACAACAACAGAACATATTCAGAATCAGTTCACACAATCAGTACACAAAAACAGAACTATATAACTTAACTTTATAACTTAATTTACACAACAACAGAACATATTCATATACATATTCAGATATTGTGCCCTATTCATATACATATAACTAACATTATTACACAGAACAGAACTAGCTACCATATAATATTCAGATCCCTTGCAGCATGCTATTTCCTAGAAAATCAAATAATTTTCATTTCAAGCACATACTGACATCAGTCTTCCTTTAATTCAATTAGATCTTTCTCAGAGTATGTTGGACTGGAATTATCAAAGTACTGTACAATATAAAAATTGAACATAAATAAGTTAGAATCAAATATATACATAATTTATATATGAAATTAAAATAATGAAAATATCGTACCGTTTCTGGGATAATAGTTTGATTCCTATCAACAATCTCCTTCATGAATCGCAATACATAGTACCCACAGTCGATATTGTTCATTTGACGAGGGCATTATAAAATAAAACATATAAGTCAATAAAATATGTGTGCATTGATTGTAAAGGCATATATTTCAAACCTTTATTGGAATCCATGTGATGTTATTAGACTTTTTCTTCGACACTGTAGCACCTCTTTGAGCTCGAAAAACTTGTAAAGCACTATCGAATAAATAAATGTGATTATTATAGCATTAACAAACACATTATTTATACATTAACAAACACACTATTTACGTGTCGAACATAGTCTTTATATCGGAGTGATTGTTGTAATTGTCGTGCAAGGGATCTAAATAGTATATAATTTCAGAGGTCGCATTGATTGCAAATAGCACCCAATGTGCCCTACAACAACAAAAATTTGGTTGACAATTTTGTTTACACAACTAATAAATATAAGATCTCATAAATTAAAAAAAATATAAACAAATAATATATAATTACGTACCCTGAATTATATGGTGCAAAGAACAACTTATCCTTCTCTATATTTCCTAATAACATATCTACAATGTATTTTTTTACATTCACTGGATCGAGTTTACACATTGAAAGCTTATGCGGAGACAAGAATGAATATCTATTTGACAATCTGTGCAAGCACACCAACTTCTCATACAAAAACCTTCAATGAAAATTTCAACTTAGATTAATTACCAATAAATTTAAACAATTATCAATAAATGCAATTAAAAGTATTTTTTTACCTTATGTACAAGCTGATGGCAGTAGCACTCAGCTCCTTAGGGTTGAGAAGTTTGTATATGTGCTCCTTTTCAAGAAATTCTTCATACTCATATTCGAATATAGCTTTATTCATGGTTATGATGCGTGAATCGTCGTTGCTTCCCATATTCCTTTTTACTTGGATGTCAAGACACGTCCCATATTTAGCAAGGCATGGCTGACTTATTTTAGGAGCAGCAGCGACTGATTTTCCCCGATCCAATTTTTTACCTGCAACTTTGGCAGCTTTATTACCCCCCAACTTTTGTAGTTTGCCAGCTTTATTACCCCCCAACTTTTGCTGTGCGGGTGGTTTATTTGATTGAATCTGAAAAAATGAGGTTAAATGTTAGTTTATTGAATCTGAAAAAATGACAAACCTTAGCGAATAAATGTGACAAACCTTTTCAGGCGATGTAATTGACTTGTTTCTGGGAATCTTTTTATCATTCTCTTTAGGCTTTTTCAGAATCTAAATATAAATAATGTGAAATTAAAGTTAGCAGCGGAAAAAAAATCAGCAATTAAATATACATATCAATTAAACATGCATTTTAATTAATTAAACATACCTTATCAAGGGCAACAAGATGTGTGGGGCATGTCACATAACTACCAACTGCTTCACCCAAAAACCTCATATCTGCATCGTTGTCCGGTATAGGCAACGGTGCATTTGGTTCCAAAGCAATGACAGGTGATACTTTGACATGGCTCACAGGGATCGGTGTGTTGTGCAATACTTCTCCCGAAGTATTGTACAATGTTCCCTTTTCGACCTTCCGATGAGTAGGGGAGGATAAGTACATAACGCATGGAGTGACACCCTAAATCAATGGTTAATACATAAGTATGGTTAATACATAAGTAAGTAATTAATTACCTCAGGAAGAGTTTTGAGACCAATGTTGCAACTCGTGTTTTCACTCTCCATTTGGAGCTGATCTGGGAGTTGTTTGTCTTTATTTGTCTTCACCAAGAGTGTCACTTGCTCTGATAGGAGTTTGAGCTTCTCTAATACTATAGGAGTTTGAGCTTCTCTAATACTTCCTCATGGGATGGATTTTGGCGCTTTTCTTGTGAAAAATAGCTTTTAGGAGCTTACGCCAAATCCTTTCCCCCTCACCGGAATATTCAGGAACATTAAACACTTTACCCAGAATGTCCCTGCAACTAGCTTTGTTGCCCTCTTGATTTTCCGAACGTTGTTCGATATTCTCCTAAAATACATGTAGGATTAAAAAGATAAGTTCAATATCATTTTTAAAATACAATATTAAAAAATATTAAAGTGATAATATACTTACACAAAGTTATATTACCTTTTAAACATTTTCGTTATCAACCACTCCATCCTTATTTACACGAGCTTCCTTCACAAGATTTGACGATCCAACGGTTGATCGGATTGGGTGTCTTGTCGCTATTCGTTAAGATCATAAACAAAATATTAGTTAGACACTATAGTTTATAATACAAATTCCTTCATTATATAAAAGTGATGTTTAATTACTTACTAGTTTTTGCTCTAGACGTGCATATCCCATAAGTGATTTTTTATATGGGTGTGTCGGATTTCTTGCCCTCTCGCGATTTGCCTTACTTATATTCTATATATAAAAAATAACAATCGTGTAAAAATTTAAAATACGCTATGAATATGAATAATAAAACACAAATGCTAATAAATTAATCACTTACCACAAACGCGGGGTCGGAACGTTTTGATACAAATGCACTCCATTCTTCATTTGATATATAATGTTTATATATTCTTGGAGCTTCAACATTCATATTTCCCTCACTATCTTTTAGATAGAAAATTGAGAGGTGATATCTAAAACCCCGGTGTATTTTCTCGGCAACTCTCAAGACGTAATTCTTTTTCACCTCATCAAGAACAAAAGCAGTCTGCAAACGAAATAAAGATATAGTTTGAGTAAAGTATTTCAATGGAAAAAATTATAAATGACAAAAGAGTGGATCAAAAAAGTTACCTGAATATCATTCCACAGTACATCTTTCGCATCCTTCAACGCCTTATCTGTCCAATCATCAATTGTAATGGGGATATTCTGGCGAACAACAGCCCCAATGTAACTTACAAACATAGAGCTGTTGGGGTCGATTGACTGACCACTCTCATTCCATCCAACCTAATAAACTCATATAGTAAGTACATGCTTTCAAAAAAGATAAAACATAAATAACAAACAGAGTATAGTATACCTCAAATTTTATCCCACTACTCGTTGCTTTTATGACTTTTTGCATTATGGTTGCACCACGTTTGACTTCAGTTTCGTAATTCTT
Organism: Cicer arietinum; assembly: GCF_000331145.2. Taxonomy (NCBI): domain Eukaryota; kingdom Viridiplantae; phylum Streptophyta; class Magnoliopsida; order Fabales; family Fabaceae; genus Cicer; species Cicer arietinum. Next base: position 35,715,565 of record NC_021161.2, read on the forward strand.
GGTGTTGACAACTTCCTCATTTTGACAATCCAAAGCCTTGTTAGAATCCATTTATCTACAACAAGTTCAACATGCAGTTAAGTATAACTTCAACAAGTTCAACATGCAGTAGTCTAACACTACGCGAAAAAACGCATTTTACAGCGCTTTTTTTAAGCCAATTACAGCGCTTTTTCAAAAAAATAAGTGCTGTGGAATCGAGCGCTGTAAATGATACAACAGCGCTTTTAAAAAAGCGCTATAAAACATGTAAATACAACGTGCGCTTGTTATGCACCCCATTATATGAGTTATGGGTCTGCTTTTAGAGCGCTTTTAAACACAAGCGCTGTAAAATGCACACCCATAATTTCATATTATGGTCTGCATTTTACAGCGCTTCCTCAAAAAAGCGCTGTAAAATGCTCAACCATAATTTCATATATGGGTGGGCATATTACAGCGCTTTCTCAAAAAAGCGATGTAATATGCCCACCCATAATTTCATATATGGGTGTGCATATTACAGCGCTTTCTCAAAAAAGCGATGTAATATGCCCACCCATAATTTCATATATGGGTGTGCATATCACAGCGCTTTCTCAAAAAAGCGCTGTAAAATGTCCACCCATAATTTCATATTATGGGTCTGCATTTTACAGCGCTTTTCTTGTACATTTTACAGCGCTTTCTCACGAAAGCGCTGTAAAATGTGCACCATTAAAGCGCTTTAGAACAACATTTTACAGCGCTTTTTAAAAAAAGTGTTGTAAAATGTGTGTGTTTTGTTCACACAATCAGTAGAACAGAAATCAGAACTCTGTAACTTTATTAACATATATGTAACTCTGTAATTTACAACCTAAGTAACTACATTCAGATACATATATACAACCTAATTTACAACCTAATTAACTACATTCAGATACGTATATATATAACCTAATTTACAACCTAAACTACATTCAGATCCATATGCATGTTCATATATTGTGTCCTATGATCATTTACATATAATAACTAACAGAATATACATTATATGCACTAGCTACCATATAATATTCAGATCCCTTGCCCAGCAGCAAGCTATTTCCCAGAAAATCAAATAATTTGCATGTCAAGCACATACTGACACCAGTCTTCCTTTAATTCCATCAGATCTTCCTCAGAATATGATGGACTGGAATTGGCAAAGTACTGCAATATAAAAATTGAACATATTATATTAAGTTAGTATCAAATATATAGATAATTTATATATGAAAATCATATAATGCAAATACCGTACCGTTTCTGGGATAATAGTTTTATTCTTCTCAACAATCTCCTTCATGAATCTCAATACGTAGTACCCACAGTCGATGTTATTTGTTTGACGAGGGCACTTTATTGAGATCCATGTAATGTTATTAGACTTCTGCTTCGACACTTTAGCACCTCTTTGAGCTCGATAAACTTTTAAGGCACTATCGAATGAATAAATGTGATTATTAGAGCATGAACAAACACGTTATATATATATGTAAGAAATAAATGAATATTACTTACGTGTCGAGCATATTCTTTATTCCGGGGTGATTGGTGTAATCGCCGTGCACGGGATCCAAATAGTATATCACTTCAGAGACCGCATTGATTGCAAATAGCACCCAATGTGCCCTACAACAACAAAAAATTGGTTAAGCAATTTTGTTTATACACAACTAATAAATTAAATTCTCATCAATTAAAAAAGATAAAATTACATACCCTGAATTATATGGTGGCAAGAACAATTTATCACTTTCTATATTTCCTAAAAACATATCTACAATGTATTGTTTTACATTGTCTGGATCGAGTTTCGACATCGACGTCTTATGTGGAGACAAGAATGAGTATTTATTTGACAATTTCCTCGTGCACACGACCTTCTCGTACAAAAACCTTCAATGAAAATTTTAAACTAGATTAATTACCAATACATTTAATTAATTACAAATAAATGCAATTAAAATATTTTTTACCTTATGTACAAGCTGATTACAGTAACACTCAGCTCCTTATGTTCGAGAAGTTCGTACATGTGCTCCTTTTCGAGGTATTCAATATACTCATCTCCAAAAATGTCTTTATTCATGTGTACGATGGGCGAATCGTTGCTGCTGCCCGTGTTCCTTTTTATTTGGATGTCAAGACACGCCCCGTATTTACCAAGGCGTGGCTGACTTTTATTAGGAGCAGCAGCAGCAGCGACCGATTTTCCCCGATCCAGATTTTTTGTTGCTGCAAGTTTTGCAGCTTTATTACCCTCCAGCCTTTGTAGTTTGGCAGCCCTATTAACCTCCAATTTTTGAGGTTTGCTGCCTTTTTTTGGCTGTAGGGGTGGTTTATTTATTTGGACCTACAAAAATGAGGTAAAATGTTAGTTTATTGAATCTGAAAAAATAAAAAACCTTAGGCAATAAATGTGACAAACCTTTTCGGGAGATGTAACTGATTTGTCCTTGGGAATCTTTTTTTCGAGGGCAACAAGGTGTGTGGGCCATGCCACGTAACTGCCAATAGCGTCGCTTAAGAACTTCATATCTCCATCGTTGTCCGGTATGGGCAACGGTGCAGTTGGTTCGAAAGCAACCGTAGGCGATACTTTGACATGGCCCGCGGGGATCGGAATATTGTGCAATACTTCTCCCGAAGTATTGTGCAATATTCCTTTTCCCACCTTCCGTTGAGTCGGCGAGGACAAGTATAGGACACATGTAGTGACACCCTACATCAATAGTTAAAACATAAGTACAGTTAATATATAAGTTTGTTTAATACATAAGTAATTACATAAGCAAGTAAGTAGTAAGTAATTAATTACCTCGGGAATACTCTTCAAACCGACGTTGCAACTCCCGGTTTCACTCTCCATTTGTATTTCAGGTTGGAGCTGAACCGGAAGTTGCTTGTCTTTATTCGTATTCACCAAGAGTGCCACTTGCTCCGATAAGATTCTGAGCTTCTCTAATACTTCCTCGTTGGAAGGTTTTTGGCGCTTCTCTTGAGGAAAAAAGCTTTTGGGAGTTACGCCAAATCCTTTCCCCCTCACTCGACCGGAATACTCAGGGACATTAAACACTTTCCCAAGAATGTCCCTGCACGTATCCTTGTTGCCCTCTTGAGTTTCAGAACTTTGTTCAATAGTTTCCTAAAATACATGTAACATTAAAAAGATAAGTTCAATAGCATTTTTAAAATACAATATTAAAAAATATTAAAGTGATAATATACTTACACAAAGTTCTACAACTTTCTTGACATTTTCATTATCAACCACTCCTTCTTTGTTAACACGCGCTTCCTTCCATAAGATATGACGACCCAAGGGTTGATCGGCTTGGGTGTCTTTTCTCTATTCGTTAAAATCATAAACAAAATAATACAAATTAGTTACACACTATAGTTTATAATACAAATTACAAGTGATGTTTAATTACTTACAATTTTTTGTTCAAGGCGTGCATATCCCATACGTGATTTCTTGTATGGGTGTTTTGGGTTGCTTGCCCGTTCGCGATTTGCCTTACTAATATTCTATATAAAAAAAAAATAGCAATTGTGTAAAAATTTAAAATACGCTACGAATATGAATAATAAAACACAAATGCTAATAAATTAATCACTTACGACAAACGCCGGGTCAGAACGTTTGGAAACAAATGCACTCCATTCATCCTTTGATATATAATGTTGATATATCTTTGGAGGTTCAGCATTTGTGTTTCCTTCTCTATCTTTTAGATAGAAATTTGAGAGATGGGATCTAAATCCACGATGGATTTTCCCAGCAACTCTCAAAACATATGACTTTCGTTCCTCATCAAGAACAAAAGTGGTCTGCAATGAAAACAATTATAAGTAATGTATTTTACAGAAAAAAAATTATAAATGACAAAAGAGTAGATCAAAATATTTACTTGAATGTCATTCCAGATGATATCTTTGGCATCCTTCAACGCCTTATCTCTCCAGTTGTCTATTGTTATTGGGACATTTTGACGAACAACAGCCCCAATGTAGCTTACAAACATGGAGCTGTTGGGGTCAACTGGCTGACCACTCTCGTTCCAGCCAACCTAATAAACTCATATAGTAAGTACATGCCCTAAACCCTAAAAAAAGATAAAAAAACACACAGCAAACAGAGTATATATAGTATACCTCAAATTTAATGCCACTGCTCCGTGCTTTAATCACCCTTTGCATGATAGTTGCACCACGTTTGACTTCTTTTTCGTAAGTCTTAGAGGTGCCAACTTCTTCATTTTGAACTTCTAAATCTTTGTTTGTATCCATTTAACTACAACAAGTTCAACATGCACTTTAGTATAACATCAACAAGCTCAACATGGATCATGCATTATTATAAACAAACTCAACATGTATCAGTATATCTTAAAAAAGCTCAACATGCATTCTAATGATTACAAAAATTTAATAACATCAATACCTGAATAATGATGGTTCGAAGAAAGACGAAATGCAAAGAAAAGAGGGTTTGCAGAAAGTTCACAGAAATATGGTTCACAGAAATACGGTTTGAAGAAATACGTAATGAGGGTTACGTATTTCAATGAAAATATATTGTGTGAAATGGGAGAGATGATCTTGGATGGAAATAAGGTTCGAAATGAAGGAGATGATCGTGGAAATAAGGTTCGTAAAGGACGGGATGATAGGGTTTGCAAAAGAAGAGAAGAAATGAAGGTTGAGATGAAGGTTACGTAATGAAGAGGAAACTGAAGAGGTAACTGTTATATATACGTAACACTTTTACAGCGCTTTTTATAAGCCTTTTACAGCGCTTATTTTGTAAAGCGCTCTAAAAGGCTTCTTTAGTTAAATTTTTAAAAGGCTCTTTTACAGCGCTTTTTTCAAATAAGCGCTGTAAAAGACCTCCGTGTGTTATTATGTTATTTGAATGCCTTTTACAGCGCTTTTTTCAAATAAGCGCTGTAAAAGACCTCCGTGTGTTATTATGTTATTTGAATGCCTTTTACAGCGCTTTTTTCAAATAAGCGCTGTAAAAGACCTCCGTGTGTTATTATGTTATATGAATGCCTTTTACAGCGCTTTCACACATAAGCGCTCTAAAAGGCTTCTTTAGTTAAATTTTTAAAAGGCTCTTTTACAGCGCTTTTTTCAAATAAGCGCTGTAAAAGACCTCCGTGTGTTATTATGTTATATGAATGCCTTTTACAGCGCTTTCACACATAAGCGCTCTAAAAGGCTTCTTTAGTTAAATTTTTAAAAGGCTCTTTTACAGCGCTTTTTTCAAATAAGCGCTGTAAAAGACCTCCGTGTGTTATTATGTTATTTGAATGCCTTTTACAGCGCTTTTACACATAAGCGCTCTAAAATGTCTCTTTATGTTAATTTTAAGAGGCTCTTTTACAGCGCTTTTCCCAAATAAGCGCTGTAAAAGACCTCCGTGTGTTATTATGTTATATGAATGTTTTTTAAAGCCTTTTACAGCGCTTTTCCACATAAGCGCTCTAAAATGTCTCTTTATGTTAATTTTAAAAGGCTCTTTTACAGCGCTTTTTCCAAATAAGCGCTGTAAAAGGCCTTATTGTTTTTGTGTTTTGTTATGTTATGTTATTTTTTAAACAAGCTCAACATGCATGCAAAACCCACATAGTAGTAACTGGTCACCACAAAAATCCCTTCCTCTTCACCAAACTCTTCTCCTTTTATGCATCTTCTTCACAAACATCAAAGCTTACTCTTTCACAATTCAATCTCCACCTCAACACCCTTTTTATCTCTTTACATTCTCTTTCCTTCTTAAATCGAAACTTAATTGGTATTCAGGATCATTGCCATGTTGCGAAAAATGGGTTTGTGTCTGGTGTTTTTGGGGATTCCCATGATGCGTACAAGGTGTTTGAAGAAATGGGTTTGTGTCTGATGTTTTTTGGATTCCCATGATGCGTACAAGGTGTTTGAAGAAATGGGTTTGTGTCTGATGTTTTTTGGATTCCCATGATGCGTACAAGGTGTTTGAAGAAATTAGGTGTCTGATGAATATTATTTTTAAAGCTTTTTTACAGCGCTTTGTCAAATAAGCGCTGTAAAATGTCTTTTTTACTCACTTTCAAAAGAGTCGTTTACAGCGCTTTGTGTGAAAAGCGCTGTAAAAGGTATAAAACACTCATTATTTTATTTTTAAAAGGATCTTTTACAGCGCTTTTTAAGATAAGCGCTGTAAAATGTCTCTTTATTTTATTTTTGTGTTTGGTTTATTTGGGTTGGGATGACATTAAAAACATTTTTATCATTGTTTATTGGATTAAAAATATTGTTATCATTGTCTTTATCACAATACTTTAGGAGATGATGAATTATTAGAAATGAGTATTCTGAAGAATCTATATATATATATGCACTGAGCAAAAGAGAATCTCTCTATTCAGTTCAGTTCAGTTCATGTAAATTACTAATTTATATTCAGTTCAGTTCATGTAAATCAAGCTAAATATAAAACACTCATTGTTACATGAACTTGGTATAAAACACTCAAATCAAGCTAAATATAAGCAGAAAATAAATTAATCAGAAAATAAATTAATCAGAACTTAGTATAAAACACTCAATTCAGATTACATGCATATTTACAATAACACAGTTCAGATTACATGCATAGCTTATATAAAACAATTAAACATATATATACATTAAGATGCCCTTCTTCTTTTCCTGGTGACATTCACATTTGTTTGTCCATTTACAATACGAAACGATGGATTAATCCAAATTCCCTCATCATGATCATCTCTAAGATATAAACCATCATCAGTTGAATCAATTTCATGTGGTTGTTGTGATGTTGCAAATAAAAGATCATTACCAACATCTTCATCATTATTGTTATCATCACTTATTTTATTGGTCGATAGGACAACAGACCATTTATCATTAGAAGGATCAGTGACATAAAACACTTGTTGAGCTTGCGACGCTAAAATAAAAGGCTCGTCTTTGTATCCCACCCTATTAAAATCGACAAGCAAGAATCCTGACTCATCAATCCGAACGCCATTATTATTATCGACCCACTTGCAACCAAATATGGGAACACGAAACATTGTGTAGTCTAACTCCCATATGCGCTCGATAACCCCAAAATATGATAGATTTGCATATATTGGGTTTTTGTCTTTTGCACTTGAGACATGCATCGCTTCAGCTACGAGAGTGACTCCACTATTTTGCATAGTGGTCTGATCATCTTGTTCTTTGGTATAAAATGTGTAGCCGTTAATAACATAACCAGTGTAAGAAAAGACATGTAAGCTCGGACCATTTGCTAGCCACCTCAATCTATTTGAAATTGATCCGGGGTCTATATCAAATTTTGACATTATGTGATTTTTTAACCATGTTACAAAACTTCGATTGTGCTCTCGAGTTATCCAATTTTGATTCCTATTCATGTTCAAACGAGATAACTGATCAATGTGTATTGTAACATACGGTTGAACCTCATCATCATTGTGCAGAACATACAATTGTGCCTGCTCCCATTCTGTCCTTGATATAGTCAGTAGTCTCCTTCCAGTTATCCCTTCTCCTGATAGTCTTCCCGAATGACGAGACATGGGAAGCCCTATGGATTCAACATTGGACAGATATTCAGTACAAAATTCAGCAGCCTCTTCAACAATGTATCGTTCAGCAATACAACCTTCTGGTCGACTTCTACTTTTTACGTACCCTTTTAATATTTTCATATATCGTTCTATCGGATACATCCATCTCATATAAGCTGGCCCACAAAGTTGTGTCTCCTTAACCAGATGAACAGTAAGGTGAACCATTATATCAAAAAACGATGGTGGGAAATACATTTCAAGCTCACACAAAGTAACAACAATTTCCCTCTGCAATGTCGGTAATTTCTGAGGGTCGATCACTTTACTACAAATTTCCCTGAAGAAGAAACATAATCTAGTTAAGGCTAGTCGAACTTTTTCAGGTAAAATGGAACGTATACCTATTGGTAGCAAATGCTCCATTATAATATGACAATCATGGGTCTTCAAACCTTTTAACTTGAGGTCTTTCATACAAACCAAATTTTTAATGTTCGAAGAGTATCCTTCTGGAACTTTAACTTCGTGTAGAAATTTACATAAAACAATTTTTTCCTTTCTAGATAGAGTATGAGCGGCTGGAGGTAGATATGTGCGATTTCCTTTCTTTACTGGAGCCAGTTCATTTCTTATTCCCATATCGACCAAGTCCAATCTTGCATTGACGCCATCTTTAGACTTTCCTGGAACATTGAGTAACGTACCAATAACACTTTCAAATACATTTTTCTCAATATGCATCACATCGAGGAAATGTCTTACATACAATGACTTCCAATATGGCAATTCAAAGAAAATTGACTTTTTCTTCCACCCAGTTTTCACCAGCTCTCCCGCAAAAGGTTTGCCAAATTTATTGGTCAAACCTTGTACTTTTTCAAGTATTTGATATCCAGTCGGTGCTAAAGGAGCTTTACCTTCCTCTGATTTTCCATTGAATGCATTTCTCCACCCACGATACTGATGACTATAAGGTAAAAATCTACGATGTCCAAGAAACACATTCTTCTTACAATGTTTCAACCGCATCCAATTTGTACTCTCTTCACATATAGGACATGCACACTGACCTTTAATGCTATATCCTGATAAATTACCATATGCTGGAAAATCATTAATTGTGCCGAACAACATAGCCCTCAAATTGAAACATTCTTTCTTATACCCATCATAAACTTCCACACCTGTCTCCCACATACTTTTTAAATTTTCGATTAGAGGAGTCAAGTATACGTCGATATCATTCCCCGGTTGTTTGGGTCCAGAAATTAACAGAGACAACATCATAAACTTACGCTTCATACATAACCATGGAGGTAGGTTATATATTACCAAAATCACAGGCCACGTGCTATGTGAGATGCTTTGAAGACCATGTGGATTCATTCCATCAGTAGAAAGTGCAAGTCTTAGATTTCTTGACTCTATCCCGAATTCAGGATACTCGTGATCAATTTTTGCCCATTGTGGGGAATCTGCAGGGTGTCGAAACATTCCATCTCTAATTCTTTCATCTGCATGCCATGTCAAGTGTTTTGAATCTTCTTCACTGCGATACATGCGCCTAAATCTTGGTATTATAGGAAAATACCACACGACTTTTGCTGGAGTAGATTCTTTCTTCTTATATCGAGAGACATTGCATTTCGGACACGCCTTAAGTAGTTCATATTCGTTTCGAAATAAAATGCAATCGTTAGGACACGCATGAATCCTTTCGTAACTCATTCCAATAGAACACAAAATCCGTTTAGCCTCGTAGGTTCGACTGGGAAGTTCATTATCATCTGGCAACATATCTTTTATGAGTGTTAATAATTCTGTAAAGCTTTTATCAGACCATCCATTACTCGCTTTTAAGTTGTACAACTTTAATATCGCTGACAGTCTTGTGAATTTAGTACAACCATTATATAATTCTTTCTCTGCATCACTCAACAAACTTTCAAACATTTTAGGACAATCTCGAAGATCTTCTTCAACTGCTTTTGCAATCTCATCAACTCGGTCCGGCTCATATGTATCTGTATCGAAGTCAGTTGAAGCATATGTCGAACTATTCTCAAAATTAATGTTTCCTTTTTTTTTCTCACCATGTCTTATCCAACATGTGTAGCTTTGATCAATTCCATTACATACTAGATGTCCTTCTAATTCATCTTCTCTAACACGTTTTCCAAAACAACATTTTAAACAAGGACAAACTACTCTATTTGGATCTTTTGCATTCTTCACTGCAAACTCAACAAACTCCTTCACTCCAATTTCATACTCTTTTGACAATCGATTGGCTGAAATCCATTTCCTATCCATATTATACCACCTATATAAATGCAGTAACAAAAATAATAAGCTTTCAAAACATATCAACAAGTTTCAAAAAGAAACCAATATCAACTAACAATTTCAAAACAGAACAGATCATGTGGTATGAGTCTTTGACAATTTTTGACAATTTCAAAACATAACAGATCATGTGTAAAAGAGATTTAATATATATATATATAACAATTTTTAGTAGATTTAATATATATGTATGAGTTTTTGACAATTTTTGACAATTTCAAAACATAACAGATCATGTGTAAAAAATACCTTAGACAATGTAGATGGCCGCACAGTACGTAGAGGATATTAGGGTTCCCAACGTATATAATTATTTGAAAGATGTAGAGGATATGAGGGTTTCCAACGTATATAATTATTTGAAAGATGCATTTTACATCGCTTGTGAAAAAAGTGTTGTAATAGGTAGTTAAATTCAATGAAAGCGCATGTATTTTACAGCGCTTGTGAAAAAAGCGCTGTAATAGGTAGTTAAATTCAATGAAAGCGCATCTGTTTTACAGCACTTGTGAAAAAAGCGTTGTAACTGATACGCGAAAGCGCTTCCTTTTACAGGGTTTTTTTGACAAGCGCTGTAAAAGCCTTATAACGTGATGCGCAAACGTTATATGACCTACTACAGCGCTTGTTTTATAGCGCTTGGCATCAAAAGCGCTGTAAAAGGTTCCGTTATTTTTAAAATATAATTACAACAGCGCTTGTATTTAGCAAGCGCTGTAAAATGGGCGCTGTTAAATGTCATTTTTGGCGTAGTGTAAGTACGTATCAGTATAAGTTCAACATGCATTTTAGTGATAACAAAAAATAATAACATCAATACCAGAATAGTGAGACGAAATACGTAGGTTCGTAGGAGAAATACGCAGAAATACGGTTCGCAGAAACTTAAGTATTGTTCGAAGAAATACGTAATGAGGGTTACGTATTTCAATGAAAAGAGATGGTTTGTAATGGTAGAGATTATCGTGGATGGAAATAAGGTTCGAAATGAGAGAGATGATCGTGGAAATATGGTTCGTAATGGAAGAGATGATAGGGTTCGCAAAGAAAGAGAAGAACGATGAAGAAGAGATGATAGTGAAGTTTACGTAATGAAGAGGAAACTGAAGCGGTTTACTGTTATATATAAAACCTTATTACAGCGCTTTTTTAGAAGCCTTTTACAGCGCTTGTTGGAAAAGTGCTCTAAAAGATCTAACCTTTTAAAGCGCTTGTTGTAAACGCGCTCTTAAAGACCTAAGCCTTTTACAGCGCTTTTTCAAATAAGCGCTCTAAAAGGCCTCCTTATTTTATTTTTAAAAGGGTCTTTTACAGCGCTTGTAGAATAAGCGCTGTAAAAGACCTCTTTGTTTTCTTATGTTATATGACTGTGTTTTTTAAAGGCATTTTACAGCGCTTTTTCAAATAAGCGCTCTAAAAGGCCTCCTTATTTTATTTTTCAATGGCTCTTTTACAGCGCTTGTATAATAAGCGCTGTAAAAGACCTCTTTATTTTCTTATGTTATATGACTGTTTTTTTAAAGGACCTTTTAACTTGGTATAAAACAAAGCTTTGTGACCTCCTTAGTTTATATTCAGTTTAGTTCATGTAAATTACCTATATTTGGATTTTTTTTTTTCAGTTCAGTTCAGTTCATGTAAATGAGTAGTTTATATTCAGTTCAGTTCATGTAAGTTTATATTTAGTTCAGTTTATATTCGCGATTTGCCTTACTTCAATTATGTGACCTTTTACAGCGCTTGTAAAAAAAGCGCTCTAATAGGTCATTTATTTATTTGAAAGCGCATATCTTTTACAGCGCTTGTAAAACAAGCGTTGTAATATGTCATTTAATTATTTGAAAGCGCAAGTCTTTTACAGCGCTTGTCAAAAAAGCGATGTAAAATACTATGTGAGGGCGCTTCATTTTACAGCGCTTGTGTAAAAGTGATGTAAAAGTCTTGTAAACATTATGCGCAAATGTTATATGACCCTACAACAGCGGTTTTTCCACAGCGCTTGTCAAAAAAACGTTGTTATATGCTCCGTTATTTTTAAAATATATTTACAACAGCGCTTGTATTTAGTAAGCGCTGTAAAAGACGCGTTATAAAATGTCATTTTTGGCATAGTGTATAACACGTCACCACAAGTGATAATCGATCAACACTTCGACCACTACCACCACAACCATTAACAATGTTTGTCATCGTCAACTACTACTCCAATCAACGCTTTAATTATCATCGGCCATCATTGCAGATCAACCTTTACTAGCCACCACTCCAACACACAACAATTATGACCACCACCTTCGACCACCGACGACTTTGACGCTTGTACGTGAAGCACCACTCTAACCATGTTAACCACCACTTGGACAATTGTTTGTCGCCACTTCCAACAACCAATACTATTTTTATGTATTAATAATTATTGTTACTTATTCAAAAATAATAATAATAATATTAATACTAATATTAATATTAATAGAACTGAAATTCAAAATTCAAAAAATAAATCTAATTTTGCTTTTTAAAATTTTTAAGATATTAATAACAATGGGCGATAAATTTAAAAATGCATATAATTAATAACTTAAATAACTTTTTTGGTTAAATATTTTTCAAAGTTTAGTTACTCCCTCCATTCTACAATAACAGTCACATTTAAAAAATAATTTTATCTCATAAAAACTTTTATATTTAGTTTTTAATGTAATTTTAATATTTTTTTCAATTGTATCCTCTATTAATATTATTAACAGTTATTATTATCCACTTTATATTTATGATAATTAGAATAACTCAATAATTAATAAGGATAATTTAATAAAATCATTATTTTCTTTTTTTATTTATCATCTTTATTTTATTTATATAAAAGAATCAAATAACAACAATTATTTTCACACGAATGAGTTGAAGTAATATTAGTTATTCCATTAAAATCTTTTGGATATTAGAGACTAGATGGGATCTGGTGCTGGGGGAAAAGGGTGAGCAAGGTGAGAGTCCTTTTATTGGTTGGCATTTTGTGTTTGGTATTAATCTATATTCTAACATTGAAGCATTCAAGTGACTCTAATCATGAATATTAATGCACACAAGTTTACAATCTCTTACTCTCCTTTTGGTGTTAACCGGATATCACTGTGCATAATAATAAAGACTAATCTCTTAAATTGGTTAAAGCTACATTGAATAACAAATTTTATAGACTAATGTTATTGGAACCAGTGGCAAGAATTTTTATTTTTTTTGTCGTTCTACTTTAGATTTGATACTTATATATAAGTGTAATTGGTGTCATTTAATCATGTCCGAAAATTAATAGCATATTTTGTCTACTAATAGTCATGGCCATGTGCATTGTTTATATTATTTTAATTCGTTTTCCTTTTTATGTCTCTATATTTTTCAAATCTAGTTTTTCCATCATAATTAATTTTGGCATAAATTATACAAATTAAGATAAACAAATTTATCATTTTTCGAATTCGAATTTGAACAGTGAGATTGTGTGTAAATTTCCTGACAAAAAAAAAATTGAATTGAAATATTAGAAATATATAACCATATCAAATCACAATTAGTTGACTGATCGTAGCTTCAACGGTCTTGTGATCTAGAAATGACTATATAGTCCATGAAAAATATTGATAATGATATATACCTTAATAGTAAAAAAGATTAAGGATCCAATATTAATTAACAATCAAAATTGTTGGACAATTTATATGCAAGTTTATATTTTGTCACCAACGAATATATCTATCTATGATAGTTTGTGTTAAATCAGACTATAGCTAAAGGCAGATGTAAAATTATTGAAGAAACTTTTTTGTAAGAAAATATTATTAGAGATTATTTAAAATTCCATTTCCAGCTTCAAGTAAGACAAAAATATAGTTCAGAATCAATTGAAACGAAAGTGTGACAATATGTAGAAATGGATTTAATGAAATATTTTTTCTGTCAAATACCTTTTTCTTTGGGATGTGATTGGCATGTCAATTTAGGCGTTGATGCCTAATGACAACCACTCTGCCACGATATGAGTGATGAGTCAAATATGTTCACGAGTCAAGACAATCATAACAAGGAGACACTTTAATAATTTATTTATAAAAAGGAAATGAGAAATTCACATTGTATTTTAAAATTTAAAATATGGATCAAGAAATATTTTTAATGGTTGTAAATATAACAATATTGTGACTAAAATAAAAAAAATTTGAAGGTATGATCTGTAGGGCTGAGCATTTGTTAAATATGTAATTAACAAGTTTAATTCCAACCGATTTTTGCAATAATTTAGGCAGATTTCAATTAATGTGAGTTATGCGGATTGGTTTGGGTGATGAATTTTTTTATTTTTTATTGAAATATTTATTTATTTTTAAAAAAAATTACTTTATTTTCAGATTCATTTTTGTAAGAAAAATTATATTGAATTTTTAATATTTTTATTAATGTTTGAATATTATTAAGTGTGATCGAGACTCACTCTAAAAAATTGTAGTTTTATATCTAAAGTTTTAAGTGAAAGAGTGAGATTTGAATAATAGTGATTCTATTTTTTTTTCTCACATGCATCTTGCCACCCAAACCTTATAAACCCACATTTGCAAACTGTGTGAGTCGCAACCCCTATAACCCTCTAGCATATAAGTTAGCTCATTTTAGTAGCTTGGGTTCAATCAAGTCAACCAATTTTGCTCAACTCTATCAACTTTCATCTCGAGTGACTTTTATTCGTGTTCGGTTTAAATAGAAGTAGTTAGTCTCATATAAACTATCCGTAAATTAATTATTATATATATAAGAATTATAATTCATATATTAAATATTCTAAAATTTAAAGTGAAGATGTGATGTCAAAAAATTTTATAATCCTAAAATATTTAACTTGTTTTGCTCTAGTATCCAAACTTCAAATATTTTATATATAAAATTATAACTCATATATTCAATATCTTAAAACTTAGAATGAAGATCTGATATGAAAAATTTTTGTGATAAATTATTTAGTTTCTCTTGTACCTTAACTCTCCAACACATTTTCAACCATTACCATTACAAGGGATGATACGGTCGACCTTATGATAGGCTACTATCAATAGATTTGTATAAAAAAAAAATTACATATAGTGTATAGATAATTATACATATATTAAAAGTAAGTATCATAGATTGCCACTATTTATGTACATATTTAGTCCAAAATAAAATGAATAGTTTAGATTTTATGTATTATGTCAAAATAATTTATTTTTATTTTTTAAAATATATATTTATTTTACCTGAATAAAATATTCTTAAAATGAATTATTATAATTGAAAAAAGAATATAGAACGTTAATTAACGAAGACATATTTTTAAAAATTAAAATTTTTTTTGTTTCTGTAAATATAAACAACTATTCACATAAAAAATCTCTAACATTTAAATTAAAGAGTAAAATTATCACAAATTTTAAGAAAATTAATATATTTCAAAAATTAAACAGATTCTTATATTTTGTCCCTTTTTCATTCTTAAAAAGCCAAGAAACAAGCCCATAAGTTCAGCTGATATTGTGGAAAAGGTGCCGATATTGCAATAAAATCCTCTCTTTTTGTTATGCAATAAAATCGAAGTTAATATCCTCTCCATTTAAAAAATAATATTTCATATTCATTGCATTGTATTTATCTCTTTAAATAGAGTTGTTTATTAAACAAAGAGGACCTAAATTCGACTAAAAGTATTTAGGTAATTATTGACAAATTGATGAACTACTACAAGTTAAGTGAGAGCATCACTGCCGATGCCATCATAATTCATAAAATAAAAAGTATTTGAATTATTAGACCCAAAATCTGAAAATGTACATGCGATTTCATGAAAGTAAAGTTTTGGAGTTTTTGTTTTTTAACTTTAAAAGCAAGTAGATTTTTTAATGTAGAAAGAATAGTAGTCAATTGTCAAATTTGTTCATAAACAAGTTGAGAACAACGTATTCCAGCATTGATGTCTAAGTTTAATTTTTTGATTGTTTCTAATATCTAAGTTTAATTTTTTGATTGTTTGGTCTATTTTACGTTGTCCATTCTTATTCACTCATTTTCTTCTCAAACTTTTTTTATACATCTTTTATACATTCAACGCATACTTTGTGGTCATTTACAACTACATTTACACTGAAAGTAAATTAGATAGTTTGTGTTAGACAATAATAACAAATGCAATTAAAAAGTGAAAGATCTATAATTAATATTTTTTTTTAACCATCTAATTTTTAAGAGAACGAAACCCTAGTAATTCAAAGTTTGACCTATAGTAAAATCTAATTAGAATTAATCTTGCCAAGATTGAAAAAAATTTCAAATAATTTGTCTTTTAACTAAAGCTTATTATCCACTTAAGTTCAATCCCTTACTTAAAAGTATGGCTATTTGAATGAGCGAAGAGGCTTTAACAGTTTTCATAATGGTTATGATTCTAGGAGAAATGAGCAAGACAGTGGAAGGGAAACAACGAGGTTACCAATTATGTTAATAGGAAACCAATTCCATGTAATCCTGCTACATATCCTCAATTATATGTTAAATTATCATACCATTACATATCATGTATTCTTACCCTATAATATGAATCCTTCATCCTAGAGGACAAGACTTAGTGTTGTACAAAAAAAATCAAATTATAAGCCATAAATTCATAACCGAATCTAAATCCATATCCGAATTTAAATCTATTTTAAAGATTTCATTAAATAATAATGTTATAATTCAATTTATTTATTAACCAGTTGCATTGTTTTATTCCTTCCATAACACAAATTTTTAATAGAAATTTCACCATTTTTATAACCTTAACAAACTTTTATCTTTTCACAACAAAAAAAACATATTTCCTAAAAAAATTCATGCCTTCAATTTTAAAATAATACTTAAAAACATAACTCATTTTTAATTACTTTATATTGTACTTTTTGTTCATGTTAGATTTTTTTTCCTTTCAGTTTTCATTTTGACATCTTATATAAATTTAATTATTTGCTTGTAATTTTGTCATCATAGTTTCAGAATGCATCAAATTCTTAAAATTAACAATCTATATCAAATTTACTATATACAATGTCAAATTTATAAATTAATTAAAAATACACAAATCAATTAAAAAATAATTGATAATCGGTTTTAAAATTAAATTTATCGAAATCAATTGTATAATCAGAAATCGATTATTTAACCATAACTGATTTTACAATCAATTTTAAACCAAAAAATAAGTTTGATTACAAATCTTAATCCATATAATAATTTTAAAATTGATGTGGTTTAGTTTTTAAAAAGACCAACCATGCATAGCCATATATAGGTATGGTTTTGATCATACTCAATTGAATGTGAGAGTAAGTTCAACTTTAGTGCAAAATATGTAAAGGAAAAATAATACCTCAAGACCTCATCCCTTATCTCAAATAATACTTTCCACTCATTATTCTTTTAAATTAAGGATAGGAGAAATTTTTATTAATCAAAGTGATACTAATAATTATTTTACAATTATCCCAAGAAGATTTGTCCATTTTACAATTTTACTCTCTCAATTGGGTCCCAAATTGATGATGAGAGTAATCGTGTCAAATGAGTAGGACTATTAATCCATTAATTAATTGAAACGACAAATCAGAATTACCCAATTTTGGGGGTTAAATTTCAGATATGTTTAAACCACCTGATGATCCTACATAATCAAGTGTCTAATGTAACTTATGAAATAAATCAAAAGGAACAACTACATCATTTAAAGTTTCCACAATATGAATCATGATGAAGTGGTGATGGTGAATAAAAATTATCTGGGTTTATATTTTTAAAACTTGTATCTTATTTGATTATTTTTAGTATTTAAAATGTGATAAACTAAATGAATTTATTATTTTATTAAATAAAATAAACCAAATACAAATAAGAACTTTCGATGTTTAAATCACACATGGTTTTATGGTATAAAATTTATGTTTCTTTATAAATGCTCATAAATTTTGGAAAAATTACTTATTTAATGCAAACAAAAATATTTAAAAGAAATACAATGCAAAAAATACTTGATCATATAAATTTATTTACACATCGACAAACAATTTTAACCTAAAATTGGGCCCCCCAATATAGAGATCCAACATAAGAGGGTTATATTGGATATCTCATCCATTAAACTCATTGAGTCTCACAACTTGAAAAATATACAAGTGAATTTTTATCGTGAGATTTCCAACACACCCTCCTCATGTTAAGATTCATCATCATAGAATCCAAATCAATCAATCACATTTGTGCATTCTTAGTGGTTTTTCCAAATATCTTCTACCATGGTGTTTAAACTTTGTAACTTCCTCACAACCTTAGTATTAATACTAAATTAGTTTTTTTTCTAAGTACTGTGTTTTACATCACAAGACCATGTTAAATTTAGTAGGTCAAAACAAATCTAATCTAATTTAATATATAAAAATATATTGGTAGGAATTCAAAAACCTAACATGTCAAAAATGCAAATGTAGTAGTGTTGAATAAAACCATTCAGAAAAACATGGGCTAGGACGCTCCCCTTTAAAAAGGGTACATTGATATTCCTCTTCCAGATAATCATCAGATTACAATAACAAAATCAAAGTTAGTTACGATTAAAATATATATATATATATATATATATATATATATATATATATATATATATATATATATATATATATATATATATATATATATATCGTTA
>NC_021161.2:35734403-35740825 GCF_000331145.2 Cicer arietinum
ATATATATATCGTTTATTTATTTTTAAATAGTAAATCAACAATCCATAGACAAAATGACAAAAATGTAGTCCTTTTTATGTACACCTTAGACTGAATTCAAAAACATAACCAAATTAGGAACATCATTGCATCAGGGATTATCAAAGACTTGAAAACCAACTAAAGAGGAGAGATACAAACAGTACCTTGTTTTACCGTCTTCTGATTTCATCCTTCTCATCATCTGCTTTTGTTCTCCTCGTGATGCAATCTTAGTATCTCAGGCAACATAAACATAGTGAACCAGATTTTCATTAACAGATAAACAAAGAAAGGTGAGAGATATGAACACATTTGAAAGCAAGCAGAGAGAGCAAGATAATGTTCGACGGTTCGACGATTACAAGAAGTTGAAATTTCATTTAGTCTATGTTTCTTTTATACATAAACCATGAAGCTATCAATCACTCTAGGACATCATAAGCAGGTGTTTACATTACTGAGCATGGCATGCAGTGCCAGGTACTTCAAAAAAATTGTCCCAGAGGCACTGGAAGAATGTCTACAATGCCGGTTTGCTTTACCATATCGAATGCTTTAAGCCAAGGCCATTGCAAGTCAATATGAGGCCCTTGTAACGGTCAAGATAATCCTATGACAAACAACAACAAAAAATGTAAAATAAACGGAAACAGTCATTCGTGTAAATAAATCATTCTTTTGAAACACACTTCTTGTTAGATGAAGACGAGTATTCCTTACAATGATATTGTAATCGTATACGTAACGCATTCCATTTATGTCATACTCTCTTCTTTTGACTGGATCACTCAAAACTGGCCAATAAAGTCAATGACATGTTAGATTGTACTAATCAGACAGAAATTCTAACAGCTATTTTGTGGGCAAACAATAAAGCAAAATAGAAAATCAGCATGACATTCAGATATCATTAAATCAAAATTTCCAACCGCATACATCAGGAGGATTCTAGACTATAAGTATACCATACTATATCGAAATCATTGTCAATCGCGGATCACGGAAAATAGAGGTTTAATCAAATTTTTCTATGAAGCAGTGCAATAATACTATAGCCGCTATTTGACGACGTTTTGTACTAAATAACGTATCGCGATAAGTTACCAATTTCTTCAAATTCTGCTATGCTATAGCGCCACTAAAGTTGCTATTAACAACATTGATTCAAAATTAACTACATCAAATCTGGATATCGTAATAATCAACTGGTAGAGTGTATTACAATTTACAAAACTGCATATATAAACTTCAATGCAGTATTCTTTCCAGTTAAAATGGGAATTTCTAGTTTTCCACAACAAGCAAGTAGGAGAATGAGAAATCTAAAGGAGAAAAACTGGAATAGAGGCTAAAGCTTGGGAAGCTTTCCTCTTTTCCTCCCCTTCCTTAATCATTTATGAGGAGAGAGAGAGAGATTAGAGAGGATACATTATAACATACACAGAACAAACTGAGTACAGTGTGACATCAAAGTTGTATACAATTATTTTTATAAACATCCAAGAAGGCTAGAAATCATATCAAAGGCTATCAACCAAAATAAGGATGATCTTTAACAAATGCATGCAAAACAAAAGGGGAAAAAAACAGGCTGCAAGGATAATGTACCCTAGCTAATTAAGACAAAACCATCTTAAGCCATTAAGATTAAGGTCTTCTTACCATGGCCTCTTTTGGTCTACTCATCACAAGGCCAAACAACTTTGTGAAAACTTTGTGACATATTTTCCTCAATAGATGCTACTCCAACTTTTACTCTAATTCTTATCCATTCTTCTATTCTATTAGCACATATGACTAACACGACCCTCCACAATTTTTTCATATTAGTTAAGCTAAGCTCTTCTTGCCACTTTACAACCCAATATTTGGTAAGCATCACTAACTATATGGCTGTTTGAACTTTAAACACACAATACAACTCTTATGTAGATTCTCTGCATTCTGAGAATTCTGGAAAATCCTGAATTTCCTACATTTCTGCCTTGGACCTTCCGGTCTGTCTTACCATTGGACGGCCCACATTTCAAGAAGCGTTAAAATGTGAGCATTGGACGACCCAAGACGCACACCTATAGGAAATTCAGGATCTTCCAAATGGAGGAAATCCCTAAAAAAACAAGATAGAGATTATTATACTCAAGCACTGTGGCAAACAATAATATACTATATAATTCCATCCAAGCAAAACTTCCAAAAAGCAACAACAAACTTTGGTGGAACCTTTTTCTGTACAAAATTAACCTTAACAATACAATTCTTTTACTATTTACTAAAACTGAAATTTACATAAATTGAGATAACAGATATATCATAAAAATGAAACAAAACCAATTAAAGTAAACATAACATTAAAGCATAATAGAAAATACTATAGTGATAAAATGAATACCGTGATAGGCCTCGTTTATCTCTTGAAACCGTGACGTGGCAGAATCCTGGTCTTTCTGTTTGTCCGGGTGCCATTTCTGTGTGCAAGCAAAACAGATTAGTCATTCCAAAACTACAAAGTTAGAAGAAATTTTTTAAAAAAAAAAAAAGAAGGCACCGAAAAACGCAACGAGAGCGAGACGAATGTAATTAGAGCGAATAGTATCCTCGGTTGCATCGTAATCAACTTCCAACATCTTGTAATAATCCTGCAAACCACACACGCAACAGTTGAGTAACAAAATAAACCCTAAATTGATTACTATTCATTAAATTCAAAAATTAGTAATAATAATAGTAATAGGAAAAGATTGAGGACCTTGGGTTTAGAGAGAGCGGAGAGGAAATCGAAATTCTGATAGGAATTGGGGTCGGGGGTTTCATTAGTATTTGGGGAGGTGTTGTCATCAAAGTGGTGGTGTTGTTGTTCTTCTTGTTCCCATTCCCACATCATGGTTTGTTGATTGAGCTGTGTGTTGAGACTGAGAATCGTCGGTTAATGATGTATGAATGAATGGATTTGATTTTATTTTATTTAATTGAAGTTGATGTGTGGTCCTTTCCAGCGTTTCTCAGTGTGACGCGTATAGTCGATATGATATGTGCCCGTATCTGATTGTTAGATATTTTGGTGTTCGTATTGATATACATATTTCTCTAATAATTCACACTTCCCAAATCCAAACAACAATTATGAAAAATAAATATACCTCCAAAATACTACATATTTCGCTAGAATTTAATTTATATATCTATATATAATATAATGGTAGTAAAAATAATTTTATTCTCAATCAATAATAATTTAATAATAACTGTTAAATTATTAATATTATTTAGTTTTTGTCATAATTATTAATAAAATCATTCATATTATTGATTTTTGGATATTTTATATTATGTAGTAACTCAAAAAATATATTGGAGAAGAATTTTGAAAAGTATTTATATGTATACATCTCAAATTTCTAAACACATATTCTAACATCTAATTTTTTTCTATATCTATATATTTTCATCACATCTTTCAATCCCCGTCTCTATTTCTTTATCTCTCAACGTGCTGGGGAAGGGGCTTAGTTATGATAGGGAGTCGGACTACCAAAAAATTTATAAGTAAAATGACCAAAATACCCTTATTGAAATTAAAAAATAACAATCATACATAAAACCATCAAATCTCCTGCATGTTGTCGTCTCTGCTCCACAGTTCTCATTGTGTCTTCGTTCGTCTTCGTCTCTAGCTCTCTACATAAAACCCTCAAATCCCATGCATGTCGTCGTCTCTGCTCCACAGTTCTCACGTTATGTCTTCGTTAGTCTTCATCTTTGGCTCTCTACTCGTCATTACTCACTTCGTCTCCCTCCTTGATCGGCTGTCACGCGGCGCGGTCTTCATGACTCTGTCACTTATGTGAGTCATTGACTAGTGATACTCACTTTGAGTTTGATAACTTGTTTCAATTAAAAATAAATTGAATCTGGTTATGTTTTTGCATCTTTCTGAATCTCTGATTTGTGACTCTAATTTGTGCATATTATCTCTGATTTATTGATAGTAAAAGTTTTATTTGTGACAAGCATATTTTTATTTGTGACTATCTTTGTTTTTGCATTATTTTGAGTATGACTAAATCTCTTATTTGTTGATTTATTTAAATTTTTTATTTGTATTAGAGAAGTTTGTGAGAGAAGTTTGTGAAAATGAAGAAAAGTAAAAGAATTGATTCTTTTACCAAGAGGAAAATTTGTGAGAGTGAAATAGATGAATAAATTATAACTTCTGCATATGAAACTATCTTTGAGAATCCAACAATTAAAGAAAATGAGAATCATCTTTCCAAGATTCCTATAATTTTCGAAGATGACTTTGAGAAATATTTAGAACATGACCCTGAAAAGTGCCCTCAAATTTGGCAATATCCACCAAATCAATTGGATGCAATACGAATAACTTATCTAAAATGTGATCCTCATCAAATAAATTTATAACATTATCCTTTGTTTGACAATGAGGTTCATCTAAGACTTTTGGTTTAGCACCTTTTCTTCATGGCTAGAATATTCACCTTCTAAAGATGATGCACTTTTCTTATCATGTTATCTATTTAGCAAAAGATCAAGTGGATGTCCCTGATCAGATGCCTTCATTATTACGGGTTTTAGAGGTTGGAAAAAAGTTAAAAATGGAAAACAGTGTGTCTTTCACAAACACATATGGATGGATCCTTGCTCACCACTAGGGATGGGAATAGGCTAGGTCGTCCGACAGAGGCCTATGGTCTGACCTACTTATGGCCTGGTCTGGCCTATTTAATAAAAAGATTTATTTAAATAGGTCAGGCTTAGGCTTATAAAAAAGCCTATTAGGCATGACAGACCGACATACATATATTTAATTATTTATTAATGTTATTTTTTATTATTATATTAATAATATTATTTTCTATTTTAAATTCTATCAATTAGGAAATCACTCAGTAGCCATTTCATATTCGGTAGTCGTTCCATATTTGGTAGTCGTTCCATATTCGGTAGTCATTCAATTAGTCAATAACTCAGTAGTCCTTCCATATTTGTTTGAGAGGTAATAATGGGTGCGTTTGTTTCAGAAAAAAAAAAATCTATTCTTTGAAACCAAGAATTATGTTTTAGGGTTTAAGGGATGTTTCTTTCAGATTTTTTTAAAATTATTTTGTTAGAAAAATTATTTTTGTTTAATATATATAGATATGTACATTGATATTGGTATGTGGAGAGCATTTAAATATTTTAATATGAATAAGGCTTTTAAATAGGCTTCCAGGCCAGGCCAGGCTTTTAAAAAGGCCAGGCCAGGCCGAAAAAAAAGCCTATGATAGGCCGTAGGCCAGGCTTAGGCCTAAAAAATTAGTCGTAGGCCAGGCTCAGGCCTTGCAAAGTCTGGCCTGGCCTGGCCTATTCCCACCCCTAATCTGTAGGCGCCAAATTTAGGGTTACTGCATGAATGCCTGTTTCACTGCAAGCAACAGGTGGCTCTAAGTCATAGACTCAGTATTAGTAATGAAGATTTTTATGATGTACTTTATCTAGTTTCAAATACAAGTAATAAAAATTATTTAAAAAATAACATAAATATCTGTATAAATTATTTTTATTTTGATGCATGATAATTTATTATTTTCTAGTTATTTTTAAATTATAGTTATAAAATAGATTTATTTAAAAATATTGTGATATTTAATTGGATATCGATATAATGGTCCATCTCCATTAAACACTAAAAATAAAACAGGACGATCTTTTTCTGTGAGAAATGGCTTTGGATGGAAAAAGATGAAAATTGGCTATTGTACCCCCATTTAAACCTATACCCCCCAACATAAAATTTTTGTTGTAAAATACCCAAAATAACCCTAAAAAAAACAGTAAAAGTCAAAATAAGAAAAAATTCATACACTTTACCCCCACATTGAAAAATCCGGAAAAGTAAGTTTTCGGAAAATTTGGTTTTTACCGGAAATTTCAAGAGGATTGAAATTTCCGGTAGTTCAAAATACATACCGGAAATTTCAAAAACGAAATTTCCGGGAGGCAAACCGGAAATTTGAAAAATCCGTTTGCACATGCTTGATAGGTTGTTTTCACTTTTGCTAGCCTTTCCTTTACATACTAGATCTAGCCATATTCACCTTTTTCTTTTGACCTTTTGACTCTTGCTTTGAATGCTTTGTTTATTCATGTTTGACATTTCTATGCATTTGAATAAACACAATTATTCTGGTGAGATATCAGATTGTCCAGATCTGGAGTTTTTCAACTTGCAGCAATTTCCATCCTCACGAGGGTTTTCCATCCTTAGGCCAAAATCACTTTTTCCTTCTTTTTGCCTTAATGATTAATAACCTTTTATCTTAAATAAATACACTCAAGAGCACATGTTAGTCATTAACCACAATCATAATCTCTTAAGTAATTTTGTTATCATTAA
>NC_021161.2:35740954-35741857 GCF_000331145.2 Cicer arietinum
TTGTCGAATTAGGGTTTTTAACCAATCTTGTGCATCCAATAGGTGTTTTTGTGTCATTGGATGAACATTTAGGTCATTCTCGTCCTCCCAAGGCTTATTCTTGTCCGATTACGATTTTTAACAAATCTTGTGTATCCAATAGGTGTGTTAGTGTCATTTGAAGAACATTTAGGTCATTTTCGTCCTGCCTTGGCATATTCTTGTCCAATTAGGGTTTTTAACCAATCTTGTGCATCCAATAGGTGTGTTTGTGTCATTGGGCGAACATTTAGGTCATTTTCGTCCTCTCTTGGCTTATTCTTGTCCGATTAGAGTTTTTAACCAATGTTGTGCATCCAATAGGTGTGTTTGTGTCATTGGATGAACATTTAGGTCAGTTTCGTCCTTCCTTGGCTTATTCTTGTCCAATTAGCGTTTTTTACCAATCTTGTGCATCCAATAAGTTCATTTTCGTCATTGGATGAACATTTAGGTAATTTTCGTCCTCCCTAAGTTTATCCTAGTCCAATTAGCGGTTTTAACAAATCTTGAGCATCCAATAGGTGTGTTTGTGTCATTGGATGAACATTTAGGTCATTTTCATCCTCCCTAGGCTTATTCTTGTCCGATTAGGGTTTCTAACAAATCTTGTGCATCCAATAGGTGTTTGTGTGTTTGTGTTTGTTTCATTGGATGAACATTTAGGTCATTTTCGTCCTTCCTTGGCTTATTCTTGTCCAATTAGTGATTTTAACCAATCTTGTGCATCCAATAAGTTCAATTGTGTCATTGGATGAACATTTAGGTCATTTTCGTCCTCCCTAGGTTTATTCAAGTCCAATTAGCGGTTTTAACAAATCTTGAGCATCCAATAGGTGTGTTTGTGTCATTGGATGAACATTTAGGTCATTTTCATCCTCCCTA
>NC_021161.2:35742371-35743128 GCF_000331145.2 Cicer arietinum
AAGAGGAGTACCAGTAATCACATGATGAATAATCATCAGATCCATTTCTGTGACTTTCTCAAAACTGCCAGCCCGGGGAGTGATGGAGTGGACACAGATATTGTGAAGGATGCGACACAAGGGGACGAGGTTGGAGGCCACCAATGGTTTAGGAGGTTTGATGAGGGTGTTTTGGAGCACAGAGGTCCTAGTGATGACACACTGTGAATACCATGTCTCAGATAGGCAATGGGCTCCTTCATCACGTATATCAAGTATTTGACATAAAGTGGTGGGATTAATTTCCATATGAACCCCTTTCAGTACCATACTGAAATTTGTCATGCCTTTAGATCCTTTTGAAGCGGCATAGAAGGCCCTTACTAGACGTGGGTATTGTGGTTCATTGATTTTGAAGAATGAGGTCCAGCCAAGTTGTTCAAACATTTCTTCAATGTTGAACCCTCCTTGTTTAATATCAACAAGGTCAATAATTTTTCCATTTACTACTGACTTGTTTTGCCGTTTTGAAGTGTAGACCGACTCTACTTTTGATGAAAGTATTTTGGTCTTTTTGGGAGTTGGAGTTTTGGAAACTGATTTTGCAGGAGGAGGTTGTTGTGTTGGTTCAACAGGAGGAGTGGTCTCTGAATCATCAGAGTTGATGATGTGAATCGTGTTGTCCTGAGGGGTTGCCTTTTTGGTCGAAACGGCTCCCGACTTGATTTTGGGGGAGCGCCTGGAAGGAGTTGAGGAGGAGGATTTTTTGACGATTTTT
>NC_021161.2:35743188-35760551 GCF_000331145.2 Cicer arietinum
GAGTAGACATCTTGGTTTTTCTCAGGTTCTTGGCAGGATTTTTTACGTTTTACAGTCATCTTGATTCGAGCCATTGATGCAGGAAGGTGAGGGAAGAGACTGTTAAGTGATGAACGGTTTTCTGGGTAAAGGTTGATGAGAGAAAATGATAGAGGATGGGAAACAAATAGACGAGGATGGGAAATGAGCAGAGAGAACGTGTGATTAACTGTGAGAGAACGTGAGGAATCGTGAAAAGACGTTAGGAGACAGAAAAAATAAATGCGCCGTATGCCTAGGCATCTAGGGAGATGATGGATTTGATGGATGAGTCACATGGCCGTAAATGCATTTAATGCATGGCGTGAAGCACGGAGGCATGCGCCACGCGTGCTGTCCAATGGCAGAGAAGGCGTGCCACTTTTCTCTAGGCTGCCACGTCAGGGAGCGTTTCACTAAACTGGACATTCCGTCCTCTGATGGTTTTCCTATCCTCTCAAGCCTAACTAAAAATGTAAATATTTAAAAAGCAACAGATTTTTTTATATAAAAAAATAAAATAATAATAAAATAATAATTAATATAAATAATAAAAAAAATAATAATAAAATAATAAAGAGCATCACAAGATAAATCAATTAACTTTAGACAAATTAATAATTGAAAGTTCATCCAAGATCTTTTTGAACCTATGCTCTTGGAGAGGTTTGGTAAAGATATCTGCTAATTGATTTTCAGTGTCAATAAAAATCAGTTCTAAATCCCCTTTTTGCACATGATCTCTTATAAAATGATGTTTAATTTCAATGTGCTTAGATCTAGAATGTTGAATGGGATTTTTAGAAAGATTTATTGCACTTGTATTATCACAGAGGATGGGAATTTTTGCGTACCTTAGCGAGTAATCCTCAAGCTGATTTTTTATCCAGAGCAGTTGTGAGCAACATTTAGCGGTTGATACATACTCTGCTTCAGTGGTTGAAAGAGCAATGGTACTTTGTTTTTTGCATGACCAACTTATTAGGGATTTTCCAAGAAATTGGCAAGCACCACTTGTGCTTTTTCTTTCAACTTTGTCTCCCGCGTAGTCGGCATCACAATAAGCTATAAGGTCAAGATTGGAACATTTCTTGTACCAAATTCCCAGATTTATAGTACCAACAAGGTATCTAAAAATCCTTTTTACAGCTGTGAGATGAGATTCTTTAGGAGAGGATTGAAACCTTGCACAAAGACCGACTGCAAAGACTATGTCCAGTCTACTTGCTGTTAAATACAGTAAGGATCCTATCATCCCTCTATATTCCTTTTCAGAAATAGGAGTTCCTTCATCATCTTTGTGGAGTGAGGAGGATGGGTGCATTGGAGTTCCCATACTCTTGGCAGAACTCATGTTGTATTTTTTGAGCAAATCCTTGGTGTATTTTTCTTGTGAGATAAAAATACCATCCTCTCGTTGTTTGATTTGTAAACCAAGGAAGAATTTTAATTCCCCCATCATACTCATCTCAAACTCGCTTTGCATGAGATTTGAGAATTCTTCACACATTTTTTCATTTGTGGATCCAAATATAATGTCATCGACATATATTTGAACAATCAATAAATCTTTTTCAAGTGTTTTCTTGAAAAGAGTAGTATCAATCTGTCCTCTAATGAATCCATTTTCTTTTAGAAAAGAACTTAACCTCTCATACCAAGCTCTAGGAGCTTGCTTTAAACCGTAAAGAGCTTTAGAGAGTTTGAACACATGGTTTGGTCGTTTTTCATCCTCAAACCCAGGAGGTTGATGAACATACACTTCTTCATTTAAGAACCCATTCAAAAAGGCACTTTTCACATCCATTTGGAATAGTTTTATACCTTTATGAGTAGCATAAGCTAAGAGGATTCTTATTGCTTCAAGTCTTGCTACGGGTGCAAACGTTTCATCATAATCTATTCCTTCTTGTTGGTTGTACCCTTGTGCCACTAGTCTTGCTTTATTTCTAATGACTTCTCCATCCTCATTTAGTTTGTTTCTAAATATCCATTTAGTTCCAATAACAGATTTGTCCAGAGGATGGGGTACAAGATTCCATACCTTGTTTCTTTCAAATTGTGAGAGTTCTTCCATCATAGCTTCAACCCATGATTTGTCACCAATAGCTTGATCAATTGTCTTTGGTTCAACTTATGATATCATGGCCATGTTGGAAGTATTTTCCCTTAGAGAGTTTCTGGTTCTCACACCATCTTCCGTATTCCCAATGATCAGATCTAGAGGATGATGCGTGACTGTTTTCCATCCTCTTGGAAGTTGTTGAGAGGTTGGATTAGACTCATCCTCTGCGTGAGGACCGGGTACTTGTGAGGATGTATTTTCATCTTCTTCATCCTTATCCTTTTTCTCTAAACACAAGTCATCAAACTCATCAAAAATAACATGCATGGATTCCTCCACAGTTTGAGTCCTAAGATTATATATTCTATAACCTTTTGACGTTGTGGAGTATCCTAGAAAAATTCCTTTATCGGATTTTGGATCAAACTTTCCCAAATTTTCTTTATTATTTAGAATGTAGCAATAACACCCAAATATGTGAAAATAGGAAATATTTGGTTTTCTCCCTTTCCATAATTCATATGGAGTTTTGTTCAAAATTTTTCTAATGGATGTACGATTTGAAATATAACAAGCGGTATTAATGGCTTCGGCCCAAAAATATTTTTCAATGTTGGCTTCATTTAAAATAGTTCTAGCCATTTCTTGTAAAGTTCTATTTTTCCTTTCAACAACCCCATTTTGTTGGGGAGTTCTTGGACAAGAAAAGTTGTGAGAAATACCATTTTCTTCACAAAGATTTTTAAAAGATTCATTTTCAAATTCACCTCCATGGTCACTTGTCACCGAGACACTTTTTGAACCTTTTTCATTTTGAATCTTTTTGCAAAAATGGTGGAATGCCTCAAAGGCTTCATCTTTGTGTTTTAAAAATAGAACCCAAGTAAAACGGGAAAAATCATCATCAAGTACAAAGCCATATCTTTTTCCACTAAGACTTGGAGTTTTGATAGGACCAAAGAGATCAATGTGAATGAGTTCAAGAGGATGATTTGTTGAAACAAAGTTTTTAGAGTGAAAACTACTTTTAACTTGTTTTCCTTTCACACAAGCTTCACAAACTTTGTCTTTTTCAAAATTAATTTTTGGAAGACCTTTTACTAATTCTAAATTTGCTAATTTAGAAATAGTGTTTAAGCTTGTGTGACCGGCTCGTTTGTGCCAAATCCATTTATCTTTTTCAATGGAAACAAAACAAGATTCAGTAGGTAAATCATCAAGATAAAGTTCATATAAATTCTTTTTTCTAAAACCGGAAAAGAAAACTCTACCCGAGGATGAGTGTTTAACCTCACATAGAGTTGGCTTAAAAATAACTTCAAAACCACTATCGCATAATTGACTAATGCTTAGCAAGTTATGTTTCAAGCCATCCACATATTGAACATTTTCAATTTTTGCAGAATTATTCTTACCAATAATACCTGTTCCTTTTATTTGAGCTTTATCATTATTACCAAATGTGACTGATCCTCCATCATTTATCTCCAATGATATGAAGCAGTGCTTATCTCCCGTCATATGCCTTGAGCAACCACTGTCCAAGTACCAAGGCTTTCTTTTGTTGATTAGAGGATGAACCTGTTTTAGAGTTTAAAAGAGACTTAGGTACCCATATAGCTTTGGGTCCTTGTTGGTTAGTTTTTCCTCTTTTGAGGATATTCCTTTTATGATGGCAAATAGAATCATGGTGCCCATGTTTACCACAGAATGAGCATGCTGCCTTTTCATTGTTAGCTTTCTTCTTAGCATGACAGATTTTGGAAGTATGCCCAAGTTTTTTGCAAAAGGTGCATTTAGGCCTATCCTCTCGTTTTTTAGGCAAGAAAAAGTTTTCATATAATTTTTGTTTTTGAGAGCTTTTAAAACCAATTCCAGCCTTGTCAAATATTCCAGATTGGGACCCCATTATCTTTTGAAATGTTTCTGTAGATTTGACAAAGTTGGAAATATCATTTTTTAGTTCCATAACCTCAGTTTTCAAAATTTCATTTTCTGTATCCTCGTCAAGAGGATGCGTTTCAAGAATTTTTTGTTTCTCAGAATTTTGAAAGTGAGATTGCTGCAACTCTTGAATGATTTTAACATATTCATCATTCTTTTTCTGTAGCTCTTCATTTTGTTTCTTTATCTCAACAAGTTGGGTTTTTTGAAACATGCATTTTTGAGATAAAGTGTATGAGTCATTTAAAAGGCTATCAAATTCAACTTCTAATTTTTCACAATTTGGACATAGATCAGAAATACTTACCTTGTCATTTTCTGATTTTGTCATGAGACATAGGTTGGCCTCTTCTTCCTTTTCTTGCTCTGAGGATTACTCATCACTATCATCCCAAGTGATCATCATGGATTTGTTTTTGTATGGGAATTTTCTAGAGTTCCTTTTGTTGAGAGGACACTCAGTTTTATAGTGTCCCATCTTGTTGCATCCATAACAAGTTATTTGACTTTTGTCAATTTTTTCTTTTTGAGGAGGTCCTCTATTCTGTCCTCTTCTGTTTAGCATCCTCTGGATTTTTCTGGAAATCAGAACGAGGTCATCCTCATCCTCAGACAGAGGATACTCTGCGCTTTCCTTTGTTATGACATCTTCATTCTTCTTGGAGCTTTCTGTTTGGCTGGTTTTTAGAGCAATCATTCTTCCCTTTTTGTTTGGTTTATCAGCCAATAACAATGGTTCATGAGCTCTTAGAGTTCCAACCAAATCTTCTAATTTCATGTTGGTCAAATCTCTTGCTTCTGTAATGGCAGTTACCCTTGGTCTCCATTCTTTTGGTAGACTCCTTAGAATTTTTCTTATCCTTTCTTGAACGGAGTATACTTTTCCAAGAGATCTCAAGTTATTCAATATGATGGTTAACCTTGAGAACATTTCATCAATGGTTTCATCCTCCTTCATTTCGAATAGTTCGAAATCCCTTACTCCCATATCTATCCTTGCTTCTTTTACATGACTTGATCCTTCATGATGAATTCTTAGAGTATCCCATAGCTCTTTAGCGTTTTTGCATTCTTCAACTCTGTCATACTCTTCCCTGCACAAAGCACACGTTAGAAATAAATGAGCTTTAGAGTTTAGGAGTACCTTTGCATTTTCATCAGCCGTCCATTGTGCTTGAGGTTTCTCATCGGAGGTTGCATCTGCGTTGTTGGTCCTGATGACATGATCTCCATTTTCCACCACAGACCACATGTTGTTGTCTTGTGATATGAGAAATAGCCTCATCTTGCCTTTCCAATGATAGTAATCTGTACCATCCAAGTAGGGAGGTCGGCTGGATGATCCTCCTTCAGGGATGTACTTAGCTTTTGACATATTTCTTTTTGGATCTTTTTCTCTTACACTGTTAGGTGTATTTTTTAGAGAACCTTGCTCTGATGCCAATTGTTGTAGCTAAATATCACTAGAAGGGGGGGTTGAATAGGGATTTTGCTGTTAAAAACAATTTTTAAGTGTTTTAAAAACTACCCTCTTGCTGAGGATGACTAGCTCGATGATGGGATTTTTAAATCGTTAGATCTAAGCTGAGTAAAAAAGTAGGAGCAGAATATGAGGGACACACACACAATTTTATACTGGTTCACCCAAAGATGGCTACGTCCAGTCCTCACACCCTTGTGAGATTTCACTAACTTTCAAAACAGATCAATCCTCAACCCGAGGATGATTACAACTGTGTATTATCAAGCTTCACCAAGCTTACAATCAATTTCCAAATATTTCCAAGCTTCACTCACTAGGAAATTACAAAGTAGAATGAGAGTGATTGATACTTAATACTTTCTCAAAAGATATACAAAGATATAGTGTAGGATCAAAGAAAGTAATAAGGGAGGATGTGATTTGCTTCTTGAAAGCTTTAAGATGCTTGATCTTTTTATGCAAGTGTGTTGTGTCTTCCAATGGAGAGCTTGTATGCATTTTATAGAGATCCAAGCCCTTGATGACCGTTGGAGCTCATTTTCAAAGGGTCCAAGGTTTTCATCAAAATTACAGAACTGCCACTCAGCTTGTTAGGCTTAGGCAGAACCATCCTCTTGCAGCATAGTCTTTGATCTTGACATGTCCTTGCTTTTTCTCTTTAATCAAAGTGCAAGGCTGTTTCTGAGCTGCATTTTTCGAAGTCTTTAAGGTCTAGGTTGGCTTCATCTTTTGAGGTGATGTGGACAAGAGAGAAAAAGCCACTTTATGACATAGGACTGTCATACTCAGTCCGAGGATCAGATCTGGCAGCAACATGTGATCTTCCATTTTTGGCTTGTTTCAAGTTGCCTTTTGCTAACTTGACTTCCTTATGAATTAAAACGTGCAAGCCCATTAAATGTTCAGATTTTGACCTTTGCACATGCTTGATAGGTTGCTTTCACTTTTGCTAGCCTTTCCTTTACATACTAGATCTAGCCATATTCACCTTTTTCTTTTGACCTTTTGACTCTTACTTTTGAATGCTTTGTTTATTCATGTTTGACATTGTTATACATTTGAATAAACACAATTATTCTGGTGAGAAATCAGATTGTCCAGATCTGGAGTTTTTCAACTTGCAGCAATTTCCATCCTCGCGCTTGCAGCAATTTCCATCCTCACGAGGGTTTTCCATCCTCAGGCCAAAATCACTTTTTCCTTCTTTTTGCCTTAATGATTAATAACCTTTTATCTTAAATGAATACACTCAAGAGCACATGTTAGTCATTAACCACAATCATAATCTCTTAAGTAATTTTGTTATCATTAAAATCATTTGAGAGATTTTGTCTCAACAATATGTACATTGAAATTGGTATATGGAGAGCGTTGTATGGGTAGAACATTTAAATATTTTAATATTAATAAGGCTTTTAAATAGGCTTCCAGACTAGGCCAGACTTTTAAAAAGGTCAGGTCAGACCGGAAAAAAAGCATGTGATAGGTCGTAGGCTAGACTTAGGCCTAAAAATTTAATCATAGGTCAGGCTCATGCCTTTCAAAGTCTGGTCTGGCCTGACCTATTCTCACCCCTACTCACCACACAACAATGCAATGAAAGCTTGTCTAGACTTGTTGAATCAAGATTCACATATTCAAGTGCAAATCTCATAACAAATTTTGAAGAATCGAATATGTCTTAAGACATCAATTGACATTGTTTCTTGGTTAACATTTCAAGCCTGTTCTTTTAGGGGGTATGATGAAACTAATGGATCAAGAAATCAAGGCAATTTCCTTCAATTGATAAAACTCTAGGCATCTTACAATGATGAAGTTGCAAAAGTTATGTTGGAAAATGTTTTATATAATTCCAAGTATACTTCACATCAAATTCAAAAAAAGCTCTTGCATATTTTTTCTAATAGGTGAGAAAACATATCTGTGAAGAAATTGGTGATTCCAAATTTTGCATCGTTCTAGACGAAGTTCCCGATGAATTAAAAAAGAACAAATGTCTCTTGTGTTAAGATTTATTGACAAAGTTGGCGTAATACAAGAACAATTTTTGTTGTGGCACATATTAAAGACACTACATCTTTAACTCTAAAAAGAAGAGGCTTGTGATATACTTTATAGACATAATCTTAATGTTTCTAAAATAGGTGGTCAAGGATATGATGGTGCAAATAATATGAGAAGAAAATGAAATGGTTTACGAGCACTATTTATGAAGGATTGTCTTCATGCATAATATGTGCATTGTTTTGTTCATGTGCAACTCATAAATTATTTGATGACAACAATACATTCTTAAATTTTAACAACTTTGATTCGAACATAGATGATGACGACATTGAAGATACTTTGTATTCATGTGACAAACTAATTTATTTCTTCAAAATTTATACAACGAATATTTTTGCAGTAATAATTATTGTTTTGAAACTTAGAGCAGACCGACTAATCCGACTAGTTCAATTGTGAACCAGAGCTATAACCAATTTGGTCCTACAATTGGATCGACCATCCTATTGGCTCGGTCAAGAACCAGCCATAACCAGTTGACTAGTCATTAATTTCATAGTTTTTTTAAAAATAATTTAATATACAAAATTATGATTCAAGGGAATGGAATCATACTCCTTAGCTTGTATGCATGAGCGCATGTCTTACACTGTGACTATCAACAACTTGTGATAAATATATAAATGGTAGGGGTCAGTTGACTCCAAGATTAAGTATGGGATCATGCACATAAAATTTTATATAAATTTGAAATTTGTAACTATGTAATCTAGCTATCGATATTTGTTTATTGTTTTTGAAAGTTTATTATAAGTTCATGTGAAATTATTTAATGAAGTATCAAATAGTTTTAAATTTTGTAAAAATTTGTATAGTTATCTACTTAATAAAAACTTTTGATTTTACGGTTGGATTAGTGAATTTCATACGTCAACAAATCTCCACCTATATATATAACTTAATAAACTTTATCATTTTGATATATTTAATTTAAAATTATGTTGACTTTTTTATGAGTTCTATTTAATCTGATTCAATTATTCGGTTTGACCACTGATTCCGCAACTCGACCAGTGACCATTTGACTATGTGACCTTAATGAGTCGATGTCCAAGCCGATTTTTAAATCATTGGTAATAATGATAATACCATCACAATAATATGTTATAGGTTATTTTGATATTGAAGATCTAGTTTGAAAATGTATTTATTGTGGGAAATGTCTGTGGTACCTAGAAAGAAACATTAAAGCAAAACATACTAATAACTCGAAGTTTCAACAATGTTTGGTAAGGTTGAATTACCATTTCTGACAGCGTCATGGCTACTATTTCAACATCTATTATTTGACAATAAAAGTGATAAGAGCAATAATTCTCAACAAAATACAAGATTGTATAACCCAATATTTGTATTCACGTTTCCCAAAATGAAATTTAACAACAACATATGCAATGACATAACTCTATCAATAACAAGAATTCAAGGACAACCATGTTATCTCATAGGCAACATGTTGCTATTGCTTGATGATACACCAAAATTTGCACAGCCATACATATATGACACATAAAATGAACTTCAAAACAAAATCCAAGGTTTCATATAACAATTTATTTATTACAAAATATATATATCTCATTCATAGAATCGTTTATTTACTCATATAGTTCAAATTATAATATCAAATAAAAAGATGTTCTTGCAATTGTACTTAAAATTACAGCAAACAAAAAGAGATTGATCAAAGAATTGTGACCAACCTAACAACGATGTTAGATGAACATAATACTCATGCAAAGTCATTTAGAATGGAATGAGAAAGAATTAAAAATAGTAATGTACATACATGAAGCTAAAACTTATCTCAGAAAGAAAAACTAATGGAAAAGTGTACAATCAACCTGAAGTAGTAATGTCAATTTACAAGGAAGGGATTCTGAATTGTAATCTCTCCTATTTAAAATTTCATGTTAAAAATTTAAGAAAATAACTCAAGATTGATCTTGGTTGTGAAAACAAAAAACGAATAACGTTCTTGGTTCTGGAAACAGAAAACGAAGAACGTTTTTTGTTAGTTAAAATCACAGTTTTAGTTTATCTATTTAACTTGATAATCAAAATAACTCAAAATAAATAGAGATACCAGACAATGATATATC
Source organism: Cicer arietinum (assembly GCF_000331145.2). NCBI lineage: Eukaryota > Viridiplantae > Streptophyta > Magnoliopsida > Fabales > Fabaceae > Cicer > Cicer arietinum. The sequence goes on from NC_021161.2 coordinate 35,752,871, forward strand.
ATTGTTCACCCAACTCGGGCTACGTCAAGTCCTCACAACTTTGAGATTTTCCACTAAGTGTTCAAACGAAGAACGTTCTTGGTTTTACACAGTTTTTGTTAAGATCAGTCTTGATCTGTAACATCAATTCCTTTCCACCCAGAAATGATTCAATCAGGTCACCTATCAATCTTTAGAGAGGATTTTACAATTCATATTTTAGCCATAAAAAGATTTTTTACAAACCTACTCAAACTATAAACAACCCTTATAGTTTTGAGTTTACACAATAATGATTTAAAGAGATTGGTAGAATTTGAGTATACTCAACTCGTGTTTGAGAATAGATTCTTGATAAAAGAATTCAGTATTATGATCTTGATATATGAAAAGGAAATCAGAACTGATTATTTTGCAATTGAGAAGCTTTCAAATATGTAAGTGTATGTGATTGGTGGATTTTGTTAGCACTTGAAGTTCTTTTTTCTTTCTTGAGCTTGGGTTCCTTTTATAGGCTTCAAGGAGGTTGATGACAACTATTATGACCGTTGAAAAGGTGTCTAATTGTCATGTGTCAGACTTGACCAAAGACAAGACTTTTTAAACCTTGAATGTTCTTGATTTGAACATTCTGCATTTTTGCTTATGCGATAATAATGTTTGATCTGTAGCTTATCTTTCTTGACTGTGAAGATCTATTTGTTTATGGTCTGGTTTGGCCTGACATGTTTAATAAAAATGTTAGACTCAGACTTTTTTTAAAGGCTATTAATTTAAATAGATCAGTGTCGCCGCGTTCGATTTGTCCGTGAAAAAAGAGTCGCTACTAACTTTATTTTATTAAAGAAATAATTGGATAAAACCTAAAATGATGATTTTGAACCAAAAAATTGAATTCAATAGTCGATTACGAGTGGGAAAAGTATTACATCCCTACAAAGTCTGTTAAAAAGGTTACCCTATAATTAAATGTGTTGTATATTGATTTGTGTATCATTTTATTTTAAGGAAATATTTTTACTACTTTTTTACTTTTACAAATTGTAAAGGATAAAAAGCCAAGAGCAGATTCGCGAGTCATCGGCGCATATGTGGCGCGGACCGGTGGCGGTAATAACAAAATAGTTTAAGATCTAATGTAATACCATAAGTTAATTGTCTAGAATATAACTTGAGCATTAGCATAATTCGACAAAAGAGATGATTAGTATAATATCGACACAAAGTCATGAAAATGTATTCATACACATACTAATCCTTCAAAGAAAAAGCATAGAAATATGGAGTACATAACACATCCATGGTTCAAAATAATTCCCCATAAATTTTAAGCAGACTATAGTGTAAACTGATACGCTTCATTTCTCCAACATGTGATCTAAGCCTTTTTACTTGTAACACATTTGAATAAAGTTGGATGAGATTACATCTCAGTGGGTCCCAATAAATGAAATTAAATCAATTAGCATCCTAATTCAGGACTATATTTATTTTCTGAGTTTCTCTTCAATGTAAAGTTTTGACTCTTTCTAAATATTCAAGTCATTAGACGTGAGTAATCTAACGACTTAAACTATACCTAACAAGCATGTCATAAAGACTACATTAGTTTTATTAATGCCCTCTTCTTGATAGTAACTTTATTTTGGTAAGATTGGACATAATTACGTCCGTAAGTGGTGCCCCATTTACCCTCGCTTACCCCTCGCTTCCGTCGTATATAGACGGAGAATTAGTCTAGCTAGGATGAGTCTTATACTTCTCACTTTAATCAAATATATAGGAATTATATATAACAATCCACACACATATACACACAAATATAACATCATATATTAATACATATATTAAAGACTACCATACACTCAACCATGAAAATTATTATGATAACATAAGCTATTAAGTCAATTATATCATACAAATCACAAAATGTAAAATAAAATTCCAAAAAATATGTTTAAGGTAGATTTTTCCCAAAACAATCCCAAATTTATGTTATAACAACTCAAAATCGAGTTTAACTTCAGAGTCAACTGACAAAAACTTATAAGTATCAGAATTGAGTGAATGAGTACTCTTTGGAAAGCTTATGATGTCTAATTTATAGATAAAATTTTATTTTATTTTTATTAAGCCCCAATTCTTGCAGTTTATCAAAATAAAACACAATGACAAAAAACAAATAGAACAGCAACTCTGGTCCAACTTGTAACCCATTTTTCAACATCAATACTCAATCAAACATCACGTATTTTGTACTCAATTTGAAGGTAATTGAGTCCAGTTTCCAGAAAACAAAAAATCATTCAAAACGGATATCTATCGAAAATGTTATGACCAAAACATCACACATATGTCCTACCAAATTCAAGTTAATAACATTCCTTCTATCACACTAATTTCCTAACAATTCTTTGCAACAATAATGCTACAAATTATGAGTAAATCAGTAATGAACACATCAAAACAGCATCAAAAATTTTAATTTACTCAATTCTACAATAATCTATTTCAAAATCCCTAAATCCAACCACGAATAAAATAAAATCTTTCTTCATTTCAAACTCTTAAACCCCAAATCTCTAACCTATGAAACACATTATTTCATACATGCATGAATGAGAGATAGAAAAAGGGAAATCCACCTCTTGATTTCCAAAAGAATGAAGAAAATGATGGCACCCTCAACTCTTTCTACACTGACTTCTAGCAAAATTGCACTTTTCCTTTCTCTTTTCTTGGGTTGTCAATGTTTTTGGTTGTTTTCTCTCTTCTTCTTTTTTTTTTCTCCTTCTCTTCTTTCTCTCACTCTTTCTTCTTCTCTATCTCACCATTTTTTTCTCTCCCTTTCTTTTCTGTTTTGCCGTTCTCTCCTCCCCTTCCTCTTTTTTCTTTTCTTTTGTTTTAATTTGTTTTATTTATTTTACTTTTAGTTTATTACTTTCCCCTTTCTATTATTATTATTATTATTATTATTATTATTATTATTGTATACTAACATGTAAAATATAAAAATTACTACAAATTATTTATGCTAAAGAGGGATGTTACATCTAATGCGCAAGAAAGAAAATAAAATAAAGAGGAGAGATCACAGATTTGATAAAGACATAGAAGATCATACAACAATCGACTTGATTCTTATTATTTAATTTCAAAATTTGATTGTGAAACCAGAAAATCTCTTGTTTATATCATATGTGTATAGTATAAAAAAAAAACTTGATAACAACAACAATGTCAAAAAATAGACGAGGAAAAAAAAAAGAAAAAAAAAATTTACCGCATTGGAGAAGTTTCTTATTAGCTTGTGTTTTCAATCTTTCTTTTCTAATTTTCTAGCCCTTTTTTCAGTTTTGTTTTCCTCTTATTTATAGTTAGAAATTTAGTTTAAATTTTTTGGAAGACACTATTTCTCATTAATGATCATTAAGGTAATTTTTAGCGTTTTCAAAAACCTACCATAATCACTTAAGGTATGATCTTTTAACCCTTTTTAAAAAACAATAAATTAAATCACAATCCTAATAATTGATTTTTTTATCTTATTAACAAAAAGTCCAAAATATCCTTAATGTTTATTATTATATTTTTTTGCAAATAAAAAAGAAAAGTGGACAAAATTAGGTATCAATAGCTACCCTGCTTTGCTTAAATATTTACTTGAGAATCAAAGTAAATGATAAGTAAAGATGACAACACTAATTTTGTCTGAATATAATTTTTGTAAGTCGTTTACCCAACTTCAAGATATTGGTTGTTTTCTCAACTTTGGGTGCGAATTGTTTTCCCATCTTAAAGATGCAGGTCGTTTTCTCGGCTTTGGTGCGAGTCTTTTTCCTAGCTTCAACATGTGGATCATTTTCTCGTCTTTGGGTGCTAGTCGTTTTCCCGACTTCAAGATGCGGATCATTTTCTCGACTTCGGGTGCGAGTCGTTTTCTCGGCTTCAACACGTGAGTCGTTTTCTTGGCTTCGGGTGCAAGTAGTTTTCCTGGCTTCAAGATGCGAGTCATTTTCTCGGCTTCGGGTGCGAGTCATTTTCCCAGCTTCAACATGCGGGTCGTTTTCTCGGCTTCGGATGCGAGTTGTTTTCCCGACTTCAAGATGTGGATCGTTTTCTCAGCTTCGGGTGCGAGTCGTTTTCCCGACATCAAGATGCGGGTCATTTTCTCGGCTTTGGGTGCGAGTCGTTTTCCCGACTTCAACATGTGGGTCATTTTCTCGGCTTCGGGTGCGAGTCGTTTTCCCGACTTCAACATGCGGATCGTTTTCTCGACTTTAAATTTAAGAAATATCATGAATGAATGAATATATTGGTTTTTATTAATATTTTTATTGGACACGACCATTCAAATCATGAATGAGAAAAGCACTTATACATTTTTCTTGAACTTGATATCTTTTACCTCTCTTTGTCCTCTTTTTTTTTTTTTTTTTTTGAAGAAGAATTAATATTGTGATCTTAAGATGGATCTCATGTTGTTGTCTGCCTTGTACTGTAAACAACTTCTACTATATCTGATTTTATCGCAATTCATTATATCGATGTATGGTATATGTTTTACTTTCTAGTACTTGGTTACTAGTAATTCAAAGGTAGATTGTACTAACTTCTCGTGCATAGTTTGATCCATATTGTTGATCCTGACTTTTTCAGTATATATTCTTTGTTTTTGTTTTTGTTTTTGTTTTTGTTGTTGTTTTTCTTCTTCTCCCAGGTTGCCCTTTCAGGTTTTCAACCCAGCAAATATTTATTATATTTTTTGTGTACCCTAATTTGTATCTAGATCGCCCTTTCAAGTTTTCCACCTAGCGGGTATTTTTTTGTACCCTAATTTTTGTCTAGGTCACCTATTCAGGTTTTTAACCGAGCGGTATTCATTATTATTATTTTTTATACCCTAATTTTTGCCTAGGTCTCCTTTTTAGGTTTTCAACCTAACGGGTATTCATTATTATTTTTTGTACCCTTATTTTTGCCTAGGTTGCCCCTTTTAGGTTTTCAACTTAGTGGGTATTCATTGTTTAAGTATGATACTTTTTTACGGCGCTTGAGTCTAAATGAAGTACTAAATCTTTTTCATCCATCTTTGTGAGTATCAAAGCTCCACCTGAGAAATCTTTCTTCATGACGTATGGGTCCCCATAGTTAGGGGTCCATTTCCCACAATAATCCTTTTGAATAGATAAGATCTTTTTTAGCACCAACTCTCCTTCCCGGAATTCTTGAGGACATATTTTTTTTCTCTCGTACGCTCTTTTCAGTCTTTACTGATATAATTGTCAATGGCATAAGGCCGCCAACCTTTTTTCTCCAATTAAATTCAATTGATCGAAACGGGTTTGTACTCATTCTGACTCCTCTAGTTTGGCTTCGATTAATACTCTTAGCAAGGGGATTTCTACTTCAATGGGTAGCACAACCTCCATCCTATATACTAGGGAAAAATGGGTTGTCCTAGTTAAAGTGCGTATCAATGTGCGATACCTGTGTAGTGCAAAAGGCAACATCTCATGCCAATCTATGTATGTTACAACCATTTTCTGAATAATTTTTTGATGTTTTTATTCATTGCTTCAACTGCGCCATTCATTTTTTAATTGTACGGGGATGAGTTGTGGTGTTGAATTTTAAAGGTGGCACAAAATTCATCCATCATTTTTTTATTCAGATTTATAGCATTGTCAGTAATGATCTTGCTCGGTAGGCCATAACGACATATTAATTCCCTTTTTATGAATTTGACTACTACATTTTTTGTTACATTGGCGTACAAAGCAACCTCTATCCATTTGATAAAGTAATCGATTGCCACCAAGATGAAGCGATGTCCATTTGATGTTTTCGGTTCGATCATTCCAATGACGTCTATGCCCCACATTGAGAACGACCAAGGAGCTGAAAGGGTGTTCAGGGGTATTGGTGGGTCATGGATATCATCATCATATATTTGACACTTATGGCATTTCTTTACATAATTAAAACAATCTTTTTCTAAGGTGAGCCAGTAATACCCGACTTGAAGAATCTTTATAGATATGGTGTGTCCGCTCATATGGATCCCATAAGAGTTGTCGAGGATATCTTGTAGAATTTTGTTTGCCTCATTGACATCAACGCATCTGAGAAGTACCATATCATGATTCCTCTTATACAAAATATTTGTGTTTACGAAAAAGCTCGTGGTTAACCGCCTCAGAGTTCTTTCCTCCTTCTCCGATATTCCAGGAGGATATTCTCTATATATAAGATAATGTTTGATGTCGTGATACCACGGTTTCCCGTCGGTTTCTTCTTCCATTACGTGGCAGTAGGCATGATGATCTCGACTCTCCATTTTAATTGACTGGATTTCGTCGTTTTGACTTATTTGGAACATCAGGCAATTGGTTGTTTTTGTTGAGACAAAATCCCAAATAAATATTTTGATGATAAACAAATGATAGTTAAGATTATAATTATGATTATATGTATATTGGTATTTTATATGTTTGCTTGAGTGAGTTAATCAAGACAAGTATCAAGAAAATAAAAAATAGATCATAATAAAGAAGAAACAAAATCAACCAAGAACGTTCTTGAGGAAAACGTATAACGTTCTCCACAAGTTCCAGAATTTCAATAAGTATTCATATCAAGTTCAGAACTTGCAGATTTTGTTTTAGTATGTTCTCCAACATATGCACGAACATAATTCACTATAAAGATCATTCCAAGATGCAAGGCAAATAATGTAATTAACTTGTCATTAAAAAAAAGAATCATTCTCCAAATTTCAATCAAAGCAAGAAATGTAAATAATGACAAGTTTTGGACAGAACGATGAATGCAAAACATGGATAAACATTTCACACGTATGTAAGGATTAAATCAAAACTCACAAAAGCAAGAACGAAGAACGTTCTTGATTTTCAAAATGCAAGGCTGCCCAAAACCAAGAACATTCTTCATTTATGTTTGATCTTATCCACTCACTGACATATGACAGTTGGACAACTCCCAACAGTCACATGAGTTCAAGAAAGCAAGAAAGCAAGCAATACTTCATTTTGCAATCACATTCGAAATTCATTGAGATTGATAGAAGCATCCTTCAGTTGAGTTCTCAATTGGATTGAAGTTTCAATCATTGTTGAGTTCTAAAATCAAAATTCATTCTCAAACAAGAGTTGAGAATAACCTAATTCTGATAAACTTTCAATCATTACTTTGTACACTCAAGACTATTATATTAAAATAGCTTGAAAAGTTTTTGTAAAAATCCTTTTATGTGAAAGGTTGTGTGTAAATCCTTTCTAAAAGATTGAGAGGTAAAGCTGTGGAAATCCTTTCTAAGATGAAAGGTAGTAAGTTATAACAAGGTCAAGATTGATATTCAAAAGTTGTGTGAAAACCAAGAACATTCTTGCTTTGAACACTTAGTGGAAAATCTCACTTTTGTGAGGACTGAACGTAACCCATATTGGGTGAACCAAGATATATATGTGTGTTATTTCTCTTCCCTTATCTCTTTACTTTTATCTTTCAATTGTTGAATTGAATAGATAAGCTGAAATTGTCATTTTCAACTAACCCAGAACGTTCTGCATTTCTGGTTCCAAAACCAAGAACGTTCTGCCTTTTCTGTTTTTACACCCAATATCAATCTTAAGTTAATTTTTTCAAGAAATTTTAAATATGTAAAATTACAATTCAAACA
>NC_021161.2:35760561-35774311 GCF_000331145.2 Cicer arietinum
CTTTCTTGTAAATTGTTACTTCAGTTTTCTCGAGGGACATGGTGAAAAGTGATTTTGTCAGATTGTAAACACAATTATTTTATGTAGGTAAAATAAGGTATTAACTTCTTATCTCGAGTTTCCCATTCTTGGTTAAGCTGATTAATGATTAGAACTGAATCTCCATATACTTCCAGAACTTTCATTTTTGATGGCTTAGGGATGAATCTCCATATGAACATATGTAATATCATATTATCATAACATTACCTATCAATGAGCAATTCGCCCTGTGAGAGCGTGCTTTTCAAAAATGTACTTGATTGGATCCATCAAGTAATTCGTATGACAAAACATGTATTGACTCTAGTGATGGGCCGCCCAGGCTAAGGCACAACAAGTACGTTCTGATATTGTATATCTTGTTTCAACATCAGTAAATTTTTTACTTAGATAGTAAATGACATGTTCTTTTTTTCCTGTTTCATCATGTTGCCCCAACACGCATCATATGGATCCTTCGAGTATTGTAAGAAACATAATCAAGGGTCGGCCAGGGATTGGAGGGATTAGAATTGGTGGGTTTGGCATGTACTGTTGGATTTTCTTAAATGTGTTTTGGCACTCTTCATTCCACACAACTGTTTGATTCTTTCACCAAAAGTTTGAAAATCAGTTCACAAGTGGCAGTTAATTGTGATATAAATTTGAAAATATAATTTAGTCTTTCGAAAAAATCACAAACCTCTCTCTTTGTACTTGGGGGAGGCATTTCTGAAATGGCTTGAACTTTATCGGGGTCGACCTCTACTCCTTTCTTACTAACGACAAATTCCAACACTTTGCCCGACCGTACGCCTAAAGTGTATTTCGAGGGGTCAAGTTTTAGCTTGAACTTTCGGGGTCTTTCAAAGAGTTTCTTTAGATCAATCACATCTTTTTTTCTTCTGTTTGCCACTTAGCAATCATGTCATAAACTTCTACCTTTTTATGTATCATGTCATGGAATAGGGTTACCATAACTCTTTGGTAGGTTGCCCCAACATTCTTTAGACTAAAAGGCATTACCTTGTAACAAAATTTTCCCCAAGGGGTGATGAAAGTTATTTTTTCCATATCTTCGATTGCCATCTTGATTTGATGATATCATGAGAAACCATCCAGAAAGGAGAAAAACGAATGGTTGGTCGTATTGTTAACCAAAATATCAATGTAAGGCAAATGGAAATCATCTTTAGGACTAGCTTTGTTAAGGTCCCTATAGTCGACACACATTCTCGCCTTACCATCCTTTTTCGGCACCGGGACGACAATGGCTATCTATCGAGGATAATTTGCCACAACGAGGAGCCCAACATCAAATTGTTTTTTATTTTTTTTACTTTTTCCCTGATTTTTAATGACATATTGGTTCATCCGCCTTAGCTTTGTTTGACCGGAGAGAAATAAGACTTTAAGGGCGATTTATGCTCCATAATGCTATTATCCAATCCATGCATGTTCTGATATGACCAGACAAAAATATCTTTGTATTCGTGTAGGAGTTAGACCAGTTCATGATGTGCTTCTTCCTTTCAGATAGTGCCAAATTTGGTTTCTTTTTTTCTTATGTCTCTTGATTAATCATTTCTATTGGTTCCTCATAGGGCATGATACCATTGGCTTCCCATTCTACCGCTCTTAACAACTCTAGAGGAGGTTCATAATCTTCTTCATTATATTTTTTTGTTTGACAAACAAGATGGTCAAAAGTACGCGAAGATATCTTAGTACAGTAATTTGTGAATGAACTATTCCCAAATATGGGAATTGTATTGAATATTATAAGCAACTTGATTGTCTCCCAATTCTTGATTTTTGCATCATAAAGACAAACCCAATTAGCATCACCGATGGAAAGATCATCTCCAGCTGCTGCAATATGGATCTTGTTTGTTTTTTCTGCACTTTGGAAAATATGTTGAATGTCATAGATGGGAATCCTTTCGGTTCTAGGCTTTTGATTTTAAACCTGAGCTAACCTTTTTTTTCTTTGGCCAATCTTCATTTGTCAACCCTGGTTGGTTCGCAGCCTAAACCCCATTTGTTTATATTCTCATGAAGTTTTATCGGTCTTTTGAGCCCTTATTCATTCTTCCCTAAATCGTGCCATGGATGACGTCCTCTGCTCAACATGAATCTAGCCACCATAATAGTTGTTTTTGATAGATGTCGTTCTATTTGTGTCATCTCGATGTAAGCGGTGTCCATGATTTCTAGTGTTTGGAAGGCGGTCTCCAAAGCTCCCTCTGTCGTCTCAACGTACGGTGTGGTGGACAACTCACCAATAAGTCTTCCTCTCCTAACACGGTCACCAGTTGGTCATATACCATATACTTTAGCTTTTGATGTAGGGTTGATGGCACAACACCGACAGAATGGATCCATGGTCTCCCCAATAAGCAGCTATAGGCGGGTACGATATCCATCAAATGAAACGTGATTTCAAAAGTGTCTGAGCCTATTGGAATTGGGAGTTCAATTTATCTCATCACTTCTATACGACTCCCATCGAATGCTCTAATAACCATAGGGCTTGTTCTCAAATATGTACCATCATAAGGTAGCTTTGTTAATGTCAACTTTGACATGACATTCAGCGAGCGACCATTTTTGATGATAAATCTTGATATCATATGGTCGAGGCACATTATTGATATGTGCAACGCTTTGTTCTGCCCTCTTTCTTCGGCTGGCAGTTTGTCATCTATGAAGGTTAGGTGACTGTTAGTAGTGATGTTATTTATGATGCCTCCAAATTTATCAAAAGTGATATCTTGAGTGACGTGAACTTCGTTTAGTATTTTCAGTAATAGCTTCCTATGGGACTCATAATTCATCAGCAAAGATATCAACAAAACTTTTGTGGGGGTGGCCTAGCTCTTAAATCAAAGGTTAGGGGCCAGTCATCACATCTATTAAATCAGAGGATGAGGGTCAGTCATCCCTGCTCTTAAATCAGAGGATATGGGTGAATGTCCCGTTTCTTAAACCATAGGGTATGGGTTAATTTCCCAACTTTAAATTTACCACTAAATGTGAAATATCATGAATACATTTAATGTATGAACGTTTTCCTTCATTTTCATCTTTTTTTTTCTTCAATTTTTTCAATCTTCTTTTTTTTTTTTCAATTTTTTTTATTTCTTTCACTTCTTTACGGACATGATCCTTGATTCATGGATGAAAAATGTGCACCACTTCAAATAAATGGTGGTGATTGTTCTTTTGATCTTTAAAGAGATTTTTTCTTACATCATCGACCTGATCTTTAGTTGCCCCTACCTTACATGTAAAGACATCATACTAGTTTTGGTCTCTTGACATTCACATATTTTGTGCTCCAACATATGATTATCATAAAAATGCATTTGACAAAAAAGATTTATAACACAAGAAATTAGTGAAGGAAGGTTCATAAAATGATATTTAATGAGAAAATCTATGGTACAAAAAAAAGGATCCATAGAAAGAAAATAAGATAAGGTGATCTCATATGGGTAAATGACCTAATTTGTTAGTAGTATTTCATAAAAAGAAGTGTGCTAATAACTCATGCCACAATTTCAATTGTGTTTTTAACCCACTTTGGAAGATATGATTTGCTCCAATCTATATTCACAGCCTTTCGGAATATATTATGCTTCAACTTTGATGTGTGTATGCAAGCCGTATTCTTTTGTCATCTTTTTTAGATTCTTAAACTAGTGATCTTCTTTCATTCTAAATTTTTTTGTGGCCCTAATTTTTTCTTAGAATGCCCTTTCGAGTTTTCAACCTAACATGCTTTTTTTCTAACTTTTGCCTACACTAGTAGAAATTTACCTTTTTAAGTCGGTTAAAATGTACATTTTAAGTCAGTTTCGTGTCCGAGTTAACAGCAAACGACTTAATAAACACGTCTTTTTTAAGTCGGTTAAGTTTAACCGACTTAACAGAGTTTCGTCCATTTAAGTCGGTTCAACTTAACCGACTTAAACATCATAAATTCAGTTCAACAAGTTATCTTTTTAAGTCGGTTCTTTTGATCAACAGACTTAATAGATAGAGTTAAATTTATTTTTTTTAATAATCATTTTATCATTTTTTTTATGCTCCTACTCCATACATACATAAATACAATATTTCCTATTAAATTTCAAATTAAAATTTTGTACTTTTAACCACAATTTTATATAGCTATATAATAGCCAAAATATATCGTAATAGAAGTTCATACAAAATATAGAGTATAAAGAATGTCTATCATTTCTGATTACTCTTGGCAAAACGAAAAATCATTTGGATGTCAATTAATAAAATCACATTTAGCAATATTCAATAGATATATATTCAAGCACCGTCATTTTCTTCAATTAATTCCAAAATAAAATCCACACAACGTTCTTGAACTTCTTTAATTTGATCCGGATAAAATGATCTCGAGTCGTCAAATATCTAGAAAAAAAAATCAATCAATAACAACATATAATTTTTTATCATACGAACATACAAAAACACAATCAATAACAACTTTTAAGAAATTTACGTACTTGCATCCATGAATCAACAATACCAGCTGTTACAATGTTCAACATATGTAATATGACATAATAGTCACACTCATAATTTGAAGCTTGTTTTTGACTCTAAAATTGAAATAAATAAAAAATGTTAAATGCATAAAAAGTTTATAATATTATAAATAAAGTTTTTATTTTTAAACAACTTACTATAGGAAAACTCCATGTTATCTTCGGTTTAACTCTTAAACCTAGCAACTTATAATAACCTTCGAAAGCTTACTTGCATCCATGAATCAACAATACCAGCTGTTACAATGTTCCACATATGTAACATGACATAATAGCCACACTCATAATTTGAAGCTTGTCTTTGACTCTAAAATTGAAATAAATAAAAAATGTTAAATGCATAAAAATTTTATAATATTATAAATAAAGTTTTTGTTTTTAAACAACTTACTATAGGAAAACTCCATGTTATCTTCGGTTTAACTCTTAAACCTAGCAACTTATAATAACCTTCAAAAGCTCTACAAAATAAAAATAATTATTGAAATTGTGTTATAAAATATATTACAATACTTATGAACAATATAAATAAATTAAATACTTACAAATCAACAATTTGACATATTTTTTTATCTGGCTTCCTTCCCAATGAACATATAAAGACTATATTGCGCTCCTTAGGATTGATAATAAGCAATTGCCAATGACGACTACAATACACAATTAAATATATGTTATATTCAATTTTCTCTATTATAAACGATGACTATAATAGAAAATACTTACTTTATGAGATAAGGTGCTAGGTAACTGATGACTCTTCATCATATGCATATTTTCCCACTGTGTTAGTCTTATTTATCCTCAATCATCAGTTAAATTAAGGATTTATTTGATATATTTTGTCGATTTTTGTTCTTTGAGTTGATAAATTTTTTTGTGTTTTTCTTTCGTTGATTAAGTAGGAATTTGTCGTAATTTTACATTGCGTTTTGTTTTAGTGCAGTGCTGAATTTTGGTGAAAAATCAACATGACATATGTGGAGTATTTCAGCCATATCTGGAGTTCTAGATGTCCAATTAGTGTCACTCCAAGTGCTAATGAAAGCTAAGATCCATATCTACAACTTTCATGAAGACACCGGGACCCAATTCAGACGCAAAAGATTAAAAAAATGCAAAATACATCAGACAACAGATGAAATGCGCCTGGAGCGCGTCCTGGAGCGCTTGGAGCGCATTTCTCAGGATTGGACTCTGCCAACGCGCGCCTAGAGCGCGTTTTTCCGCGCCTGGGGCGTGCGACGCGCACCAGCAACCATAAAAACGCAGATTTTTACTGTTTTAGGGATCTTTTTGACTCTGGGGAACTTGGGAGACTTGTGCCCTAGCATAGAAACTCAAAGACGGCCGTTTCTAACGCCATTGAAGCAGTTTTATCAAGAATCATCCATGAATCATTCTTGTAATTCTTCTTTAATCCTTATCTTTTGTATCTCTGTCATGAGTAACTAAACCCTATTTGTTAGGGATGAGTGTAACCAGATGAAACCCTTATTTTTCTGATTTGATTTCTAGTTATATGAATGAGTTTATTGAATTGTTTTTCTCATCTCTGTGCTTAATGCTTTTTATTGCTTGATCAACATTAAAATGTTCTACGATTTGTATTTTGAAACGGAAGTGGACTTTACGAATGCTTGAGATGAGAAATTCATGAATTTGTAGTCTAGGGATAGATGCAGGTCATGAAACCAATTAAATTAGTTGCAAAGCAATAATTTACAAGAGAATTTCTATACGGTAATGCTTAATTCTAATCTTAAATCCACTAAGGAATTAGGGGTTACTTTGGAATTAAAGGTTCTGTCACTAAGACATTAGGGCAAGAATAATAAAGAGAATTCGGTAATAATTCAATAAAGGAATTCAGTAACTAGGATCAAATTAGACACCAAGGTTGGATTCGAAGTGAAACTCATCCCTGACATTTTTCTCATTATAAAAGATCAATTTTATTATTGTTGTTAATTTCAAACATTATTTCAATCAACTTGGGAACCTTTTTGTTCAATTCTAGTAATCAAATATAATTCAATAGTAAAACGCAATCCTTGAGTTCGACACTCGGTACTACCGTTTTATTATTACTTGCAACGATTCAGTACACTTGCTGAAACGCTATCAGTAACAAGTTCTTTTTTCTCGTACAACTTCTTTTGAATGTGTACTTGAGCATTAGTTGAATCATTTTCACTTTGGATGAAACTTGGATCAATAAATCCATACATTTCACTTTTTCCTAAGTCAACACAACGACGATGTAGATACCTAAGATATGAAACTTAATTTTCATTATAAATGAAATTCATAATTTGGCAAAATTTACAAATAAAACATACTTACGTTAGCCAAACTTGTAAAATGGTGATGCATATCTCTTCTTTACCCATACACAACTCTATAACATCTTTCAATGGAAGGAAAAAAAAACTAGTTCCACCATGTTCCAACTTAAATTCTAAAGGCTTAAAATGGTGATGCATATCTCTTATCTGGCTTTCTACGTAGAATATTATTGTTATTGTATATTTTTAATTGTTTTATTGAAGAGTGTTTTTCAGCCAAAAAATAAAAGGGCGAACTTAATTGATTTAGATTAAACAAAAGAACGTTGCAATCCCTCCGTTCTAAAACAAACTCACCCTAAAAATATTCATGTCTAATGTCTTTAATACATAAAATAAAATACTACATTTATAAGTTTACACCTTACTATCTATACGCTTTCTATATAAAATACTACTGTTTTGCTCCCTGTTATGTCCACACACAAATTCTAAAAAATGAAATATGTAAAATATGTAATTTAATTTGAGAATCAAACATGTCTTAATGAATTGATGAAGTGATGACAATAAAACGGCAACGGTTGTAAAGTCGAATCCAAGTTGTAGGTGTTTCACGATACATAGGTTACGAATGGAAGAAAGAGGTTTAGAGCGCAATGGTATCGGAGCGGGAAGATAAAACGCTAAATACACGACATCTTTTATTTTTTTTTAACCTGCCTTAAATAGGTTATCCATATAACAGCATTAAATAAGTTTTAAATATTTACAAAATTGCCACCGCCTCATTTATTAAATGACATAAATATTTACAAAATTAACACCGCGTCATTTTATGTTTTATCCTTAAGTCGGTTATCAATATACCCACGTTAGACAAGTGTTAAATATTTACAAAATTGTCATCGCCTCATTTTATTAAATGGCATAAATATTTACAAAATTGCCACCACCTCATTTTATTAAATGGCATAAATATTTTACCGTATTTCTTAAGTCGGTTGTCAATCTAACTGTGTTAATAGTGTTTCACATATTTACAAAAATTGTCACCGTCTCATTTTGTTAACTCGTTTATATGGGCAACCGACTTAAATATACCTCTGTCTCATTTGTTAAGTCTGGTGGCACATAACCGACTTAAATCAGCTGAATTAAAAACTCAATTTTCTACTAGTGCTAGGTCGCCCTTTTGGGTTTTCGACCTACCAAGTCTTCATTGATTTTTGCACCCTCATTTTTTCCTAGGTCGCCCTTTTGGGATTTCGTTCTAACGGGTCTTTATTCAACTTTGTAACCTAATTTTTCCTAGGTTGCCCTTTCGGGTTTTCAACCAAGCTAGTTTTTATTCATTTTTTATACCTTGATTTTTGCTTAGATCATCCTTTTGGCTTTTACACCTAGCGGGTCTTCCTTTAGATGTAATACTTTTGGAAACATCAATGTGTGCAAGTAGTGATATATCTTCTCGATCCATATTGGTGTGGATCAAAGCCACACTTGAAAGTATTTTTTTTTTATGGCATTGAGGCTCATATAATTGGGAGTCCACTTGTCATGCTAGTCCTTTTAGATATATGAAATCTTCTTGAGCATTAATTCTTCCTTTTGAAGCTCTGAAGTTCATATGTTCTTTCTTTAAGATCTTTTGAAATAATTGTCCATGAAATGAAGCAGTCGGCGTTTTTTTTAATTGAATTCAGTCGATCAACACATGTCAATACTCTTGATAAAGGGATTTTTGTTTGAGTGGGTCACACTGCCTTTATTCTATATAATAAGAAACAAATGGTGCCCCAGTTATAGTTTGATACTCGCAGATGGTATTCTATAGTTACGAGGTAATGTTTGGTACGAGAACTTTCCATCTTGCTTTTCTTCTACATTTGATAGTAATCAGGATAGTCGTGACTTTCATTCTTGTGAGTGATTATTCTTCATCATGACTTACTTTGAATATTGAAGACAAAGTAGCTACAACCAGCTAGCTGATTATATTATTGACGAACATAGTGAAAAATGACATCAATTTTTTTTTAGACATTTGTCTAATATGTATATATAAAATGATCATCTTCTTATTCCAGTTTTTTCATTCTTGATTTAGTTGATTGAGGATTATGTTCAAGTCTCACATACTTTCAACACTTTCATTTTCGATTCGTAGGCGGCTAGAATACTGATGACTCTTCATCATATGCATATTTTTCATTGTTTTTAGTCTTATTTATCTTTTATTCATTAGTTAATTTAAGGAGTTGTTTGATATATTTTGTTAATTTTATTTCTTTGATTTAATGAAATGTGCATGTTCTTATTTTCTTGATTAAGTAGAGATTTTTTGGAGTTTTGTGTTGTTACTTTGTTTTAATGCAGTGCGGAATTTTGGTGAGAAATCAACATGACCTATGTAGAGTATTTCAGTCATAGCTGGAGTTGTAGATATCCAATTGGAGTCAAACCAAGTGAAAATGAAATCTAAGATTCATAGCTACAACTTTCATGAAGACACTAGAACCCAATGCAGATTCAAAAGAGGAGCAAAAATGCAGAAAACGTCAAACATAAGAAGTTGTGCGCCTGAAGCGCAACAGTCGCGCCTGAGGTGCATTTTCAGGCTGAAGCCTTTGTCGGGACGCGCTTGAAGCACAAAAGCTGCGCCTGGGGCGCGTGGCACGCGACAACATTCATTAAAATACATTTGTTTCACTTTCTAGATATCTTTTTTATTATTAGGAAGTTTGGAGACTTGTGTCCTAGCATAGAAACTCAAAGATGATCGTTTCTAACACCATTGGAGTAGTTTTATCAAGAATCATTCATGAATCTTTCTTGTAATTCTTCTATAATCTTTATCTTTTTTATCTCTGTCAAGAGTAACTAAACCCTGTTTGTTAAGGATGAGTGTAACAAAATGAAACCCTTATTTTTCTGATTTAATTTCTAGTTATATGAATGAGTTTATTGAATTATTTTTCTCATCTATGTGCTTAATGCTTTTTATTGTTTGATTAACATTAAAATGTTCTGCGATTCATATTTTGAAACGGAAGTGAACTTTACGAATGCTTGAGATGAGAAATTCATGAATTTGTAGTATATGGATATATGCAGATCATGAGACCAATTAAATTAGTTGCAGGGGCAATAGTTTAAAAAAAAGAATTCTTGTACAGTAATGCTTAGTTCTAATCTTAAATCTACTAAAGAATTAGGGGTTACTTTGAAATTAAAGGTTTTGTCACTAAGACATTAGGGCAATAGTAATAAAGAGAATTCGGTAATAATTCAATAAAGGAATTCAATAATTAGGATCAAATAAGACACCAAGATTGTATTCAAAGTGAAACTCATCCCTGATATTTTTCGTAGTATAAATGATCGATTTTATTACCATTGTTAGTTTTAAATATTATTTCAATCAAATCAAAAGCTTTTTGTTCAATTTTCGTAATTAAACATAATTCAATAGTAAAACGCAATCCTTGAGTTTGACACTCGGTACTACCATTTTAATTATTACTTGCAACGATTATGTACACTTGGTAAAACGCTATCAAATACCCATGGTACAAACTTCAAATTCCCCCACGTGATTGGTATATCCAAAACACATTTAGACAATGATTAAGATAAAACCACTTTTCTAGGGGATTAATGTGACATTAATTCCATGCCTCAATATATCGAGGTCCATCCAAATAGCGAGTTTTATTTATATCGTCCTCACATTCAGTCGAATTTATAGCATAATTGAAATTATGTATGAGATTTTAGAAAACTTATTTATGATTTGACTACTTCCAAATATGGTTGGTATATGGTTTAAAGAACAGAAAGACAAATAATGTTGGGTAAGAGATTGTGAAATATATGATGGGTGAGAATGGAAAACGGAACAATACAAAATGCACTTATTGATATTCAAAATATTGAGGAACAAAAGTGTGTTGATTATACAATGAAGTATCATAAAACTTTAGGCACATCAATATGATCAATGTTTTAGAACCAAATTAAATAACATTAAGGATCATGGGGAAACTTGATAATATTTCCATTGTTGACCTTGCTCCTTGGATATATATAGGAGAACATAGTCAATGTCTTCAAAGTTGTGTTTAATCAAGGTTTTTTTTCAATAGTCCTCAAAAGTTCATACAAGATTTACCATGTTTTAGATTGATGAATTGTTCACGACATCAAAGTAATAAGCGGTAGTGATGAAAGTTCAACATAGACAACCTAACTTTTAGAGATTTACTTGTGGCGAAAGCCAATGAAATATGTTCATGACCCAAAAGTCAGGGGGTGAATGATGAATATGAATTTAATTAGTATCATGTTCAAATCTTGTGGACAAGTGACTTGAGATAGAGTATAACTAGAAAGTAGACTAAAATGTGACAATTGTTAGACTTATGAAATCAAGGGGTAACACATGAGTTCTCCATGATATACTTTTTTCCATGAAGGATTCCCATGATTTCAAGTATCGAAGGTTTGTAAGATTTCCAATCTTTTAGCCATATTTCAAGTGGTTTAGATCATCTTTGTTTATTCCAAATCATCCATGATTTTAACTCGGGAACATGTCAAGTAAGGATGTCATGATACTTTTTTTTTTAATATTTTTTCTTGTAGAAAAATGTTATGAGAATGTAAAAAAAATAAATGCAACGATTATGTAATTAACTAAAAAAATTTACTATCTCCTAATATGCAATGACTTTTTTATTTTTAAAGAAACACATGTTGTAAAATGAAAATAAAAAGATGAAACATGTATGATTATGCGATGCATTATGATAAATGTGAGATATAGATATAGTAGGTTTTTTTCCTTCTCAAATATGCACGTGACCTATAGGGTTCTTTTCTTATTTGAATGCTCTATGATCTTTAACGTGAATCTTCACTATAGGTGACTCTATGATTCTATATATGTTCATAAAGCACAAAATTCAATTATAAAATATTAAAGCAAATACTAGGTAAATTATTAAAACGGAAATATTCTAAAAAATGTCAACTCTAGGTGAGACTTTTATGACAACCAAACAAAATGTTCCAGAAGATTATCATTACATATTTTCTAATTTATCTTAGGTTACGCTCAGCTCAGGTATAGAGTCCACTTGTAAGTGTGTAATAGTGCGTAGAGAAATAAATAAAATAAATAAATCACCACAATTAAAATAAATTACCAATAAATACATATAAATTACCCTAAATATATAAAAATTAAAAAATCATCACAATTAGAATAAATTTACACAAATACATATAATTAATAGATAAATTGTCATAAATAAATAAAAATAAAAGAATGACAATAATTAGAAAAAATTATCATAAATTACCACAAATAAATGAAAAATACCACAATTAGAACAAATGACCATAAATACATGTATACCTCCACAATTAAAATAAATTACCATAAATACATATAATTAATACGCAGATTATCATAAATATATATAAATCATAAATAAATAAAAAAGAATCACCATAATTTTATTCACAATAAATATATAATTAAATAATTAAAACAAATAAAAACAAGATGAGGTAATATAAATAAGAATAAATAAATAATTATATACAATTAATTAGGTTGAACTTGAGTATCCAACATCCCTAGTGGAGTCGTCAGCTGTCGCGTTCAGTTTATCTGCAAAAAAATGAGTCGCCGCCAATTTTATTTTTATTAAAGGAAAAATTGGATAAAACTTAAAATAATAATTTTTGAACCAAATGTTTCAATTCGGGAGTCGATTACGAGTAGGAAAAGTATTACATCTCTACAACGTCCGTTAAAACGATTACCCTATAATTAATTGTATACAAACTATTTATTTATTTATTTTTACCCCTAAAAAGAATACAAAGAAAAATAAATTATTTAAATTAATAAGAAAATAATTTTTTTTTTATTAATTTGGTTTTACAAGGAGAAGACATTACTCCTACGTATCACCAGGTGCAATAAAAAAAATCAAAACACACGTAGTTCTTGGGTAAAAAATATTTATGTGATCGACTTTATTATTAATTTTACTTTATATATATATATATATATATATCGAAATATAATAATAATAATAATAATAATAATAATAATAATAATAATAATAATAATAATAGTAATAATAATAATAATAATATGAGTGATGTGTTGTATATTGATTTGTGTATCATTTTATTTTCAGGAAATATATTTACTACTTTTTGACTTTTACAAATTGTAAAGGATAAAAAGCCAAGAGCAGTTTCACAAGAAAGAAAACAAAATAAAGAAGAGAGATCACATATTTGATAAAGATGTAAATGATTATACAACAATCGACTTGATTCTTATTATTTAATTTCAAAATTTGATCGTGAAACCAAAAAATCTCTTGTTTATATCATATGTGCATAATATAAAAAAAACAATAAAATAAATAACTCTATAACAACAACAATGTCAAAAAATAGACGAGGAAAAAAAAGAGAAAAAAAAAATTTACCGCACAGGAGAAATTTCTTATTAGCTTGTCCAATCTTTCTTTTCTACTTTTCTACTCAATTTCTTCTTATTTATATTTAAATTTTTTGGAATACAATAATTCTCATTAAGGTAATTTTTATCATTTTCAAAAACCTACCATAATAATAACCCTAATAATTGATTTTTTATTTTATTTTATTAACAAAAAGTCCAAAATATCCTTAATGTTTATTATTATATTTTTTTACAAATAAAAAAGGAGAGTGGACAAAATTAGGTGTCAACAATCAAACTCAAGCTTACAAAAAAGTCCATTAGGCCGACATATATATATATATATATATATATATATATATATATATATATATATA
>NC_021161.2:35774514-35807947 GCF_000331145.2 Cicer arietinum
TATATATATATATATATATAATTTAATAATTTTGTTATATTAAAATTAGAATTTGTTAAATTAAATTTGCTAATTATGAGTTCATTTTGTTTATTTATTTTTTTGGAAGGTTGTTGCATACTTGCTAGTTATAATTTTATTAGATTTGGTTATATATGAAGGTCTAATTTAACATATTTAAAAATATATTATTTAAATGCTTTAATGTGAAATAAGCTTTTAGGTCAGATTATACTTTATAAAAAAAAACTTAATCGTAGGTCAAATTTAGGTCTTTCAAAGTCTAATCTGACATGACATATTTCTATCCCTAGTAGTTATATGTTGCCCATATTTTGATATGAAATTGTTCTTTCCTATAAGGACTATAATGTAGATAAAGATAAAACTAATTTGATAGTCAATAGTCAATTAACATGTTATATCTATACATTAACATCATCAAATCATAAATACTAACAAAAAAAAATTAACTAAAACCTTTTCTAAACACACAAAAACTATTTTAAAATATAATAAAATTAGAAACACATTTAACAACGGTTTACAATATTAAATATGTAGGTTTACTTTCGCTTTTCTTATGTGAGTGAAGTTGCAATTTGAAAGGCAGGAGGAACAGGCAAGGGCAAGTAGGCAAAACAGCTGAGAATCAAACCCCATTTTGGTCAAAAAAACCACACACACCTGTACTTTCCACCAACCAATCACAAACCCATGTACACTTCCTTAATATCATCGCCGCAACTCAACAATAAAAACAAGTCACACACAGTCACACAAACATAAATCCCCCTCCACCAATCAACCAAACTCAACAATAATAAAATAAAAATACCAAACTCCTCCACATTCAACTCATTCATTTTTTAATCTATAAAATTAAATAAATGGTCAAATCCTAAACCCATTCCTTTTCATTCCCTTTCAATCTCAATTCAATTTCATTTCAATTTTCCAATCTCATCATGGCTTCACTCTCAACCATTTACTCATCATCACCAACACTCAACTATCAAAATCACCAAAACGCATCATCCCCTAACCCAATACGACGTCGTTCGAATCTCCCATTCTACCAAACCCGCCCTAACAAACTAACCCAAACCCGCTCCGTCGCGCGTGAACTTCCAACCGACCTAACTGCCGTTTCAAAAACAAGCCACCATCTCGAAAAGGAGCCACGCGCTTTATGGCGGCGCTACGTCGACTGGCTATACCAACACAAAGAAATCGGACTCTACCTCGATGTGAGTCGGGTCGGGTTTACCGATGAGTTTGTTGAAGAAATGGAGCCGAGGTTACAGGATGCGTTGAAGGCGATGGAGATGCTTGAGAAAGGTGCGATTGCGAATCCTGATGAAGGTCGTATGGTTGGACATTATTGGCTTAGGGATTCGAATCGTGCTCCTAATCCGTTTCTTAAGACGCAGATTGATACGACGCTTGATGCTATTTGTGGATTTGCTAATGATGTCGTCTCTGGTAAGGTTAGTTCATGGAGATTGATTGTGTTTTTGTTGGTTTGTTTGTTTTGTTAGTGCATTGTTTGGATTTACTTTTGGGAGAGCCAAAAGTGATTCTCAAGACTTATTATATGTGTGCATGTGTTTATGTGGTGACAAAAACTGATTTTTTTAATTGATGTTGTATAATTAATTATGGCTCAAAGTGAGTTGAATGTAAAATCATTTTTATGTTTGGGAGAGTCAAAAGTGATCATGAAGACTTATAAGTGTGTGTGTGGGGGTTATGTGGTGACATAAATTGATTTTGAATTAATTGAAGTTGTGAAATTGATTATGGTTAAAAGTGAGTTGAATGTAAAATAACGTATGTTTGGACGGTAAAAGTGAGTTGAATACGAAATTCAGAGGTAATAAATAATTTCCATAGGAAAACTATAAATTATAGCTACAAGTTAAAATCAATTCTAGAAGTAAAATCAATTTTACACGATAACAACTAAAGTAACATTTTCAAAGAAATTCATTTTTCCTTTTTCTCCGAAAGTTGAACCAAATTTACACTAATTGATTTTGACCTGGTTGAGGGGTCTCAATCTCAATTAAAATTAAGGGGTCTCAATCTCAATTAAAATTAAGGGGTCTCAATCGGAACATTACTTTTACACTTAAATATATTATAATTTTTAACTCCCATTCACGTGAGTGTATCTAAACACATATTTTTATCTTAAATTTACGTTCAACTAAAATTTATTTTGTAAAATCAATTTTCACTGTTGCAAAACAAAACACATTGTATTGGATTTGTTTTGTTTTTGTGTGTGTGTGGATTTGTTGATTTTTTGTGGTTTTGGTTTGGTAGATTAAGCCTCCATCATCTCCGGAGGGGCGGTTTACTCAGATACTTTCTGTTGGGATTGGAGGTTCTGCACTTGGACCACAGTTTGTTGCGGAAGCACTTGCTCCTGATAATCCTCCACTCAAGGTAATGAAATGCTGTTCAATCATGTTGTTTTTGTGAAATGTTGAATTGTTTGTTGGCAACAATGTAGCACCAACACTTTTGGTTGAAAGCTTGTTCGAGTGTCTGACACGTGATGGTGTTTGACACTTGTGATACTGCACATGTGGTTACACTTACACTTAATCACTTTCATTTTCCCTAATTATTACCAATGTATCTGGTGCTTGTGTCTATGTTTGTACTTCTAGGTTGGCAATGTCAATGTCTGAAATTCAATTCGAGTTGCACTGTGTTTAAATTTTGTAATTTTGTTTCTCAAGCATTTTGTTGGAGTTGGAGAAGTAAGAAAATATGATGATTGATTGTTGGGAAAATTTGAGTCACCTCCCATGAGCATATTTAAATGACACATACACCCCTCTGTTTTATTTAAGACGTTGACTTTCCCTTAATTACACACACTTTCTTGCTATTATTATAAATAGAGGGAGTGTGTGTTGTTTAAACAGGAACTAGGGAGAGGTCTGTGCAATTTCTCCACCAAATGAGGCTGGTGAGTTTGTGAGTGTTTATTTTAAAAATAGAATAGTTGTGTTCACACCATTTAAGCATTTGTCAGAGAGGTAGTGCAATTTCGCCTCGATTTTTTTGTCGTGGAAGGTGGCTGTTAACTGAAGACATGTTTGTTTAAGTTTTGAAAAGGATGGTTTTTAAGTTGTTTAAAAACACTATTTATCAATTCTTGTTTTTACAGTTACAGTCATTTAAAGCACTTTTCAAATTTTCTTTTATTTTAGATAATAGTTCTATTCCTGTTTTCTTTAGAAGCTACTAAAAAATGAAATAAATGTTGTAAAAACTTTTAGAAATAACATCTTTTCATTAAAAAAAATCTACCGTGGCATTTTTTTTGTAAAGTGCTTGTGATTTTGTGATGATTTGGAGTAGTCTTGTTTGGACTGTGGAAAGTTAGGGTCCAAATTGTGGTATATCTTAGTTAACTTGATTTCAATTCTACTATTTGGTTCTTTTCCAAAATATATGAGCAAGAGCAACCTGTATTGTTGAATATTGAGTATGGAAAATTGGAAATAAGTTTTTATTGGAGCCTCACATAATTTTCTGGACTTTTGCAGATAAGATTTATTGACAACACAGATCCTGCTGGCATTGATCATCAGATTGCACAACTCGGTTCTGAGCTAGCTTCAACACTAGTAATTGTGATTTCAAAGGTCTGCATTGAGATTATACTTTTTTTATTACTGCCCCCATTCCTCTCTGTCTATCCATTTGAAAATAAAATAAAATTGTTCCTATTTATCTAACCTTTTAGAAAGTTACTACAATTTTCTCTATCATACCCTTTTGCTCGCGTAATAATTCTCAAGTAATAAATTATTTCACTATAGAGAATTTGAAAAGTTAAATAGTATATTAGGACGTTTCATCATGATTTTAAGAAATACAAGAACATAAATTACATTTCTTAATCCACGTGCTACTAACATTAATCATTAATGGACATATAAAGGTATAATGTTAGTTGGACATGTTATTGAATTTGAAGTTTTGATTTATCTTCAGAGCGGAGGTACCCCTGAGACTAGAAATGGCTTGTTAGAAGTACAGAAGGCCTTTCGCGAAGCAGGATTGGATTTCCCAAAACAGGTTTATCTCAGGTTTTTAGTTTTCTTGAGAATTTCCTTTTAACTATTATTGAATCAAATGACAATGTGTTTAAATCATCTTAAGTTAGTATGTTGGATCACTGCTTTGAAAACATGGTTCTGGGTATTCGTTTATCATGTTTTTTTTTATGCACTCTCAATCTCATGAATTTCTCAATGATATGGTTCCTATATCACTAGCACATCTGTGATCACTGGTCAGTCTATCAACTCTTGATAATATGTTAATGCATGATATAATGCAGGGTGTTGCTATAACACAAGAAAATTCTTTGTTGGATAATACTGCCAGAATTGAGGGATGGTTGGCTAGGTTTCCCATGTTTGACTGGGTGGGAGGTAGAACATCGGAGATGTCTGCAGTCGGCCTGCTTCCAGCAGCTCTGCAGGTAATGATCTTAAATGTAAATTAAGTTTTTTTTTTCCTACTTTGATTGTATTCAATTGTAAGGTTTCTTGATTCAGAGCATTGACATTAGAGAAATGCTAGCTGGTGCATCACTGATGGATGAGGCCAATAGGAGTACTGTGGTATGCATTTTTTTCCTAATATTCTTTTTAATATTTGAAGATTACCTTTACTGCTATTCCTATTTGATCAAGGTTTTTGTATGTTTGACTAATGCAACTATGCAAGGATGCAAAGAGTTTCACTAGTACTAAAAGGAAACAATTTTTACTTAATAATTCTGTTTCCATGTTTAAGTGCTGTTGATGCTCCATGTGCTAAATACATGACTGGCATATATGTAATACAGACCAAATTGTGTTACATATGGCAAGATCTGTATGTCTTTTTTTTCAAGTCCCGTTAGTTTCCATCTTTCCCTCGTCATGACTGTAAAGTTAGATCCAACTTAAATATATTTTCTACTGATCTAGCTTCATTTGATAAAAGCAAGACAGGGGCTCAGGAGTCAATAAGTTAAGCTACAACCTAATAAGTTCAGCTACAACCTAATAACTTTAGGCCTCTCTAATAAGTTAAGCTACAACCTACAAGAGCTAGGAATAATCTCATAATTCGGGCTTAGGGCCTACCGCATCTCTACAAAATCGGGTGAGCACTTTCATGTCCTATAAGCACACTATTAGGCGGCGTATCTAGTAGTCAATCTGAGACTAAACAGTGACACACCTTCTCACATCCAACACACTCACTCCTTCATGCCCATGTTTAGGGATATGGACTTGGAGCATGGACAATGTGGGTGGCCCCACAATTGATCTAGGATAGACCCTGATATTGTCTTAGACTTTGGGCATAGGATCTAATACAACTCCAGAAAACTGACATATGAAACGTAAACGGTTCAAGCCTTATAAGCACTATTGGGGATATATCTCTAGGCACTGTGGGACTTAAGACACCCCCTCACATCTCGCACAGTGAAAGTGTTGTAGACTGCAATAAAGGCAATCCAAAGTTCTCGAACCAAAGACTGTTAGGGGTGGACAGTAATGAGGGTGGCTTTCCAACCAAATCCAATCCCATTAGGTTTAGAATAAGTAGGTATACTTGAATATTAAAATAAGCCTGATAACTACTTTGTTGCATAGCCCAGATGAGGGAGGCTAGTGTGATGATGGTCCATGGCAATCAGTTGTATAGTACAATTCAGTTTTCAGCTTTTGATTTTACATTATGAATTTGTCTGCTGAATTTTGACTCTTCTTGATCACAAAGAAAAAAACCTAAGATCTCCTATTCATATGCAATTTTATGCAGATAAAGAATAATCCTGCAGCTTTACTGGCTTTATGTTGGTATTGGGCTACAGATGGTGTAGGATCCAAGGTATGAATTATATAGTTTATGGGTGATTATGGGGGCTTCTGTGTTTCATGCCACTATTGCTCATTGTGTTCTTTTCCTTCTTTCTATTACCAAGGATATGGTTATCCTTCCGTATAAGGACAGCCTGTTATTATTTAGTAGATACTTGCAGCAACTGGTCATGGAATCTCTGGGCAAGGAGTATGACTTGGATGGTAATCGGGTATGTGTTACACGTAGCATTGATCCTCATGATTTTTTTACTTGTCCTGCATTTTGGGTGAATTGCTAGATTTTCTTTTAATCGGTTTACAGTTAGTTTTATCAAGAAACAGCTGAATGGAGCTTATTTAGCCTATAGTTTTCTAATTGATTGTTACTTTCTTAATATGGACACATTTCAAGCTCGTCTCATCAAACCTATCATTAACTTTTGATTGACATGTTGATAATGGGCTACACATTTCAAACTTTTATGGATTAATGTTATATCCAAATCTGACTTTTTTTATTCCACAGGTTAATCAAGGAATTAGTGTCTACGGAAATAAAGGAAGCACGGATCAACACGCGTGAGTTTTTATTCCATTTTTAAGTTTGGTTGAAATAGTTTATGGTTTTAATGAGTTTGTTAAACTATTGATGCAAGAACAGCTACATTCAGCAACTGAGAGAAGGTGTACACAATTTCTTTGCGACATTCATTGAGGTGCTACGTGATAGACCTCCTGGTCATGATTGGGAGCTTGAACCAGGTGTTACATGTGGTGACTACCTGTTCGGTATGCTACAGGTATGACATAATAATCAAACATATTTTCTCATTGCATTTGCTTGTTCTATTCTCTATTAAGATTTAAAAGATTGGCTGTTAGTTATGTTTGTATAGTGCTAAAAATTCAAGTTTCCACAGGGAACAAGGTCAGCTTTGTATTCTAATGACCGTGAATCCATCACAGTCACAGTACAAGAAGTGACACCTAGATCAGTTGGTGCCCTTGTTGCACTGTATGAACGTGCAGTTGGAATATATGCCTCACTTGTCAACATAAATGCTTATCACCAGCCTGGTAAACATATTTTCTCTTTAGTCCATTTTAGGATTTTCTGGATCTTAGAAAAACAACTCTTTTTGGATTGTTGTTAGATCTTTATGTTGATTTGGATGCCTGAGTGATGCAAATTGAATTATATAACCACATACTCTTAGTTCAATTGCTGTCATGTAACTACTTCTGAATTTGATAATTAGGTGTCGAAGCTGGTAAGAAAGCAGCAGGAGAAGTATTGGCACTTCAGAAGCGGGTGTTGGCAGTGTTAAACGAGGCAAGGTATGGTATAATATCTTTGAAAATATCAGGCTTCTGTGTCTTAGCTAGGAAATATATTTGAAAATATCAGGTGCGTTTTAGATTCGTGGATCTGGTTGGTCAGAAGGGTCCTGATAAGAGGAGTGACTTGCAAATGAAAAATGGGAGGCAAAGTTATAGAAAGAGAGAGAGAGATTTGTTATATAGGATAGTTCAGAGGGAGTGAAAGAGGTCATGTGTATTTCTATTTTAGTTTGGGCCACAGGTATTTACCTTGGCTAGGAGCATTTGCTTGTTTATTTGTATTTTCTTTTACTTATCAATAATAAAATCTCCCTTTGTTAGATAGGAATTTTTCCTAGCACTTGGTGCTTTTATTGAGAGGCAACGACTATCGAGAGGAAGAATCATTGTATGAAAACCTAGATGGTGTCATGAGCTAATGCTCTAGATGCTTGCAGTTATTGTTGAGACTTCTCCATTAGATCAAGTGGTTTTGCTGCAAAAGAATAATTTGACATTGAAGGAGCATTCACTTCAGTTGAATGATTATTTGGCCAAACTGATCTTCTTGATAACGAGTGTTGCATACATCACCAAGCTCCTTGCCGTTGAATGATTATTTGGCCAACTGATCTCCTTGATAACCATTGCTTCATACATCACCAAGTTCCTTACAGTTGAAGGCAATGGTCAAATACATGAATGAGTGGTCTGCAATGTGAGTGTTCTAGGGTTGCATTCAGTGTATATGGCCCCTTCAAGGACAATCGTGGTAGAGGATACGTAATCCTTTTCCTCATTGATAGTGGAGAACTGCAATATGGGGTAGTTTAGTGTGAGAGAAGCAAATTGTTGTGTTTTCCTTTTCATTTTCAGCTTATAGTTTAGGACGACAGTAGTTTGCAGACGGGGAAGCATTTTCTCTTTCTGTCATTTCTTCTATTGTATCCCTTTATAGAGGGGTAATTGTTCCTATAAGTGTGTTTGGATCCTCATGAAAGCCTGAGTTTGGGCACTTTTTGTAGGTTGGTATTTACATATCAAAGTTAGGAAAGTTTACAGGGTCAATATCTATTTGTATTAATACTCACTTTTTGTATTTAGGTCGTTATACTTTACAAAAATATATTGTTCGGTTAGGTCCATCACTAATTGCAATTTATTTTATTATGATTTTCAGCTGCAAGGATCCTGTTGAACCATTGACAATTGAAGAAGTAGCTGAACGTTGCCATGCTCCAGAAGATGTACAACATTTACCCCTCAACTAGGTTTGTTAATCACCTTATTAAGGAGAGTTAGTCAGTAACATATTTACTTTTTCTGCAGATTGAAGTAATTTACAAGATTATTGCTCATATGGCTGCCAACGACAGAGCAATACTTGCTGAAGGTAGCTGTGGTTCTCCAAGGAGCATCAAAGTTTTTCTCGGAGAGTGTAATGTTGATGATCTGTATGCATGAGTTAGACCAATGAAATCCACATTTCTTAATGTTATAGATGTGTTCAAAGAAAGGAAGCAGCTTCGAATAAATTATTTTGGTTCTTGGATCTCTTCATCTTCAATGAAAATGATTATTTATTTTGTAGACTGACTTTTGAAAGAGTGGTTGGTTGAGTTTGGTTATCTGAAAAGGGAATCATATTAATAAATTTGAATACCATATAAACCAAATGGAGAACAAGAGAGGTCACATAATGGAATAAGCTGGCCAGTTTTTGTGGTATGTTTGCTATATTCTCAAAAGCAAATTTGGGATATGTAAAATTGAGTCTGTGCATAAATTTATTTGTCATTGTTAGTTGGCCAAATTAAGTTTCTTCTCAAAAGTACATTGGTTATTAAAAATGAAAAATAAAATCAAGGCTTCCTTTTATGATGAAGTTTACTCTCATTTTTTATTTTCATTTAATTATGAAAATATCGTGTATTTTTTATGCAATTCATCACGGAATCTCCATGTGACCCAGATTGTGAAATACATTGTAATATGTGATGCTTTTTTTGGGTTCAAATTGTACTCTTTCTGTTTTAAAATGTGTCACTTTAATTAAATAAATTTGTTTAAAAATTAAGTGTTATATTTGATTTTTAAGATAATTATTATTATTATTATTATTATTATTATTATTATTATGTACACTATTTTTAAAATGATAATTCTATCTTATATTTATAATTATAGTAAATCAGCTAATAGTTAATAAAATGACTGACTAAAATGATTATTTTATTTCTTTTAATTATTATTTTGAAAAAAATTAACCGGTATTTGTTTTAAACGGATGTAATAATATGTGATGCAACAACTCAAAGTGATAGTCATGCTCTGCTGACTTATTCATTGTTGTTCGTTACTGAGTGCAAACTGCAAAGTGGTAAAAAAAATTTCCCTATGTCCCCTGAGAAATCATTGTTTTCAAAATATTGGTGAGAAACAAGGCATTATTTTTGTTCCACCATGGATCACATTTTCTAACCATTGGATTTACTTATCTTCCCATTCTTATTATTTTGTACCATCTATACAAAAATATTTCTCAATGGTGGCGTAAAAGAAATGGTCTCTCAATCATGCGTACATGACATTCTTCCTACCAATCGATCTAAATAGCACACTCTAGTCTCAAGTATATAAATAAAAAATTGAGTCAAAAGAAAATTAAGTATTTGATTCAAAAATTTGGATTAAATATATATGTCACAGTGAAGATATTGAAAAGTAATTTATATATATGGGTAGAGATTTGTCACTCTTGAAGTATTGAGTTATTTCGCATTATAATATGTTAATTATTGAGACGATATATTAATCACAAAATATAAATTTAAAATTGTTAAATTAGTTTTTAAATTAAGTTTGGTTAACTAGTTTGTTTTAAATATGTTGTTTAATTAATAAATCATTTAATTATTTTGGTTTTTGTGTGTGTTGTACAGTCTAATTTATCAATATGGTCCAGTTAATCATATATTTTGAACGTCTGTAATGGTAAGTTTCGTTGCCATCGACAATTTGATGTGGGCTTTTGTGAAGTTTGTTAAGTGATTGAAAATTTTGTTGTCAATAGTGGTGCTTTCACGTGCGATCCCAAAAAGTGGAGCGCCCATTGCGACGTGTTTTGTCAGTGAGTCACAACAGCACTCGCGACTACAAATCGTTGTGCAATCGTGTGCAGGTTGGGGCTTACGACTAGGGATGGGAATATGTTAGGTCGTCTTTCAGGGGCCTATGGTCTGACCTATTTAATATAAAGGCTAAACTCATGCTATTTTTAAAGCTTATTTATATAAATAGATCAAGTTCATACTTATAAAAAAACTTATTATATATGACAGATCGGTCTATATATATTTTATTATTTATTAATATTATTTTTTATTATTATTTATTAATAATATTATTTCCTATTTTAAAGTCTATCAATTAGACAATCACTCGGTAGTCGTTCCATGTTTGGTAACTATTCCATATTTAGTAGCGATTCCATATTCAGTAGTGGTTCCATATTCGGTAGTCCTTCAATTAGGCAATCACTCATTATTCGTTCCATATTTGTTTGAGATGTAATAATGGATGCGTTTGTTTCAGGAAAAAAATCTATTCTTTGAAACCAAAAATCATTTTTTAGGGTTTAAAGGGTGTTTGTTTCAATATTTTTTTAAATTATTTTTTATTTAATATATATAGATATGTACATTGGTATTGGTATGTGAAGATGATCATATAAATTGGTATAGGGACTAATTATGGATTTATTTTGCTTTTTTGTTTTCTTGGAAGGTTAGTTATTATTTTATTAGATTTGATTATAATTTTATTAGTTTTCCTTTTATATAAAAGCATATTTTAACCAATTTAAAAAGAATGTAAAATATAACATTTAAATGTTTTAATGTGAATAAGGTTTCTAAATAGGCTTTTAGGCCAGACTATACTTTTAAAAAGATCAGGTCAAACTGGAAAAAAAAGTCTATGATAGGTCGAATGTCAGACTTAGGGCTAAAAAATTAATTGTAGGTCAAGCTCATGCATTTCAAAGTCTGATCTGGCCTGACCTATTTCACCCCTACTTACGACCACTCTAGGTTTTTTTTTGGAAAAAATCACTTATGTTCTATTTTTTTTAACAGTTTTGATTTAATTTAATTTTAAAGGGACATTACTGGCCATTTCTATTTTTTTAAGTGACTTAATACTATATTAGTTTTTGTTGGTTTCTTTTTCTCTCTTCGGTCTCGTCGTGTCTCTGCTTTGCGTTTTTCTTCTTCACATTTGGTTCAGTCCTCATCATCTTCTTCGTTCTAACCCCTTCTTCTTCTATGAATGTAAATTTGCATAAGCCAAAAACTATTTTATAAATTTTAAACTTAATTGCAGTTTTGATCCTTGTATTGGTCATTCTATTTGAAAAGTCAACAATTTTGGTTTCCTTTAGAGTTTTGAACTAAAAAAATGATTATTTGATATATTTTTAATGATGTGACATACAATTCTATGATATGAAAATTTTTCGACGTTGAAATCTAATTTTTTACAACGTTTATTTCAATTTCGTGGTATTAATCATTCTACATCATCGTATATATGTCACATATTTAAAGCATCTCATGTCATCAGAGAAAGGATCAAAACTTTCGACTTTTAAAATAGAGGGATCAATTTCGTAAATTAGTAAAAATAAGAGACTAAAACTACAAGTAAGTCTAAATTTTATTATAAAAAACTACTTGTAGATTTAGGCTATATAGCTTAAGAATTCACTGAAGTCACGTTTGAGAGTGCTTCATCAGAGTCAGATACAACTTTAACAGCTTCTTCAGAGTTACTGAGAACTTTGTTTAGTAGATTATCTTTTCTTGGTTCATTTGATGATCTAGCTATTATCATAACACGGACTTGCAACATTTTGACTTGAACTACGTATCACAATACTTCTTATTGCTATATTAAGACTTATTCTATTAGTAAACATAATTACTTTTTTATTAGGTGATAATTTCTGCGTTTAGAAACACTTAGATTATTATTTCTAGCTTACTTGTAATTTATGTTACTTTAAAATAGATAATCAATAATATAGATATTTGTCTTCTAAGTTAATCTACGCACCTAGCAAATATAGTTAGAGGATAATTATTCTTTATTTGTTTGTTTTTGTTATCATTAAAACATCAACCAAAAGATTATATTTAAAACCACTTTTGCACTAACATGCATAAATACAATGTAAACAAATAAATCAATTAAAGTTTGCTTAAACTAGTAAACCGAAATGGAAAACGAAAAATTAATAAATAAGCAAGTGTAATGTAAACTACCCGAAACAATAGTTGGTGTACTAGTTTATCGGTTTCATGTATTTATTGATTAACTCATTTAGTTGATGGATTGAATTGTTTGTTATAAAATTTTATGAATTAATATTGATTTATTTTCATAATTTAAAATCAAATTTTAAATTGTGGACCACGTCATATGATACGATTATAATAGTTTAATTGCGACGGTATACAGATTGTATGATACGATTATAATAATTTAATTGCGACGGTATACAGATTGTTACCACCACAACGTTCACAATAGATATATAAACGAGAAAATTATTGGATGAACTAAATACATGAATTCAAAAGATAATCTAAGGACCCTTTAGTAGATTTTAATAATTTAAAAAGAAAGTAATAGTCTAAGATTAAATTCACGGTTTATTATTAGTAAACTCTATACTAATTACTAATAATACAGGACTATATAAATTATTAGTTTATTTTGCAAAGGCAAAAAACGAATTATTAATGTAATCACTATTTTTATTTGTTAGCGTAATAATACACCATAAGCCATTTTTTTACGATTTTCGTTTGGGTACAATTTTTTTTGTTAGATATATTTAGTAAGATACAAATAACTATAAAATATTTTGTAAAAAAAATTGTAAAGTAGCCAATAAAGGAAACAACTGTCAAACGTTTCTATAATGAATAAACAACAACCATTTGGTCGATTCAAGCGTTTTCAAATCAAATTTTCTTGTTTTGTGATTGAATATTTATGCTCGTTATTTTGTCTTTTGTCATATGAAAGTTGCTTGCTGTCAATTGAATTTGAATCTGTCACGGAACTTTCAAGTTTAAAAGTTATTTAAAAAACACAAATTAAAACGCGTTCATATTCATATCAATTCAACAAACACAAACTTCTCTATTTAATGAACCTTAATTTATGCTGAATAGATGCTCACGTGTAACACACATCATCATGCCCATAATATGACCCATATCACTTATATCTAATTTTCTGCTCCCTCATTCTTCCATTTTTATGAGGTAAGTTAAAGACAATTACAAGTTATATGTAAGATTTAGTTTAATTATTAAATGTAAATATTGTTAAATTAAATATTATTTAAATTATAAATTTTGCAATTGTGTATGATTTTTTTTTATAAATAAAAAAAACAAGAGAGAGAATTTTATTATGTCTTTTTATTCATTTTTTTATTTTATATATATATACTTCTCTGTTTCAAGTATTGCGATAATTCAAAAGTCATAGGAAAGGAAGTTAGTTTTGAATTTATAATTAAATACAAAAAGAGTCAATTTTATATATAAATTTAATTAAAAAAAGTAAAGGAAAATAATTACGATTAATAAAGAAATTTATTATAAAAAATCTGAAGAACAAGTAAAATTATCACAAATACAAGAAACGGTAAAAAAATTTGAAAGAAAACATTTTCTAATGAATTATGCGCTAAACATCCTAATGTTTTTTAGACTAGAAAAACCGGTGCGGTATTTTTGCTGTATGATCTTGATTTTAAACAACAAAACATTCCTACTAAAACAAGACCAATACAAATGAACCAACAATTTTTAGAATATTGTAAAAAACAAATAAATGAATATTTTGATAAAGATCTTATTAGACTAAGTAAATCACCTTGGAGTTGTTATACTTTCTATTTACTAAATTCATATGCATTAGAAAGATCAGGGGCTCCAAGATTAGTTAAAAATTATAAACCTTTAAACAAAGTTCTAAAATAGATTCGATATCTAATACCAAATAAAAAATATTTAATTAGTAGATTGCATAATTTTGCTATATTTTCAAAAATTGATTTACAATCTGGTTATTGTCAAATACAATTAGCTGAAGAAGATAAATATAAATTTGCTTTTGTTGTTCCTTTTGGACATAATGAATATAATATTACGTCGATGGGATTAAAACTTGCATCTAATGAATTTCAAAATATAATGAATGAAATATTTAATATTTACTCTCAATTTACAATAGTATAATTATACGGTGCATTAGTATTTTCTATTTCAATTAATCAATATTTTGAGCATTTAAATAATTTTTTTTAAATTATTAAAGAAAATGGATTAGTATTATCTAAAAGAAAAATGAAATTATTTCAAACTAAAATTAGGTTTTTAGGATTTGAAGTTTTTGAAGGAACTATTGTCCCAATTAGTATAGCAATTGAATTTGTAGAAAAAAATATCGATGAAATCAAAGATAAAATCCAATTACAAAGATTTTTAAGATTTATTAATTATATTGCAGATTTTATTCCTAATCTTATGATTATAATACCCCTTTGTTTAAAAGATTAAGGAAAAATGGGATGAGAGTATATGGCCTATGTATTAAGACTTTGAAACAAATGGTTAAGAAATTTCTTTGTTTAGGGATTTCTCATCCTCAAGCATTTCTTATAGTTATAACTAATTAATCAGAAATATATTTTGGAGGAATTCTTAAACAAGTATTACCTAACACCTCTAAAGAGCAAATAGTTCAATATTACTCAAGAACTTGAAATCAAGCTCAACAAAAGTATAGTACTATTAAAAAAGAAATATTGTCAATCGTTTTATGTATTGCAAAATTTCAGGATAATTTATTTTCTAAAAGATTTTTATTAAAAGCATATTGCAAAACAGATAAAGCTGTATTTACAAAAAGATGTTAAAAATTTAGTTTCTAAACATATTTTTGCTAGATGACAGTCTTTACTTTCATGTGTTTGATTTTGATATTGAACATATCAAAGGAGAGAAAAATCATTTTCTAGATTTTCTTACTCGAGAATTCTTACAGGAAATAAGTCACAAGTGATCCTAAAGCTTGACATGGGTCTCCTCTTGAGAGCTTAAATACTAAAGTTATTACAACAAAACAAGCAATACAAACTTCCAAGTAGATTATGACTTCCCCATAAAATTACAAAATAATATCAAGTATTACTTCCTTCTACACCTACTCAGATTATTAGACCAATGATGATTACTTTAATGCACTACTAATCCTCTTCATCTATAGTTTTACGAGAAACAACCATTTCACCATTACAAACTAAAACCCCTTCTCCCTCACATATAGTAATAGAGAAATTACCATTTTATACTCCTCTTCCTTTATTTGTCTGTCTATTTATTGTAAAACCTTATAAAATTTCACTATTTGTATTAGAACCTGAATATTTTATCGATAATTATTCATCATTACAAATAGTTGCTAAACTTTATCCTCTAGGTTTTCATTACCTCCCAAAGACATTAGAAGAAAAAAAAACAAGACACTTTTTTATGAGTTTATTTTAGTTGATACAATTTTTATTGATATTAGTCATCAATATGATGAACAGGGCTCTAGTAAAATTATTTTTTCAAAATTTAAAATATTAAAGGTATTATTTGTTAAAGATTGAAAGAATCATCATTCAACATCAAGACAAATTATTCGAAGATTTACTCCACATAATAAAGTTATTATGATTATATGAATGCTTGGTATAACATGTTTCTTTCACGAACCTTATAATCACACATGATTTATTTGGTTTAAGAAATATATCAAATTACACTTTTCCCAATGGTTTATTAAATGGTTATCATAATTTGGAATTTTCCTTGAAGTATTCCCTAATTATGCAAAGGAAGCATTTGAATATTTTGTAAAAGAGACTATTTTCCCCAAATCTCTTCAATTATTATCTCTACGTAGCTTTGGAATTACTTGGATAACATCGTGGACTTATAGTTTTCGACTAATTTAGGAAAATTGAACTTTATAATCCCACATTACACTTTCCCCGATGATTTATTAAATGATTCTCAAAATTTGAAATTTTCTTTGAAGTATTCCCTAATTATGCAAAGGAAGCATTTGAATATTTTGTAAAAGAGACTATTTTCCCCAAAGCTCTTCCGTTGTTATCTTTACGTAGCTTTGGAATTATCAAGATAACATCATGGACTTATGGTTCTCAACTACTTTCAAAAAATTGTATAGATCTTGAAACAATTAGAGTTAGATGATGGAATAAGTTTAATTATGAATTACTATCAAAGAATAAATTAATTGATTGGCTTATAAATAACTCATCTTATTTGGCAACGCAAGACAAGAAAACAAAAATACATTATTTTTGGCAGAAAAATTTAAAGTAATGGCGAAAGTTTTACACATGGTCATTTCAAAGTCAGAAAATAAAGAATAAGACTATGTAGGGTCCAATCAAAGTTTTACACCTGTCAATGAAGATGGATATTATGATGTTGATAATATTAAAACACTACATTAAAGATTCGATCTTATCTGATACCATAAGAAATTATTATAGACAAATTACTATTTAGTTACTATTCATAAACATGAGTCACTATTCACTTAAACAAGTAGCTATGCCCCTTTTTTTTTGTGTATTTAGTAATATGTTATTTTTCTTGTTTTATTTATTTATTTTTATCTTAGTGACATGTTTTTTCCTTGTATGAGGAAAAATAAGGGTAATATTGTAATATGAATATGCGTCGGTTTTCCAAGAGAAAAATTCCTGTCTAAAAATTCTCAAAAGAATTTGGAAGCTCTCTATTGTAAGTTATTTTCTCAAGTGTTGTTTACTTTTGTAAATTTGCATATTAAATGTTGAAGTTTGTATTTTAAATTTTAGATACGTTTCCTTGTTTTCATTTAAATTCTTTTATATACTTGTTACGCTAATATCCACTTTAAGGACACATGTTAAGGACAATAAAAATAGAATTTCTTTTTGAAAAAAAAAAATCAACGTCAAAGAGTGAAAAACGCAAATTCCAAATAAAATTTCTATATTTGAATTATTAACACGTGTCTTTAATACACATATTAATATTTTTCTCCCTCTCTATGTATATATATTGCCATTTATTCAAAAGGCTAACCCTCTTCCGACAAATGAATTTTTCATAAATACCGATCATAGATCAAAATTATAATCACATATTTAATAAACTCAATTATCTGACAATTGTGTCACACTATATTAATATCAACAGATTATTTTTTTTACCTTATTTAAAATTGATATTTTAAGTTAACTATATAAAATATTATATAGTTGAGTATAAATGATTAGTAAACTTTGAAAAAATCAAATTAATTAAAAATATTGAATTTTAAAACATAATCTAGCGCCATATATAGGAAATTTGAGACCTTAAACAGAATCTATAAGAGACTAAAATTAATTTTTATTTAATCTTTTTACTTTTTTAGTTGTAAAATCATTTATATAAAAGTAATTCTAAGTTTCACTCTTAATATATAATATAGCTAATTATTCAACCTATCTTATAACATTTATAACATTGTTGATGTTAAATATGATTTGAGTAATTTAAATTTTGGGAAAATTCTTTCACGGGTAGCAACGATCACGGCTATTGTGAATAATATTCTATAACTAATGCATATATTATGAATAGATTCAAAAGTTTTATATATATAATTTAATATTTCTATTGGAGTATCAATTTATATTGTAAAAATTATTCAAATCACATCTCAGTAAAAGAAATAGATAGATTAATCTAATATAAATATAAAGCATTCACTGCGAAACATATTAATTCTTTAATTCGATGTATGTGTACAGCATATGATTAAACTTTTATTTGAGTCACAACTTTTAAACTTTGAAAATGAAAAATATAATTAGCATTTTTACCATCATCTCAAGTTAATCAACGGTTATATTATAAATTTGAGCTACTCATAATAATTAAATGTTAAGATACTAATATCTATTATATCTATAGTAGTAGTAGTAAAAAATTGGAAAGCTTATTAAACTAAGTCATCTCAATTCCAAATTATATCTCTTTCATTTGAAAATTAAAAGGTCAAAATCACAAAAATAAGTTATTAAATTATTTGCTACATTAGCCACATGGATGAGAATCAACAAACTACATTTTATGTGTAGTTCATTATAATTTTTTTATCATCACAAATTTAACTGTGACAAGAACTATTCCTGAAGTTAACAAATTTTACTCTTATTTTAAATTTAAACTTAACAAAAATAAGTACTTTATGTAATATATAATTGACGATTAATACAAACAAATGAACTTAATTTTGTGCTAATAATTGTTAGTATTATATTGGTTTACTAAAGGTTAATGGGCGCGTCAAACACTAATTCACTAGCTTAATGCATAAGGTACTATTAAGTATTAACATGTTACCAACACAATCCTATAGTGGGATTCATATGTCAAAATGATAGCACCATGATTAAATATTCGAAAGAATATCGTTATTCAAATTTATTCAAATTAAAGTTACTTCACTTCATACTAACTTTTTAGCCGTCAACATGAAGCATTAATATATTTGTGGTTGTCGCACCAAATTTCTTCAAAGCTGCCATTTAGATTCTTCCTTACCTTTCAATATAATACATCACTCTTTCACCGTCCTAACCAAGTTCACTCACTGCATGTTCTCTTACTAGCCAACAACATAACCATATATATATATATATATGTGTATGTATATATATATATAATATAAGCATCATATAATAAATAATACATATAATATACAATATACTACTATTGTTTGTTATAAGAAAAAAGTCTCAAAGTTTAAATTTTAACAAACTAATTACTAATTTATTAATATTAATCTATAAAAATATAATATTACTAATAATTATAAAACAAAGAAAAAGTGTCTAGATGTGTGCAACCTACCATCATGTGCTTGTGCCACTTGTGGGGACACTTTTGCTGCCTAATTGTGCTTACACACATAAGTTGGGAATTGTAGGAAAAAAACCAAAAGACATAAAGTGTCCCCACTACAACGTTCGAATTTCGATCCAACCAATCTCTTATATGCTTGTTTAAATTGGATATATAAAAAAAAAACAAGAATCTTTTGTATGCTTCTTTTTTCTTTGATTATAATTAATTCCCCCACTTCGTTTACTTGGTCATTGAATCAGTAAATAATTATAAACGTGCACTTTATTTTCGGACTTGAAATGGAATGGAATTTTCTCCATTTTAGTCGGTGATGTAAATAATAATAGTAGTGAATATAAAAATTAATAGGTAAATAAATTAAACGTAATCGTCCTTTTGTGCTCCGCAAATGTTGTCGTATCACAATCCATGTTCATGAAAATCATCACAACTAACCTCATATTATTGTAACAATACATTTTTCGGAACACGTTTTATTGGGAAAGTTAAAAAAAGGGAAATAATTACTGCTATTTTTTGTTACAATAAAAATTTATAGGAGAGTATAGTGTTACGGTTTAAGATACATGAAATTTTAAAAAATATTTTTTTTACCGGTTGAAGATACATAAAATTTTAAGAAATATTTTTTTACGGGTTTAAGATACAGAAGATTTAAAAAAATATTTATTTAATAAATTTTATTGATAAAATATGTATTGATATTATAATTTTTTTATTAATAGAGCTTTTTTTTTAATTTGTCGGAGTATGTATTATTATAATATATATTTAAGTTGATTAAATTAAAAAATTTAATACATAAATTATTTGTTATTTAATTTAAAAATATTGAAATATATTAATTTTTTAATATATCATAAAAGTCCCTTACATAATTATATTATTTTTTAATTAAATATATCACAAATATTTTAAAAAAATAAATAAATTTCATTCAAATGTCATGTGCACTAAAAATTACTAGTATAAATATATATGTTTTTTCTTATCTGTTAGGAAAAATATTATTTTTTCAAATACATCCTTCTTTTTAAGATCTGTATCAGGAGATTTAAAAAAAACTCATTGTTAGGATCATATTTTCTTAATGCTTTCTATTTTAATATCTTTCAATTTGATCTAATGTAAATCTAAATTAAATATTTTATTTACTAACAAAATCGAAATTTAAGTGTACATAGAAAATAATATAACTAGGGGTAAATACTTTACAATTTACATCTTAAGCACCTAGAAGAATATAAGTAGTCGCCTGTTTTTTTTTTTCAATACAACAATAATAAAGAAACATAGGAAATAGACAAAAAAAATAAAAATAAAAACAGTAATAAAATAAATGGAATTTATTTTTATAAAAAAAAAAAAAAAAACAACCCAGAAGGGAGATAGTTTTTTTCATTCCAGTGGGTTTGTTTATAGTTTCTTCTTTCTCTCTCTTCACTCTCTCATTCACAGATTAATTAACAAAGAGAAACCTTTTTCATTAAGCAAACATTACTTTTTTCTCTCTCTCTCTCAAATCTCGCACCCCATTTAGGTTTCTTCACTCACTCAAATAAAAAAATAAAAAACATTTACTTCTTTTTTTGACTATTATTCATTGTAGCAACAAAAGCTTCGTTTTTTATGTTTAAGGCTTACCCATTTGGTACTACATTTGCATTGAAGGGTTTTTTCTCTTAGATTTGTTCAGGTTATTAAGATGTTCACTGAAGGACTTGACAAAAATGCACTTCGATGGGTTAGAGAGGTAATTTTCACTCATTACTGTTTTTTTTTTTCTTTTTCTAATTTTGATTCTTTCATGGTTTATGAAAATGGGTTTGTTTTAATTTACCTTTATACCTGTAAAGTTATGATTTTTATTTTGTTTTGTTGGTGTTTGTAAGAGTGTTTGATTTTTGGAACATTGTCATATTCATACCACCTTGAGATCAAATTAGTATGTTTTAAGTTCTGATTTATTTGTTTTTGTTTCTATTTTTGTTTTTGTTGTTGATTGTTGGAAGGAAGATGAATTCTCTTGACACTATATTGAGATCATAGTACTAATGTTTGTGAAATTCTAATGTTGTTTTGATTTTTGTATTTGGTTGGTAATTAGAAGGAAGTTCCATTCTCAAACACCACAATGAGATCTCGTAATGATCCTATTAATGGAATGAAAAGTGGCAGCGGAAGAGGTTTTGGGTTACCACCACCGGCAAAATTCAGAAGTGGGCATCTTCCTGCCAATGCATTTCCTGTGTCGACTGTCATACCGCCGGCGGAGACAGGTGATAGTGGTTCGAATACTGATATGGATGTCAGCGTTGAATCGGAGGAGGAAGTTTATGGTGGAAGGTATTCTTTGGATTCTTCGCCACAAGACAGTAGAATTCCCAATGGCGCTGCGGGGAGATACGAGAACCATACTCAGAGGCGACCACGGTATGCAAGTGATTACACATTTTCTGATGTAAGTTCGTCTAGAGAAACACTGGTTGGAAGACATGGAATGACAAGGGTTCCGGCGATGAGGGGTGCTGCTAATGTAAGGCAGAGCGGTTTCACGGAGGATGAATCGTCAGATTCGGCGGCCAGCTCAGAATTCTCTACCACACAAGTAGGAAGTATCAATGGCACTCTTCCACAAAGCAGGGCTTATGTGTCAGCAGGGTATGCTTCTAGTGTACCTTCAAGAATGAATCCTCAAAGTTCTGCAGAAAAGGTACAAAATGGTAGATGTTGCAGTATAAGTTCTTCACTCATTATTTCCTAATAAATTTTCTCAATTTTGGGTTGTTAGTACGTACTATTGTTTTAAATTGTGGTTCCAATTGTGTTTAAGCTGCAAACCATTGTATTGCGGCAAAATGCAGGCAAATGCCGCCGCATTTGCAATTGCAGGGAAGTTGTGGAGACCTCTAAACCGTTGTGTTGCAGCCGCAATTGTGGCTCTAGACTGCAATTTAGAACTATGTGTACTTACTGCTTTCACTCAGGTGAATGAAATATCTTGGCCGGCTGAAATTAGACTAACTTTGTGATTTGTGCTATGAAAATCTCCAGAACGGAAGATTATCTGATGACGAAGACGAAGACGTTCCAAGTGCACCCCCGTTTTGTGGTTCTACTCCAGAAATAAGACAAACTACTGAGGAAATTCCCACTTCTCGTGCGCACAGTACTCAAAATAAAGCAGAATCAAGTACTGTGAAGTCTGTATCTAAGGATATCAAGTTAGAGAACAATGGATGTGCAAGCTCCGAACAATTTGTTAGGTTAGTATATTTGATAGAATTAGTATATCTCTCGACACTTTGAGTTCTTCACCTTCTTTAAACATACACGACATCTTAATCACACAGCATTTACAAATGTGTGGTAATTTATTTTAATTCAATTTGATATCATCTTAATGTTAATGTATGTGTTCACAGAACGGCTACTGGTTCAGAGGGTGCTGCATCTTCGAATCCACAACCACCTCGCCTTCCAACATTCCATGCAAGGTATCAATCTCTTTACTTCTTGTTTGTGCTGAATACTATTCTGCTTAAGCATGTTCTGATATATATCATCACTACACA
Source organism: Cicer arietinum (assembly GCF_000331145.2). Classification (NCBI taxonomy): domain Eukaryota; kingdom Viridiplantae; phylum Streptophyta; class Magnoliopsida; order Fabales; family Fabaceae; genus Cicer; species Cicer arietinum. The sequence goes on from NC_021161.2 coordinate 35,797,369, forward strand.
AATTCTTTTCAGTGCTCTTGGGCCATGGCATGCAGTAATTGCATATGACGCTTGTGCTCGTCTTTGCCTTCATGCTTGGGCAATGCAGTGCATGGAAGCTCCTATGTTTTTGGAAAATGAATGTGCTATACTAAGGGATGCATTTGGGTGAGTTATTAATACTCTTCTCTTTCGCCTCTTTGGTCACATTATGTTTCAGAAGCTATGTACCCGGCTAACAATGTTGTCCTGAATTCTTTTTAATGTGTAGATTGCGACAAGTACTACTTCAGCCTGAAGAAGAACTAATGGTGAAATGCAATGCTGAGCTTTCGAGTGAGGGTGTTGCTCCTAAACCGAAAAAACTTATTGGCAAGATGAAAGTACAAGGTAAATTCTTTTGTTATGTTTTACTATTCAAATCATTTTAGTTCTCCATAGCGAGTCTTGTGAAACACTTTTCACTTTGCAGTACGAAAAGTCAAAATGGGCCTCGACCCTCCTACCGGATGTAGCATGTCATCGATAATGACAGACAAAATTAAAATGGAATCTGTGAGACACCACTTCTCCAATTTACAGTCAAAACTATCTTCTGGATGGCGTGCTCTTAGGAAAATTCGATTTGTACCGCATTTGCCTGCAAATGGTTCCCTGACACAACAAAGCTTGGCGTATGTGCATGCTAGCACCCGCTATTTACAGCAGGTCTCTGGACTCCTTAAAGTTGGTGTAACAACTTTGCGGAACAGTTCATCCTCCTATGAAGTTGTGCAAGGTATGTGAAATAAATTATTTTCTCTCAATAGTTGATTTATGATTATTTTTTTCACTTATTTCGGTTTTAACTTCAGCTTGTGTTATTCGATCTTATTTTCTGCCTATGTATATCATCAGAGACATTCTCATGTTTTTTAAGACTGAAAAGCTCGGTTGAAGAAGATGCCATTAGGTTGCATCCTGGATCTAGTGAAGTCCATATGTTGTAAGTTTTTCTTTTCTTTTCGGTCGTTCTAATCTTTCATGGTTACGCTGGTTGAATATATTCTGACTACCTTTTACAGTTTTCCAGATAGTCTTGGAGATGATTTGCTTGTTGAAGTTCAAGATTCCAAGGGAAAGCATTTTGGCCGTGTTCTTGTCCAAGTGGCTGCTATAGCTGATAATCCGGTAATAAATATTGCATTTTTTTCGGTCGAGTTACTAATGCCTGTCATGAGTGGTCATAATTATGATAGAATTCTTGTTCAATCTGATTCAGACTGACAAATTACGCTGGTGGCCGATTTACCGTGAGCCAGACCACGAGCTTGTCGGCAAGATACAACTGTACGTAATCTATGCAACAAGTGCCGATGATAATAGTCATCTTAAGGTTAGCTTCTTTGAACATTAAAATGTTTTATGCTAAGGAATGTGTTATTATCTAAGTTCGTTCTAAGTTTTGTAATATATCATTCCTCGTCTTATTACATTTTATCATTTCGTGTTACAGTGTGGCTCCGTAGCAGAGACAGTTGCATATGACTTGGTTTTAGAGGTTGCAATGAAAGTTCAGGGCTTTCAACAAAGGAACCTATTATTAAATGGTCCATGGAAATGGCTCTTGACAGAGTTTGCTTCATATTATGGAGTATCAGAGATATATACCAAGCTGAGGTAATCAAAATTTGATGTTCTATTTTCTGCAAAATTATTTAATTTAATAAACTTTATCTAAATAATTATTGCATAAATCATGTTCATGATGTTCTGTGCTTCTTCTTAATTAGATATCTATCGTATGTCATGGATGTAGCTACACCGACAGCAGACTGCCTTAACTTGGTGTATAATCTGCTAGCACCTGTTATCATGAAGGGAAATAGCAAGACTTCTTTGAGCCACCAAGAGGTATCATCGACATCTCTTCTATTCAAGTTTTGTAATTTTGGGTCTGTTTGCATTGACTTATTTGAGTTTATCTGCTAGCATAAGCACTTGTGAGACTGTTTGAGAGATAGACTATATACTATTCAACATAGTATTTTTAGTTGAAATTTATTTACTTTCAAATAGAATAATAGATTGAGTTTTTGCTTTATCTAATACGGAACAATTTGGTCATCTTATCAGAACCGACTACTAGGAGAGACCAAGGATGAAATTGAACAGATACTCACTCTTACTTTTGAGAATTACAAGTCACTTGATGAGTCATCTTTCTCTGGTATCGTTGAGGTTTTCAGACCAGCATCTGGTCATGCAGCGCCTGCCTTGGAACCTGCTGTTAAACTTTACAAGCTTCTTCATGACATCTTATCTCCCGAGGCACAAAATTCTTTCTGTCATTATTTCCAGGTTTGGAGAAACTTGAGTTTTTGATGATGATGACAATGATGGTGGTGACAATATATTTGAATACACCTTTCTGTTAAATTGATGATTAATATTTTCTCAGGTTGCAGCAAAAAAGAGGGCTATAAGGAACCTGTCTGATACAGATGAATACATTACACCGAATAATGAAGTCTGTTTGATGGATAGTATGACTACGTCTACTGCTTACCAGAAGATGAAAACTCTATGCATAAATCTTAGGAATGAGATCCATACCGATATCCAGATTCATAATAAAAATATACTTCCTAGGTATTATTCATTTTCATTTCTCAAACTATCTTGTGTATTTATTTAGCTTGCTAGAATTTTCATACAGGTTATGCATCACTTTGCTTATCTTTAGATATATACTTCATTTATTTGAAGCTTGACTATTAGGAATCATCGTTTTGAATCAGTTTTTATTTGATACATTTCAAACTTATTTCTTCCTTATGTGAAAGTATTCTTGTATTTGTTTGTCACGCTACTAATATTGTTTAATGGTTCTAATACGGCTGGTTCAATATTTTCCACAGCTTTGTAGACCTGCCAAATCTTTCGGCTTCCATATACAGCACAGAGCTATGCAAAAGATTAAAATCCTTCCTTGTATCTTGTCCACCATTCGGCCCGTCATCACCAGTAGCAGACCTTGTTATTGCTACATCAGATTTTCAAAGAGATCTTGCCGGCTGGAACATTAAGTAAGTGCTATACTAATGTTATTATTATGTGATTAGGAGCAAAGCCCTAATACCCGAGTTTTATTTTATTTATTTCTTAGTCCTGTCAAAGGTGGAGTGGATGCAAAAGAGTTGTTCCATTTGTATATTCTTGTATGGATCCAAGATAAACGCCAAACTTTGCTCGATACGTGCAGATTAGATAAGGTACAATTTTTTTTCATCATTGCAATTTTTTTCATAAGAACCTTTTGAAGGATGCTTTTAACTAATCATCTTTGTTTTTGCAGGTGAAATGGTCTGGGGTTAGAACTCAACATTTGACTACTCCCTTTGTTGATGACATGTATGAGCGGCTGAAGGAGACATTGACAGACTATGAGGTCATTATTTGCCGCTGGCCGGAATATTCTTTGGTTCTTGAAAATGTACGTCAGATCTTATTTGTGCTTTCCTCGCACTGCACTTTTTTTTTCCTCATGAATGTTAGATGTTGCCAAATTCTGTTTTCTTAATCTCCCTCTCGGCAACATGGTGGATAAGAAGGAGGAAAGTTCATTTATTAGGGAGAGAGGGAGATCATGATAAACTGCAGGCCAAACAATTAAATTTAGAGGAAGCTTATCTTTAGATTCAATATATGACAAAATATTATGATATTGTTTGATCCATGTCGCCGATCCTGACTTGTGGGAAAAGTGCATAGGTGGTTTTTGTTATTTAGTTACTATTACATCTATAACCATTATAAAGTCAGTTAGTTCAATTTGAAGTTCATGCATTTTAGCATGTCGATAATCTCTTTTGTTAACAAATGCCTATCATAAGTAATCTAAAAATAATGACTTTTATCAAAAAGACTTTTGGCATAGGAAACTTATATCGTTATCTTGAATGTAATATAATATTTTAGTGTTAGAATGTTAGAAAATATCTTATAATATCTTTTATATTATATTAGAGTATCTTGAGTTATTTCATAAGATCAATTTATAACCGTAGAGATATCTTGGAATATATCTCATTATTACTATGGTTTGTTCTTGATTTAGGATTGAATCTATGTTTCTTTATAAATAGAGATTAGTATTGAGTCTTTTGTAATCAAGTTAGTATAAAACTATTATCGATAATATTCAAACTCTTATTATTTTCTCTCCTCCTTTTCTCTAAAATCCCACACCTTTAACATAGTATGTAGAGTCTATTTCGATCCTCCTTGAAGAAATCCGCCGTTGTTCCACTTTCTAGTTCTCAACAGTTAGAGAATATAATCATAGTTTCTCTTTGCCAACGTGATCGTTCTTTTTTCAAACCACTGTCGTGACACATTTCAACATTTAACTCATTTGTGTTCAGTTCAATACTGCCGCCGCCACCACCACTATTTCCGGAAAACGACCACTCCATCAACTTTGCCTCTTCCAAATCGACCCACACCTCAAAGTGCGTTGCCAAAAGTTACCGCACGCACCTTACCGTCCACCGCGTCAGATCCACGCATTGCCGCTCTTCACCACCCGTGACAGCGCATCTGGCAGTTTCTCATTGCTCTCGCCTCGGCCTTCTGGTTCCAGCCCTTATTTTTCAGTTTCGAGTTACGGTCACATGTGGTAAAGTACAGACAACACTTTCTCGTTGCTCTCGGCCTTCTGCACTTTAAGGGATGGCAAGAGGGAAACAAAAGGAGACAACAGTTATTTTGCCTTGAAAAGTGATGGCAAAGGAGCAAATTCAGGTGCTTAATGCACTTGATGTGGCAAAAACACAATGGTACCATTTCACAACAATCATAATAGCTAGAATGGGCTTCTTCACATATGCATATGATCTATTCTGCATATCCCTTGTCACCAAGTTGCTCGGCCACATAAACTACCATGTTGACGGTGCAGCGAACCAGAACATTGCCTCCCAACATAGCAGCTGCTGTAAATGGTGTTACTTTCTGTGGAACACTTTCAGGGCAACTTTTCTTTGGCTGGCCTGGTGATAAGTTGGGTTGGAAAAAGTCTATGGAATGACCTTCATGATGATGATAATTTGCTCCATTGGTTCTGGCCTTTCTTTTGGACACAGTCCAAAATCTGTCATGGCAACTCTTTGCTTCTTCCGCTTCTGGCTTGGTTTTGGTATTGGTGGAGGCTACCCGCTTTCGGCTACCATAATGTCAGAGTATTCTAATAAGAAGACTCAGGTGCCTTCATTGCTGCTGTCTTTGCCATGCAAGTTTTTGGAATCTTGGGAGGTGGTGTATTTGCAATCATAGTTTCAGTTGCATTCAAAGCCAGGTTTGATACTCCACCTTACTCGGTTGATCCAGTTGGTTCAACTGTTCCACAAGCAGATTACATTTGGAGGATAATTATGATGGTAGGAGCACTCCCAGCTGTATTGACTTACTACTCGTTACCCCGCTCTAGTTGCTAAGAACACGGCAAAGGCTGCAGCAGATATGTCTAAGGTTCTGCAGGTTGAGATCCAAGCTGAACCAAAGATAGATGAACAGAAAAAAATCATATGGTTTATTCTCAAAGGAATTCCTCAGTCGCCATGGACTACGTTTACTTGGTACAACAAGTACTTGGTACTTGCTTGATACTGCATTTTATAGCCAAAATGTATTCCAGAAGGACATTTTCAGCGCAATTGGTTGGATACCTCCTGCCCAAACAATTAATGCACTTGAGGAGGTTTATAGAATCACAAGAGCTCAAACGCTTTTTGCTCTATGCAGTACTTTTCCAGGCTACTGGTTTACATTGGCACTAATCGACAAGATAGGAAGATTTGCAATTCAATTGATGTGATTCTTCTTTATGACTGTCTTCATGTTTGCTCTTGCCATTCCTTATGTTTCTCTCTCCTTGAAGCATATTCAAGTTTAAATATTGAGTTTCCGATATTATTGGTTTGAAGCTTCTAAATGCAGTTTTTTAGATGAGTATTCCAGTTATCTGGCTAGGCTATATTTCTCTCCGATTTCTTGTGCATCCCTGAGTTGCCTTTCCATCATTTTTTATTATTTTGTAGAGCACCACATTGTTTTCTTGTAACAAGCTAAAACTTAGTAAGCTTTAACTTGAGGGGGAGTGTTAGAATATTATAAAATATCTTATAATATCTTTTATATTATATTAGAGTATCTTGAGTTATTTCATAGGATCAATTTATAATCATAGAAATATCTTATATCTCTCATTATTATTATGATTTGTTCCTGATTTAGGATTGAGTCTATGTTTCTATATAAATAGAGATTAGTATTGAGTGTTTTGTAATCAAGTTAGCATAAAACTATTATCAATAATATTCAAACCCTTTTATTTTTTCTCCTCCTTTTCTCTAAAATCCCACAACTTCAACAATTAGTTATTAGGATTAGAGAATGAGTTTAACTGGCTTTGTATTTCCTGATGACAGGCAATAGCTGATATTGAAAAGGCCATTGTGGAAGCTTTAGATAAACAATATGCAGATGTATTAGCTCCTCTTAAAGAAAGCATGACTCCTAAGAAATTTGGGCTTAAATATGTTCAGAAACTTGCCAAACGGTCTACATGCGCTTATTCGGTTCCTGACGAGGTGAGTTTCTGAAAAAATTATATTTTTATTTGGATAATACTTTATGTTCAATGAGTTAAAACCTATGTCACCTTTTTTGCAGCTTGGAGTTCTTTTGAATTCCATGAAAAGAATGCTTGACGTCTTACGTCCGAGGATTGAATCACAGTTCAAGTCATGGGGTTCTTGCTTGCCAAATGCTGGAAACACGCCTCCTGGGGAGAGACTTAGCGAAGTTACAGTCATGCTTAGAGCAAAGTTCAGGAACTACCTGCAGGCTATCGTGGAGAAACTCTTGGAGAATGTTAGTAGCTTTTTAAAGGAAAATATATTTATTGTTTTTTTAATTTAATACTTGATGATGCCCTTGGTAAAAGAGCTCTGCTAGGGACACCAAACCAAACACATGAGGGAAAATGAAAATTTTGAAGTCTGATAAGTCATGTAGCACCAACACCTTGGGATTGAAGGCCACTCACACATGTGGTTACATTCAATCACTTTCTTTTTGTTTTAAATTATTATCGGTGTCTACATATCTATGTCTATGTCAGTGCATGCTCATAGCTGATGACCACTACTGCAGTCAGGATATCTATGCACACATCTGTTTATCTGTAATATTCTGAAAGTCATTGTTAAGGTTATTTTAAGTTATTAATACTAACCAAAGGTTGCATATGATTGCCTACGTTTCTAACTATGTGGCATTAAAACACTTTAGATTGTAGGCGTGCTCGGTGTTTGACATGTGCTAGTGTCTAACACCGACACGACACCAACACATGTGGTTATATTCAATCACTTTCGTTTTCTTAAATTATTACTGCCTTTCTGATACCTATGTGTCAGTGTCTCATAGGTTTCTAGTACACATCGGTAATGCTACTAATTTGGTTGCTTATTAAGTTACTATTTTGTTTATATTTATGCAGTGCAGGACATGCCAGATTTGTTTTATTCATGTTTCCAGCATAGTGTTAGTAAACAAATCAAGTATATATATTACGTGTCACTGATATGCATCTTTTATTTTGTTCCAGACGAAGTTACAGAATGCTACAAAGTTAAAAAAGATTCTTCAAGATTCCAAAGAAACTGTTGTAGAGTCTGATTTGAAAAGTAGAATGCAGCCACTGAAAGAGCAGTTAGCGAGTACTATAAGTCACCTTCACAGTGTCTTTGAAACTCATGTTTTCATTTCCATCTGTCGAGGTTATTGGGATCGAATGGGACAAGTAAGCTAACTTTCTTCTCAATTTTTTTACCTTGCCTTGTAACATATTCTTTGGATTAAATGAATTTATGTAAAATTTTCTTTTTCAATAGGATTTTGATTATAAACTTTGTGGACAGAAAATAGGTTAATCCAGATACTGTTTATTAAGATTTCAGACTCTGGAATATTAATTACATGTGTTACTTATTTAACAGGAAATTTTGAGTTTCTTGGAGAACAGAAAAGAGAATAAATCATGGTACAAGGGTTCAAGGGTGGCTGTTTCTGTAAGTAGCAACCTCTCAGCTTAATTCATTTTGTGTATGCCAGGAAGAAAAAAATTATTAGTTAATAAAGTGGTGCCAAGTATCACTGGCCATTTTGCAACTGTCTCTAAGGAAATTTGAAGAGGTTACTGGGTCAAACCCTAACCATTGATTTTAATGAAGTTTTTTAAAACCTAGTATTAATACCTGCATCTTAAAGAGCTTGTCGACAACTTATTTGAATTTGTCTGTTTGATAACATGTCACCAAGCTAGTTTCAGCTCATTTCAACAAACCCCTCTTGATATCTTATGAATTTCACTCATGTTACTTGTGCGATAATCCACACCCTTTATTTTTGTATGTCCCCGATACCCATGGACTCGGAGAATCCAATCCCATTGACACACAAACAGTGGATACAACACTGACACATAGTCATCAGTAATGATTTAAATACATGAAAGTAATTGAATGACACTAGACACACCTTCCCATTAGAAGTATCCGTTCAACATAGAAAATAACTTACAATTTAAATAAAAACAATGTAACCAACAATGTAACCACATTTCCACTTTGATTATATATTATCGATAAAAGCGTTTAATTAAGTTGTATATAGTTTTCTTAATGATTTAGTCAATACCTACTATTGGCATTATGAGGTGTCAATGTGTCATATTTCTGACATGAATCCATGAATGTGTGCATGCAGGTTCTAGATGATACATTTGCCTCACAGATGCAACAACTTCTAGGAAATGCATTACATGAGAAAGACCTAGAAGCACCTAGATGCATCATGGAGGTTCGTTCTATGCTATGTAAAGATGCACCAAATCACAAGGACAACAGTTTTTACTATTAGGCCAATAATATACATGTAAATAATATGATATGATATGATGAGGAGAGGATCATTATTATGGGGTTAAAATTGATAACAATCAATCAAATGGGTTGCACCAATTTTTGTAGCAAGAGTAAGTAACTCAACTGCTCCTAGGAACAGATGCTCTTTACTAAATGAGAAATAGTGCCTTTTTTCTACACATATACACATTCAATTAGTATTCATTGTATGTACATTAGTAGTAGTAATATATAGTTTTACTAGCTATTTTTACATTATTAATCAAATACTATCTTCTATTGATTAACAAACGCAGTGTCTAACAGGACTAAGATTTTCTGTTTAAATTTTTTTTTGGACTAAAGATTCTGTTTAATTTGTTCATTGTTTTGGCAGTTTATCAATCAAACCATTGTTTTGGTGTCTAATTAAATAATAAAGGAGTTAATTACTCTAAACATTTGATTTGGGTTCTCTAATGCATGCATGACAAAATTATCAGAGATTTTATTATTAAATTTCACTCTTCCTGGTCCTTAACATAAGAAATAATTACGAAGATTAAAATACTGCAGAGCTTAATTAATTTTATAAAATTCAACATCAAATTAGTTGCTTAATTAATTTTATATCTCACATTAAATAGGTACACAGTTCTTGAATGAAATGTCATTCCAATAGTTTGAATTGATACACTCTTTATGTATTGCATGTATTAAAATATCAATCTTTTTTACTAAAATAATCTTGTTGTAGGTGACATTCTTGGGTGGATATTTTTTCATGTGATTTATGAACATATTAAAAGTTAAACTTTACCCTCTCTTATTTTTTTTAAAAATCACCCATGAACTTTAAAGTATATTTAAATGGAAAAAACTATTTTTATCTGAACATTGGTTGGACTAGTCCAATTCAAGTTCAGGCCTCATTGAGCCCAAATTGAAACTTATTTAGTCCAAGCCCGATTCCGAACAAGGTTATAAGGCCCATGATAAGTATATCCACACCTTTTAATCATATCTCCAAATTTTCACTAATACTTTTCACCCACTTTTTATTTACATTTATACATATTCTGAAAAAAAGGGTACCATAAATTTATAATTTACCATACATATTTCATATTAAAATGTACAGTACAAACATGTGATTTATGATAAACTTTTTTTTTTAATTTAAAATTATACATAATAAATTTAAAATTTACTGTACATGTTTTTTCAAGTTTAAGGTATTTAAGGTGAATAGTGATTGATCGAAATCAGTAAAAAAAGGTCATTGATCTAAAAATTGATAGTGTGTGTTGGGGAGGAGTGATGTGAGATGATAAAGTGTATTTGACTGAGTAGTGGTGTGTAGGAGAAAGGAGATTACTCCCCCTATTTTACTTCCTATGCTCTTTAATACAAGACTTTTATTTTTGTGTGCCTAATTTACGTGTGTTAAGAAATATGATTATTTAATTAAGGGTGAGAATGAATAATCCTTGTTAACTTGTTCCAAAAAAAAAGTAACTCTTGTAAATAGTAAAAATTTGTTTAATAATGTGTATTTGTTTTTTAACGGAAAATGTGTATTAGTTTTTCAAACTTTTATTTATAATTATTGACCTCATAGTTTTATTATTTTACTTTTTACACTCTTT
>NC_021161.2:35808109-35846940 GCF_000331145.2 Cicer arietinum
TTTCCACCAATCTTAATAAGAGACTGAAAATACGTCTTTTATGTGTAAAATGAATAGATATTTTTGTTCAGAAATAATTAATGCAATAAATAATCTTAAATGAATCTTATAAAAAGGATAAATAAATTTTTAAAAAAAGCTATTATTTGTATGCAACAAGTATTCGTTATCGCTGTCACGAAAAGTTATCCAGCTAGTTCCATTTATAAACCATCATAATTTATGTAATTGACATTAGCTGCCAAATGTTTTACAGCACTTATGCAATTTTTAAGAAAACATAATTGAAAGCGTAAAATATTAAAATATACTTAATTTTTTGAGTGAAAATTCTAGATATAATAATATAAAATGTAGTTAGACACTTTATTTGAAATAGCTCAATTTACTTAGTTAAATTGATTTAAAATGAAAAAAATTAATTCAATTCAACCAACGCATTTTAATAATATATGCAATTCATATAGATATTATATATTATTTTTTTGAAAATAATTATATATTGTTATTTACTTCAAAACAATTTTGTCACTTCAAAAGCAATATCATTTTTCTCTGTTTCTCACTTGAAAGAGAAAAAAAAAACATAGAATAGGTGACTGATATAAAAGAAAAATGGCAAAGTTGCTTGTGTTTCAGGCTTGAGAAGTGAATCTGAATTGCACTGGGAACATTTGAATAGAGATATTTACAAGATCGAACTACATTAAGATCGATTGATATGTGGTGCAAACAAATTGAACTGTACACCAAACTGGGACACGAATGAAAACCAAACTGAATTGCAGCAGCACAAGCAAAGTACAATAGTTAAATTACTATATCACAATGTTTCTCCAAGCTGCATTGGCAAATCAAATTAGCTTTGAAATCACTTGACAAGAAGTCCAGAATGCTTTTGTTGCAGCCCTTAGAATAACAGGGTTTTGATATATCCTGTCAAGAATGAAAAATGAAACTGTCAACTAAAGAGAGGAAAAAAACCAATTCCAATAACTTCTATTGTTATGTATAAAAACAAAACAGCACCAAACACAGAATTAGCATCCATCCCAAGACAATATTAAGTGGATATATACTCCTTGTTGTCAATTGATGCTGGCAGAAAGTAGCGTTTTTTCAAAATTTGCTATTCTGTAGTGTTATGGCGCCACTTTAGCCACTATTTTACAACTCGTACTAAATAGCGTATCACGGAACAATAACAACTTGTTCGATTTCAACTATGCTATAGAGCAACTATTTGACAACATTGTGTATACTAACAGGCAATGGCCAACTGCATAGGCAAGCATCCCATATAGCATTGGTCGGATTATACTTTAATCAATTCCTTAATATTTGAAGGGAATAGGTGTGTCCACTTACCCAATGGCTGTAGCCCCCCATGATGCAACATTATAAATAACTTTGCTCCCATCCCAGGCCTTTCGAAGCTTTCCCTTTTTCTTTTTCACAGAAAATGTCTTGCTGAGCGCTGATAAAAACATGCCAAACTAAACATTAAGTAATCTATTCCCAATCTTTTATCTAACTAGCAATCAATAACTGTCTGAACTCTGAAGTATAGAACAACAATTTATCTGGATAAAAAGGTAGCCAAGAATAAGTTATCATATTAGGAGGGAGACAATCAGACTCACCATCCTGGAGTTGATTTGGAGTCAAATCCTGCAAAAAGCAAAGCAATCAATTAGAGAAAGGATGGGCAACAGTAGAGACTTTAGATTAAAAATAAAAAAGAGCCAGATACATCAAATACAATATGATTCCTGTTATTTATCACAGTCAGACATACTTAAAACCACTTTCTTCACTGGAAGAGAAGAATAGAAAGAAACACATTCTTCAATACGAATGAATCAGTGATTGTTGGGATACAACTGCCCTGTCTAGTAAGATCGTGGGTTCCCCATTCGCAGAAAAAGAAGGGGGAAGACACTACGCACTGTTGCTGGTTAAAAACATAAAAAAGAAAATATTGAAGAATGGATCAAACCAACTACCCCATTCATGCACAAAATGAAAATAACTTGAAAAATGAATTAGTTGGGCACAACAGGACCGATACTCCCCTCCTCTCTCTCTCTCTCTCTCTCTCTCTCTCTCTCAACAGAAACAAACAATCCTAATTTTGATTTCTCTTTCTCCATCAGCCGCCTACCTCCTTACTGAAGCAACAGTTAAGGACATCCTCCCCCTTTTGCAAACACACAATCTTGCTAGAGATGGCATAGAAATGGTCACACAGGATGAGCAAAGATGGCAGCACAGACAGAAGAGACAATCAAACAGAGATGGACTTGTAGAGATGATTACGCAGACAATTGCCATTTTTGGGGCCTCTTTGAGATAGACAGATCTCACAATCTCAGCGGACTTCCTCAAATTCCCAACACAATCCCACTCAAACACTGTATTGGATGAAATCTGACTCGCTCAGGGGTAGTAAGATCTTAAAATCGTGCTAGTTTAAGATTTAACACACGATCCTGACAACACTGAAGCAAAGCACCTATAGACAATCATACCATGGAAAAGGCAAATATATGACCTGATAATACTTCTTCCTCAATAAATTTATCAGAATAGGGCTGCAGGAACAATCTAGATCTATATCCTCAAAAAAGACAAGGAGAGAAAAGGGTATATCTGGACTCTGGAGGTTATTGTTAATGCAATACTCATTTTGTAATGTTTTTCCTGATAGTCAAACATTACCATCTTTGAAGAGAAAATAAGCTCTGTTAACTTAATCATTAAGCACGCAAGTTTCCAGTTAAACTTTGGCAATTAATAGTACATTATATAACTATTCTATTCATTTCCATTCCAAACAAAGACTATTCTATTCATGTTAGATAACTCTGTGCAAGTGGTTGTAATTAAACCCAGCATACCACTATCTGAATAAAAAGCATGGCTTTCCACTAACACAAACACTACAGAATCACAGGAAACAAAACACCAACAAAAGTAAAGCAAAAGTGGTTAGGCATCCATATCCATCAACTGCGATTCAATAATATGTGTTAGACAGTACTCTTGACATCAATTAAAGATTTTAGTAGTTTTTAGTAATCTTAAACAAAGGAAGACAAACAGGGAAGAAAAACATTTAAAATACCAGCTGACCCAGATTGCTTAAAGAGCGTGATAGTAAACATAGAGGACATGTTAGAGAACCTTAGAAAAGGTTAAGGAAGGACAATTCCCATCATTCTTTCATGAAACTCAAAAAATCATTTCTGTGTGGAATTGGCAGCTCAACTGACAAGCATAAGTGTAGATTTTTGTGTTGGTCTAATTATTGCAGGCATTCATTCAGACTATACCATAAAACTACCGTATAACACATTACATTCCCAAGGTAAGGCAGAGCCTGCAGCATTATAACAAAAGAATATGCAGTTAACAATACATACCTTGGTTTGCTTAAGGGACAACAAATATGCAGCCATAAAGCAAGCAATTCCGTCCACTATATCATCTTCTCTAACAAGAACATAATCTTCTTCTTCAGGGTCAACACCATCCCAAAGATCATTTTCACTCACCAAATCCCATGAATTACATTCTTCTACAAAAATCCAAGCAAATTTAATCTCATCAAAATCCTAAAATCCAAACAACAAAGAGAAATACATTTGAAACACTGAGCACCAAGATGATTTGTTGCATACCGACTGTGTTCTTCAAAACTGACGCCTGTGCACACTCTAACTTCTCAAGGAAATCAGGGCACTCAAGTCTAGATTTGAGCAAGTCACACAACTGCACAAAGGCACACAAATAATGTCACATTTTGAAAGGTAATAGTAATCTCCAAAAATGACACAAAATTTTCCAATCAAACCACCAAACATGCTCAAGCAGCTCAACACTAGTCGCAAGCGAAAGGATCAACAGAACAACAACATCAACTATTTATATCACATCGCAACACTATAAGTAATAAACATAACCTTTGTCCCTAAATATAAGACCCTCTTGCAAAATTTTCTTGTCTTAGTTGATAAGACCTCCTTCAAATTTTCAGCTGAATTATTTATTTTTTATACTAATATGCCTATAATTATTTTACATCTTTATGTAACCAGCTCTAAATACTACAATGGAAAGATAAATTAATTCTCTCTCCTTGTAAAACCAATTCTTAGCAAAATTTAATACTAGTATCAACTATCTTAATTCTTGAGCTATAGTCCATGAGGTCCTATACTTATTGAATCTAAAACTAAAATACTAATATAAACCTCTTAATCGTAAATTTTCTCAAATTAGACAATACTAACACCAAGGAAATTGCATCATTCAGTAAATGAGCTACACAACAACACACACACAATTTTGCTGGTTTCACAGAAAACATCAAAAGTAATAAAAAAAACAAAACCCTAATAAACTTTGCAAGCTACCTTCAATTTAAATTTTCAATCACTAAATTCACAATTCGAATAATTAGCACGGAAAATCCCAAATGCTTAACCTAGCTTTACAAAAAAAAAAAATCAAATTCGAAAT
The DNA here is from genome assembly GCF_000331145.2 of Cicer arietinum. NCBI lineage: Eukaryota > Viridiplantae > Streptophyta > Magnoliopsida > Fabales > Fabaceae > Cicer > Cicer arietinum. Next base: position 35,812,634 of record NC_021161.2, read on the forward strand.
TTTTTTTGGATAAAAAAAAAAAAGAAAAAGAGTTACGTGATCAGCTTCTGGATCAGGGCGTGTAGAAGGGAGAGATTCATCATTGGAATCAGAAACGTCGTCGTCTTGATCAGAAGCGTTGATGAGTTCAAGGGCTCTCTGACACTGTTCCAAAACGGTCTGAAGGGTTTTTCTCTTGACCCGAACCGGGCTTGGATCGGAGATTATAGATTCCATTCCGGTTCGGAGAGAATGAAACAACGCTGCTTCGAAATTCGGGTTTTGTAAATCTCGATGGTTGTTTCCGATTTGGGAACCCTAGACGACGAAGGGAAAGGGAGAGGAAAATGAAAAGGAATATTGCTTTTGTTTTTCTTTGTAATTAAATAATAAATTATTGATTGATGGGTTTATTTGGGGTGAAAAGAAGAATAGTCACGTGACTTTTTAGGTTTAGTTAATTCTGAATAGAATGTTGTCGCGTGTGTGTTTTGGGGTTTGTCTGTTTATGGGATGGGAAGAAACAGAGAGAAGCTGGCTGGCTGGCAGGGGCAGCCGTCAGGATCCAATCATCAAATTGCTTGCAACTTGCAAAATCTCCATTTTCCAAGGTAGTAGGGTTTCTTTTTAGAGGGGTTTTACTTTCGTGTCTAGTTGTTGTTTCTTATTTATATTTTAAATATTTTGTAGGTTTAAATATTTAAAAAAATAAATAAATTTATATACTTAATTAATGTAAGAAAACATTTACATTGTCAATTAATCATACACATTAAAGTATTAGTAATATTTTATTTTTATTATAATTATTTACAAAATCATTCGTATGATTGAGCATGATTTGTCGTAAATTATTTTTATATTGACAATACATTAAAGTTAATTTTGTCTTTTTTGGTTTAAATATTGTTTTGCCCATGCTCTAAAGTGATAATTGAGTAAAGTGAGCAAATAAAAAATTATTATTACCAAAGATTTGATAATTCATGTGCATATAATATCAATAATTGATTTATTTTTCAACGATTAATATTATTTATGTTATTATTTAAAGTGAGTTGCTCACTTTAGAGAAACTAAATCTACGGGAGTTCATAGTTCAAAAACTAAACTGAATTGGACTACACTAATATTTGATTCATTTCTTAAAAATGAATTTTATAAAAAATGCTTAATTTTCTAATCAATTTCAATTTAGTTATAAACCGGTTTAAAACTGATGTATAAATATAAATCGAATTAATATTTTAAATTAAAATCGGTTTTGATTCACGTTAAAAAGGTTTTAAAATAGTTAAATTGATTTTGAATTAAATTTGATTAACGGATTTATTTTAAATATGTGATTTAGTTTATAAATGATTTAAATGGTTTGATTTTTTTAGTGTACTACAATCTAATATATCAATATTATCTAATTAAACATATACTTTGCACACTCCTAACTAAATCCAATATTTTCTATTTTCATACTTGTAAAATAATAAACAATTTTATTCTCCACAAATGCAAAAATTGTAGGTCATTGTCTTTTTTCTCTTCTCTTTGTTTTCCTTAGTCAAATTTTATCTTCTACTTCCCTCTATTTTGTTTTTGCTCAATATCCTCCACCATAGCATCCTTATTGTGAAAATGATATCTGCAAGTTTTCACATTAAAAAACAATTAGTATAAAATAAAGATTGTATTCACACGGTTTTTTTTTTAAATAACTTGTTTGTTTAAATAACAAGAGAACCATTTTTTATTTAACAAATGATAATATATTCAAATTAGCAAGTAATAATTAGAGATGATTTGTATAATTTTATATAATTAAAGATAGTTAAGGAATTCGTAAGGCTTAACTCAACTAGCAAATGTCGATATTGATAGCTTGTATACTATATCTTGAGTTGAAACTTGGAACTTCCCTATTACCATTTCATCTAGACAAAAAATAGATAGTTAAGGACACAATAAATTGTAAGAGCTAGATTGATTCAAATACAAACACCCATTGTTGATGTTTTGATGATGATAAAGTAAGAGACCAATTATCCACTAACTGGTTACTTTAAGAGTGCAAATAAGTTGATGACATAGTGAGAATCAATGTTATTGACTATCTGACATAAGTAACATAAGCAGTTGTGACTTTGTGATAAATCTTTACGATTGAAGCACAAAAAACATATTTTCAACTAATGAGCAAATGATTATGTTCACCTATGAAAAAACTAGTCACACCTTATAAGAAAGTTATGTTGATCAAAGCTCTAGTCTAAGACATTAGTTCACATTAATATGTGAAATCTTCAAGAGCAATATGAACATCGATCTTCAAGATGAAGAATCATTTTCAACGCTTTCAAGATAGAACACCACAGAGTACTCTTCAACTTTATTTTTGAAAATAACCATTCTCTTCTTCGGTCCTTTCAAGGTGCATCTGATTACGCCAAATTGCTCACCACTAAAACCATCACCCCAAAATGGATATCCACCTTTGTTGTTTATCTCTCACGAAAACTCACTCACTCAAGAACTATAATTAGAAAAAGTCTTTAATCTTGATGTAATTCTTGAATGAAAGTTTAATGAAGATTGAATAAAAGTGTTCTTCTCATACTGAAGGAACAACTCAGTATTTAAAGAGACAAGGTTAAAAATGAAAGTACAATGCAATTCAATAGAAATAACTGATTTATAACATCCAAAACTAAAATATGTAGGTCGTACGAATCAATTTAGAATTGTATGAAATAATTAATAAGTTTTCAAAAACCTCAATATTTCAATCTTGAACTGTATGAATTAAGTCACACATGCATGAGTCGACTTACACAATTCATCTGACACAAAAATCCAAATATGGTTTCAGGACCTCTGAAAGTCAATTCCCAAACCTATAAGTTGATTTAGGAATTTAAAAATAATTGTGGAAAGGTTTTTAATGCATTGAAAGATTTTCAAGCATGTTTCTAACATTCACCTAAAGTTATGCATGATAAAATGAAGTTAATAAAAATGTTTTTTTAATACAAGAACTTTGGTGGATATTAAGATTTAAAAGATCAACAAAGACATACAAAAGTATCTAACTATAACTTAGTTTTGTTATACATCAAAATATTAAGTCTATCACATGAAAACTTACATTTACAATCATTCTCACCATTATTCAAGATTAAAGATTACCAAGATTTACTAAAAACTCAACTTGTTTTTGAAAACAAAAGGGTAACTGTTTTGGATATACAACATTGAATTTAAATATCAATTTATAAAGTAAAAATATTGAAATAAAGACCTAAAGTTGGTTGAAATGGTTAAAAAGAAGTTGAGAAAGTTAATCATTCAAAACATCATATTCTAGTTATTTAATATTTATGCTACAGCAATGTGACTTTAGGCATAACTTGATATGTTTTCCAATAATTTTGAGTATAGTTTTCACTAAGATAGTCTTATTCTCAGTGTCACATTAGTTATAAACATGTTTCATTATAAACAACTATTAACTTTATGGACATAAATAACTATGCCTAATTATTAATTGTTCATTAATTTTCCAGTTGATTTACTCTATACATATGAATCAAACAAATCCACTTAGTGATCAAGCTACAACAATGAGGAAACGTTAAAAATAATTTGATTCAACATAACTTGCACATTCATAACATAAAATTATAATAATACTTAAGAATTCATAATATTTCCCCAACCAAAAGGTGTTTAGCTCATATTGAGCTAAAAAGCAAGCAAAATGCTACATGAGTACATTAAAAAAACATTTTCATCGCTTACATCAGCTTAAAACAAAGATTAAATGGAAGTTAGAGCTATTAAAAATTGCTACAAAAGTAGTAGAATCCAATAAGAATTCTCAAGTAGCCTCCTTAAGTCCTTAATTGAAGATATGCTTCTTGGATCTTAAAATGTTGGGGAAAATGAGATGGAAATGGAAGGAATTTTAGGGCTAGTGATGGTAGTGACTGCTAGAAGAACTTAGGTCAGAAATTATAGTCTCCTCAAAGTTGTTAGGTATTCCTTTATATAGGACAACTGTTAGGGACATTCTCGGTGTTGATTACTAGAAGAAATTAGGTCAAAATTTCTAGCCTCCTCGAAGTTGCTAGGTACTATCCTTTATATATGACAACTTTTAGGGACATTCTATTTACTACTTTTTGGGTCTACTTTGTCTTTTTTCTCATAATGTCTTTGGCTCAATTTCCCAATGATAAAATACTAATGAATATTGTCTTTTTACTGATCTTGCATGATGAAGTGTGTATTTATCCAATAAATTTCATGAGAACACAAATTTGGGTCCACACCAGCTTGGCAATTGTATTGTTCACATAGGGGGTTGCTACAACCATGATACATCTTCTTCTCCATTCTGTTAAAAAATTCATATACCTACACACAAAGAGAAATCTCCACACGATTCCTTATAAAATCACTTAATTACTACATTTACTCCTAAAATTACTAACTACCTAAATTACTTATATAAAGACTATTAGTGAATAAGATATAAGTAATTCTCTCCTATGGTTTCTACAAGGAGATCATGAAAGAAACATAACTATATTGTTTTGTTAATGTTGTCATTAAGAAACACTATATTGGTATCCATTTTTTGTATCTTCGAAAATCATAATGAACAATGAAGTCATGAATGTCATAATAGAATATTTCAATAATACCAAATAGAATTTCTCTTTACAGTCAATTATTTCTTGCAATTGATGCTTTAGTTCTTGAGAATGACCAAATATTGGTTATAAGTCATGTCAAACAATGTGTATCTTTTGACATCTTCATTACCCACATTGAAAAACTTAATAATTACTGCATATTTACCATCACAAGTATAAATTTATTCAGTCAAATTGTGTTTGTCTTTTGGTCGACCATTACAGTTCGAATGAATAATTCCATACTACATCTATATTGTAATGTTCATTGCATAAAATCTACGCATAAGAAGTTATTTTGTATAATTTGTTGCTTCAATTGATTCCACAAAAATTACTAGACAATTTAATAAATTACAACCATGTAACTATTCGCCCAAGTTGTGTCTTCCTTTAGGCCAACAATTTCGTAGTGCATCTTTTATAATTTTGGTCTAGTCAAATCTCTGAAACAAATGTTGTTTTGTGCAACTTATTATTTAATTAACTCTATCAAAATAACTAGATATATTAATTTATTAAATTAAATTAGAAAGTCTTAAATTTGCAAGACACTACTCACAAATCTAGATCAAGTCTATTTGTTAGCTTAGTAATCATAAAATTACATAACAACCCTTGGTGTGAAAACATACTCACAAAAAAACAAATAAATATAACATAAGATATATCCAAAACGCATTCTTTAAAAAAATATTATAACATGTCATAAAGCTGTTGGAATAGGTTGTATAATTGAGAGAAATTGAAATTAAGAAGAAAAGAGAAGAAAGCAAAAAATTCAGAAAACAGAGATTGAATAACAATCTTGACAGTCTCGAGAATGATATGTTAAGCATTGCAGATTGTTCTTGGTTTTGAATGCTTTTATAGAAGCTGTTTTCTACTGAATCAGTTACAACAAACTTCTAACTATATTCTAACTAACTTTTAACCATATTCTAACTAACTATTTACAAATCAATTTTGAATTACATTTAATATGCTCCCTAATGCAAAACAATTCAATTTGTTGTTAATCCAAGTTTGTTCCTCATCTCTTGGAACGTCACTATCTTCAAGCTTTTGGTTAAGATGTCAGCCTTTTGATAATTTGTATTGCAGCGTTCCAACTTTACCTTGCCCTTCATTATTTGATCCCTTAGGAAATGGAATCTCGTTTCTATGTGTTTGCTCCTTCCATGAACACTTGGATGTCTTGTTAGGTCTATAGTTGATTTATTATCTATCTTCGTCTTCACTGCATCATTGCTTCTCAATCCCAGTTCTGCCATTAACTCTACCAGCCACATAGCTTGACATGCTCCCATGTATGCAGCCACATATTCAGCTTCAATGTGGACAATGCTACTATGCTTTGCTTCCTTGAACACCATGAGATTGATGAGTTATTGATTGTAAATACATAGCCCGTTGTACTCTTTCTATCATCCATATCTCCACACCAATCAACATCAATGAAGTCAATAAGTTCAACCTCATCTTCATTCAGTTTTGTGGAATACAACATACCAAGCTCAATGGTCTCCTTTATGTATCTCAAGATCCCTTTTGTTGCCATGTGGTGTGATGTCCTAGGCTTCTCCATGTAGCTACTAATCAACCCAAAACTATATGAAATATATGGCCTAGTGTTGCACAAGTACCTCAAGGATCCTACAATTTTCTTGAAGGTTGTAGGATCAAACAACTCATCATTGTCCTATTTGGACAGCACCAGCTCTGATTCTGATGGGGTGTTGCTTCCATTGCATTCTTGTATTTTAAACCTTTTTAATACATCACTTGCATACTTTTTTGATGTATAAAAATTCCTTTTTTCCTGGTTTCAAACTCAATGCCAAGGAAATATGCCAGCATGCCCAAATCAGTCATCTCAAATTCCTTCTCCATTCTGATTTTGAACTCCTTGATTTTCACATCATCACTGCCAGTCAACAGTAAATCATCACCATAAAGGCATATCAGCAGTGGAGGTGTTGTTGCTCCCTTCTTGACATAAACTCCATTCTTATTCACATGATTTTCAAATTACTGCTCTATGAGGAATTTGTCAATCCTCTTGTTCCAAACCCTAGGAGCTTGCTTTAGGCCATACAAGGCTTTCTTTAATTTGTACACATGATCTTCTTTGCCTGTTTTCGCATATCTAGGCGGCTTCTTCACATACACCTTTTCATCTAGTGATCCATTGAGGATTGTTGATTTAACATCCAACTGATGCATATACCAGCCTTTGTAGCTAGCCATTGAGACTACCATCTTTGTTGTTTCAATTGTAGCTACTGGGGAAAATACCTCATCAAAGTTCAACCCATGTTTTTGCAAAAATTCCTTTGATACAAGTCTGGCCTTGTACATGGCAACCTGCCCATCAGGTTTCAATTTCAGTTTATAGAATCATTTCACATCAATTGGTCTCTTGTTCATTGGTAGGGTCATCAGATTCCATGTCTTGTTCTTTTCTATGGCTTTGAGCTTCTCATCCATTGTTGATATCCATCTAGGATTCATCAATGCTTCTTCATCACTTATTGGTTCTGATTCAGCAAACAAGGCAAAATGAATTAATCATCCATATGTATTGATGGCTGAGTTAGATGTTACTTCAAATGGATGCAATATGATTGAAGGCTGCCTAACTCTTGCTAATCTCTTCACAGGATCAGAAGATGGCTGATTTGCTGCATCTGTTGGCTGGTCCTCAACTAGTTCAACTGCTACTGCACTGCTGACTAGTCTGGTTGGTATGTCTGGGCTGGCTGCATCCATTGTCCAGTCTCAACCTCTTGATTCATCCACTAGTATGTCCCTGATCATATAGCTTGTAAGCCCAAATGGCATCATAACCCAACATCATCATTTGTTCAGCCCTGTCATCAAGCTTCCTCTTGTTTTAAGCTGGCACATGCCTGAAGCACAATGAGCCAAACACTATCAAATGATTCACAGCTGGCTTTCTTTCAGTCCAAGCTTCTTTAGGTGTCCTTGTGCCCAGTCTCTTGGTTGGACACCTATTCAAGATGTATACTGCAGTTGATACTGCTTCCCTCCCAAAATCTATGAGGCATGTTCTTCCCCTTCAACATGCTTCTGGCCATGTTCACTATATTTCTGTTTCTCCTTTCAGCAGTGCCATTATGTTGGGGAGTGCCATTATGTTGAATTTCTAGAATTCCTATCACTATATCACTGCTCTGCATCATTTGAAGACTTCTAAAATTCAGATGTCCAAACCTCTAGTGCCACAACCAGTCTTCCCTCTTGATTTCTGCAGCAAAACACTGATTTTCATTGATCTGGATTTCAATCTTGAAGGTTCTATTTTTGGACGGTGGTGCCTTCAAGATAAGCCTCTTTGCACTATCAAACATCTTCATTTGTCCATTCTCTATATTCATAGAGTATCCTTTCTCCAGCAATTTTCCAAGACTTAGCATATTGTTCTTCATATTTAGCACATACAACACATCACATATGAAAGATTGTTTGCCATCCCTTCTTTGAATCAAGATCTTGCCAACTCCTTCAGTTTTTATTGTGCTGTTGTCTGCAAATATGATTCCCCTTTTCACATTCTCATCAATACTTACAAACCTATCTTTATGGCCAGACATGTGATTCGAGCACCCTATGTCAAGATACCACAATCCTAGACAATAATCCTCCATGCTTGTAGAAGCCATCAGTAACACTTCATCTAAGTCAGAACTGTCTGCCTGGGCCAATTGTGCTTCACCATCATCTCTTTGTACTTTCTTGGATCTGCATTCATCTGTAAAATGCCCATATTTTTGACAATTATAACATTGGATCCTCCTTTTGTCAAACTTCTTCTTGCAAGATGGTTTCTTGCTTTTATTATCTCTGTTTTACTGACTTCTTGAACATCCAGTCTCCTCATCTTGATCATGTTTCTAGTTCCATTTTGACCCGCCCTTCCACTTCTTGTTTTTTACTCCATCTTGATTGGACTTCTTGTTGATCTAAGCTTGCAGTACATGTGTTTGTGTGTGTGCCTCATCTATTTATTTTACTCTTAATTCATGAGCTTATGGGGAGCTTTGCAGATCTTCCAACTTCATTGTATCAAGATTCTTTGATTCTTCAATTGCCATCACTATGTGATCGTATATTAATGTTAGTGTCCTCAAAATCTTTTCAATGATCACCACCTCAGTCATCACTTCTCCATTGGCTTTCATCTGATTAGTGATTGTGTGCACTCGATTGAAATAGTCAATCACATTCTCATTATTCTCCATTTGTAGTACTCATACTTTCTTCATAGCATTGGAAGTTTGATCTTCTTGGTTTTTTCACCACTCGTGTAATACTTCACCAAGATATCCCATTCCTCTTTTGATGTAGATACCTTTGAGATCATTTCAAAATTGTTTGAATCCACACTTTGCTGGATGTAAAACAATGCATTGCAATCTCTTTTCTTGTAATCTTTGAAAGTTGTTTGTTGTCTTTCTATTGGATCCGCACCAAGTTGTTCATAGCTATATTGAACAATCTCAAACACTTCTTGAGCTCCCAACAACGATCTCATTGATGCAGACCACTTCTCCAAGTTCTTCCCATCAAGAATTGGCAAATTTGATGGAAATCCTCTTTCATTCATGTCTTATTTATTTTCTTTCACTCACACTTGTGTTTCCCAATTTTTGTTTTCCCCTCACACTTGCACTCGTGTTTCCCAAGGTTTAGAACCCAAGCTCTTGATGTCAATTGTTGGAACACGTTGTATAATTGAGAGGAATTGAAATTGAGAAGAAAACATAAAGTTCAAAAAACAGAGATTGATTAACAGTCTTGACAGTCTTGAGAATTATCTTTTAAGCATTGCAGACTGTTCTTGGTTTTTAAGACTTTTATAGAAGTAGTTTTCCATTGAATCAGTTACAACAAACTTAACAAACTTCTAACTATATTTTAATCAACTTCTAACCATATTCTAACTAACTATTTACAAATCAATTTTGAAATAAATTTAACGAAAACGATGTACACATGTCATAATTAAAAATTGAACCTTCATATTCTTAAATGATATCCATACCAAAATGATTCACGTTTGTACTGAAAATTATTTTAAATAAATGAATAAAATAGCTCTAGAGTCAATGTTTCCTTAAAAAAAAAACCAAATTTTATAAATAGGTACACAACTCTTTTGAACACATATTTTTCAAAATAAAATAATCAAATTTTTATTTTATTTCATTTTATTTATATTTATTTTTTCTTACTAAATCTTGTTTGATGCACTACCAAATCGATTCAAAATATTTTGAGATAGGTTACTGAATATTATTCAAAAGACAACAAATTTTCTGTAAATAATGTTTGATAATTATAAATTAAATCTTTATGTGCCTTATTTCTCAAAACAAACATTATGTACAAAATTGAATCTGAAATCAATTTTAATTCAAATATATATAAAACAAGATAAATGTAAATATATATCCCTATATATGAACGTTATTACCACAAATATAATATTGAAAAATCATAATCCTTATAAAGTTAATATTTATCTTGATATTATGATAATCAAATAACAATAATATTTATAAATGTGATATCCAAATATATTTAGTCAGATATATATTAAATAAGAAATTCTATGATCTTCAATAATAAACACAATAATAATTCTTAATTAAGGGTGCATAAATAATTGTAATTACGATATACAGAAATCTAATAATATTCTTTAATTATGGCCGCATAAATAATTGTAATTATGACACACATAAATTCAATAATAATTCTTAATTATGGCAACATAAATAAATGTAATAAGCAGCTCAAAATTTAACAAAATTACAAGACAAATTTAAAAAAAAATTATGCGATGGGCTTAAAATTTACACTAGCATCACCTACAAATGTAACACCAATCGTAGGTTTTTTAAAATTTAAAATTTGTGTTTTGTTTTTTATGAATGAATTATATATATTGTTAATTTGAAAAAAAATTGAAAACATGAATTATTTTTTTTGAAAAATTTCTATAAGAAAGTTGCCTTTACAAACTCGGCTTTCTTAAGAAAATTGTAATTTGCAAAAACAACTTATAACTAAGAAAAAAAAAGAAGGTGTTTTGAAAAGAGAGTAGTTTGATAAATTATTTTTCAAATAAGAGGTAGTGAAAAAAACCCCAATTGTAAGTTTATCTTGTAGTTAGGGACGAGAATAGGCCAAACCGACCGATAGGGATCTACGGTCTAGCCTATGCCTATGTCTATACCAGACTTTTTTTCTAAACAGATAAAGCAAGAATTTTTTTAAAAATCTATTTATTTAAAAAGGTTAGACTATAAGCCACATAATAAGCTTTTTAGGCCAACCTTTTTGTTATATATATATATATATATATTCAATTTTTAGTAAATTACACATATTAACTTTATTTAATTTTTGACATATTTAAATGTATTATCATAAAATATAATTCAAATAGAATGTATATAAAATCACATTCTTCAAAATGTGATGTTAAATATCAAAATAGAACTTAATTTCATTGACATATTAACCGTTAATCTATTTATAGATATGTTTGATTACTTATTCAAAAATGTTAAAATGAAATAGATTTTTAAATAGGCTAAAAGACCATACCAAACTTCAACTAAGGTCAGACTGAAGCCTGAAAAGTAAGCATGTGACCACAAAGTTAAAAAGTAAGCATATGATTAGAGACCAGACTCTTTTAATGCGGATCAATTATATCCATAATAGTTTTTAAAGGTTTGAGTCTATAGTCATATGATTACTTTTAATGTGGCTTATAGCCTAACCTTTTTAACTAAAAAATATGACGCTAGATGTTTTAAATAACGTGACATATGAAAACATCCATAAAATTAAAACAAAACACAGTAAATCTTTAGATTTCCACCTCAATTTTTTTTTCTTCATATTTTTAATTTAATTAGTAATATATGAAAAAATAATCAATTTAGATAGTTTTATATCATATAATTGTATGTCACATCATTAAAAATATGTCGAATGTTAAATGTTAAAAAATAATTAAAAATATGTCAAATGTTTATTTTTCTTGTTTTTCAAGGCCATTAGAAACTGTATTTATTTTTTATTGACTTAATTGCAATTTTGATCCTATATTTTAGCTGAATCATGAAAATAGTCCCCTTATTTTATTTGTCCATAGTTTTAGTCTCTTGAATAAAATCTTAGTTCTAAATTTGTGAAGTGTCATTTTTTTAATAACGTGTCAAAAAAAAAAGATGACGTGAAAGATTTTATATGAATTAATTATATTTTATTATAATTCCTAATTTATAAAGTACATTTTCTACTTTTAAAAACACATTTCTTATTTTATTACATCATTTAACTACAAAATCATTTTAAAAAAAAGAGACAAATATCTATTCTAATCAATAATCCCTAATTCCATTCTATTCTATTTCACTCCAATCCTTCTTCTTCTTCTTAGAACCACAAATCACATAATTAATTATCTAATAGCAGTAAATATGAAATGTCTTTTGAAGTAGATATTGGTTTCAGCAGTAAGTGTAGAACACATCATAGTAAGAATATTTTTTGAAATACCATTGATGAATTTGTATAGCTTGTGATTGCAACAATCACAACACTGCGATGTTTAAACTGTATATTGGTTCTAGTTTAAAGTGCATATTGAAGGAGAAGGAGAAGGTAAAAGGAGAAGATGAAATAAAATGGAATTAGGGATTAAAATAAGAATGTGTCCTTTTATTTATTTATGTTTTTGTATTTAAATGATATAATTCAATAGGAAATGTATTTTTAGAAATAGAAAATGTGTTTTATGAATTAAAAATAATAATAAAATGTAATTAATGTACATGGAATACTCCACATCATAAAAAAAATGACAGTTTATTTTAAATTTTAAACTAAAATTCTGTTTGGAAATCAAAACTAATAACAAATAAAATAAAAAGAACAATTTTCGTAATTCAGCTAAAATAAAATATCAAAATGACAATTTTTTTTTTTTATATTTAAGAAAAAGATACAACAACATGCGAAAATAAAATCAAACATGTAGATTTGTTTATTTATAAGAAACAAATATTTAAATTTATATGTAATCTTTGTTCTGGGCAAACGAACAAGGAAAATTTTGCAGGACACATATACCCGCTTTACAATATCAGAATGACAACTTAACTAATTTCCAAAGGTTCAAACAAGTATTCATGAAACAATCAACAAAACCGATAATTAACTTGAATCCGTAATCAATCTTCATAAGTAATAATAATATCCCAATAAATAAAATACTTTATTAATAACTAATTAATTTAAATTAGACATATAATCATGAAAATCAATAAATATATGAGCATGCGTGTATTAGATGTTTGACCTATAAAAAAATACTTGACTCCATAACAAAATATCTCTCAATAACTATCATGAAATAGAAGACTAGCAAAGACCATCCAACATACTTATGGATCTTTCTTATGCCTTAAATACTCTTTAGTCCCACGACTATATAATGTGTACTTTCACTCATAGTTTTTGGCCCATATCAAATTAGAAATTTAATTAATTATCAAATTAAAAATAAAATGAAATTTAATTAATTATATAATTAAAAATCAAATTAGCATTATTATTTAATGTGATGACTAATATAAATAAATAATATAATTAAATGAAGACATGTGTCCACAAAATAATATTAAAATATAATAATTAAATAAATTATTTAATAAAAGATTCTAATAACATATTCTTTACAACACATTTTCTTTTATTGATTAAAATTTATGTGAATTTCAACAACTAATAATAAGATCTATACAATTTGATAAGACCTATGAAAATTTCAATCTATAAAAAATAGTATATTAAAATATGTGTTATTTATAAAAATCATTTGCTAACTAACTTGAGGAATATATATATAGAAGGACCAAATTACGCCCTAAACTAATAAAACAAGTATTTTAGATCTCTTAAATATTGTGTAAAAAAAAAATTAAAGCATTTAAGTAAATAAGTAAAAAAATATAGTCAATTGATATAATTAAATAAATATGCATTTTTAATGTAAGAAAAAATATAAAAAATTACTATTAACATTAAAACACACCTATAAAAAATAGGTTTAACTGCAGTTTTGGTCCCCCTATTTTAGATGAATCGCGAAAGTAGTCCCCCCGTTTTGTTTCTCACCACTTTTGGTCCCCAAACAGAATTTTGGTCCAAAACTTTATGAAATTTCATTTTTTAAAGTCGCACTACACTATTTATGATCATAGATTTCAGGTACAATTGTTGCAAATGAGATCTTGAGGCATAGTGTGACTTAAATAAATACAAAAAAAAAAAAAATTCATCAAGTTTTGGACCAAAATTATGTTTGAGGGACCAAAACTGGAGAGAAATAAATTGGGGGACTACTTTCGCGATTCAGCTAAAATAAGATGACCAAAACTGAAATTAAGCCTAAAAATTATTATTAGCATTAAAACACCCTTATTATATTGTCGTAAAAAAAATTGAGAAATATATATTTATTTCTCAATTTACAATGTTATAAATTCTTCTATAAAATGACGCGGATGACAAAAAAAATATTTAAATATATTTTTGGTCTTTACGTTATAAAACTTGTTATTTAACTTGTAATCAGTTCTAGATCGAAACAATAAAGGTAGAAAGGATTGAAGGATGAAAGAATCAAAATCCCTTTATTACTTGTGCCTTATGTAACTACACTAGTTTGTATTATATATCAAATACATGATGAAGAAGTTGTTGTAACTAACTGCTAACAACCTCTAACTAACTTTTAACACTTCTAACTACCACTTTGAATTACATTTTAAGATTCTAGTGGTTAAATGCATTACTCAAAACTTACTCCTCATTTCTTGAAATTTCAATTTCTTCAATGACTTTGTGAGAATGTCAGTTTTTTGCTCATCTAATTTGCAATGTTCCAACCTCAACTTATCTTTATTCATTTGATCTCTTACGAAATGGAAACATGTTTCAATGTGCTTGCTTATTCCATGTTCAATAGGATGTTTTGCTAAATCTATTGCTGAAGTATTATCAATCAACATTCTTAATGACCCTTCATTTCTCAATCCCATGTCAATCATCAATTTTGCCAGCCATATAGCTTGACATATTCCCATTGATGCTGCTACATATTTAGCCTCACATGAAGATAAAAGCTACTATACTTTGCTTTTTTGAGCACCATGAAACTGACACTTTGTTTACCATAAACACATAACTAGTAGTGTTTTTCCTATCATGCTTGTCTCCACACCAGTCAACATATGTGTATCCTACCAATTCACATAAATAGCAGGTCATACTCAACAATTCCTTTGATGTCTCTCAAAATTTTCTTTGCTGATAAATAGTGAGGTACTCTTGGTTTTTCTTTGTATTTATGAATCAATCCTAAACTATAGAATACGTCATACCTTGTATTACACAAATACCTCAATGATCCTACTAATTATTTGAACAATGTAGAATCAATCAACTCTTCATCTCACTCTTTTGACAACACCAACCTAGTTTCCGATGGAATATTAGTGCTATTTCACTCTTGCATATTGAATCTCCTTCATACATCATTACCATACTTCTTTTGGTGCATGAATACTCCTTTTCTCATAGTGATAAACTCAATTCCAAGGAAATATGACAATACTCCCAAGTTTGACATCTCAAACTCTTCTTTCATTCTTATCTTGAATTGTGCTATTGTAGCTTCATCACATCCAATCACTAATAGGCCATCAACATAAAGACACATTATTAGTGTAGGTAAGGCTGCTGACCTTTTAACTTAAACTCCATGTTCATTTACACATTTCTCAAAATGTTGTTCCAAGAGAAATATGTCAATTATCTTGTTCTAATCCCTAGGTGTTTGTTTCAAGCCATTCAAGGCTTTTCTTAGCATGTAGACACTATCTTCCTTTCCCTTTATTTCATATTCTGGTGGTTGCTTTATATAAACTTTTTCATCCAATGGTCCATTGAGAAATGTTGACTTCACATCTAGTTGATACATGGACTAGCCTTTGTAACTAGCTATTGACACCACAAGCCTCACTGTCTCAATTCTGAAAATTGGTGCATATACTTCATCAAAATCAAGTCCAGACCTTTGAAGAAATCCTTTTGCTACAAGTCTAGCCTTGTACTTGACAAACTCACCATTAGGTTTCATTTTAATTTTATAGGCCACTTCACATCAAATTGTCTTCTTTTCAAAGGTAGTGTCATCAACTCCCAAGTTTTGTTTCTTTTAATGGACTTAAGTGCATCTTCCATTGCTAGTCTCCAGTTTCGATCATTTAAGGCCTCATTACAACTTATTGGTTCTGATTCAGCAAGTAATGCAAAATGCATCAACTCTCGATCTGCATTGACTACTGTATCAAATACTATTTCATAATTGTGCAATATTACAAAAGGTTGTCTAGTTCTAATAGGCCGTCTTACTGGTTTTGGATCTGGTTGTGCTACTAGGCATGGTTCTTGATCATCCTCAAGATCAGTTATCACTGCACCAATGGAGCTGGTTATACATGCCCAATTCCATCATTTAGACTCATCCACTAGTACATCTCTGCTTATAACAACTATTTTTGTTGTTGGGATCATAGAGCGTATAAGCTCCAGTTGATTCATAACCCTACAAAACCATTTGTTCAACTCTATCATCCGACTTCCCTTTGTTTTGAGCATGCACATGTTTAAAGCATAATGAGCTAAATATCCTTAGGTGACTCACATTTGGTCTCTTACCAAACCAAGCTTCTTCTAGAGTCTTGTCACCCAATATTTTTGTAGGGCATCTGTTTAAGATGTAGACAACAACTGATACGGCTTTTCCCCATAACTTATGAGGTAGCATCTTTCCTTTTAGCATACTCCTTGTTATGTTTAAGATGGTCTATATCCTCCTTTACGAAGCACCATTATGCTGTGGTGTGTAAGGTGTAGTAAACTCATGTATTATCCCTTCTTTTTCACAAAAATCATGGGATTTATACTCACCACCTCCATCTGTTCTAACACCTTGATACCATAACCACTTTATTTTTCTACCATTAGTTTAAATTTTGTAAACACATCAAACACTTCACTCTTCCTTTTAATTTGATAGATCCATATTTTCTTTTTAAATTCATCAATGAATGAAACAAAGTAGTTATTACCTTAATGAAGCCTTCTCAAATGAACCACAAACATTAGAAAAGATTACCTCTAATTTCTTTGATGATCTAGTTGGAGCTTCAGACTTAAATGAGTTCCTATGCTGCTTGACCTAATAACATTCTTCACACAACTATTTTGGTACTTGAATTTCAGGAAGTCCTTGCACCATGTTCTTGCCCTTCAACATTTGGAGACTTCTAAAATTCAGATGTCTAAATCTTTGGTACCAAAGCTAGTTATCACTCTCGACTTTAGTAGCCAAACACTGATTTTCACTAATTGGAATCTCAATCTTGAAAGTTCTATTCTTGGAGAGTGATGCCTTCAACACTAATCTTCTTGAACTATCAAACATCTTCATTGGCCATGCTCCATCTTCATTGAGTATCCATTCTCCAACAATTGTCCAAGACTCAACAAATTATTCTTCATGTTTGGTACATAAAGAACATCACATATGAATGATTGCTTACCATCTCTTTTTTGAATCAATACTTTGCCATCAACCTCAACAGTCACTCTGCTCTTATCAACAAATTTGATCTCAATTTTCACCTTTTCATCAATACAAACCATTCTTTGTGACCTATCATGTGGTTGGAGCAACTTGTATCAAGACACCATAATTCATAACACTCATCATCTGAATTAGTAGTAGTTGGTCACTAGATATATCCTATAGATCTATCAATTAATTATAGTTAGCCACTAGTCAGTTAATTGATTAAAACATGCAAAGTTTGACCATCCCAAACATGTAAGTAAAACAATAAAATAATTTAATTGAGATAAACAATAAAATTTCAAAATAAAACTAAGACCACAATCTTAGAAGAGAGTAAATTTTACCAATTTGAATTATCTTATGATCACTTATGTCAATATGAGAAATAAATAAGAAGAAGTATTGATCAAAACCATAAAATCAATTTAAATTGAGGGTAAATATTTTCTTTATCTAATAAACTAAAAACTAATAACCTATAAAATAATCGTGCATACTATAAGAAAGTGATGATTCTCGAAGGTTGTAACCACCGTAATATAACACATGCAACAATTCTCCAATCGTCATAGATTTATGTGTTACGATGCCCCTTTTTGATGGTTCCAAAAACCGTTGTTCCAAACGCCTCTGAGTACATTTTGCAACGGTTCAAACTACCTTTAAACGCACATGCTTTTACTTTTTTTCGTATAGGGCATTACAATGGATTCCATCTACCGGTCACAAACATACTTTTTTGTATTAAACTCTATTGCAAAGGTTTCCAACTGTCCCATGTACTTATTTTTAAAAACTTACGTAAATAACAATTAAACTTTGTATTGTCCAGATATTAGTCAACATGATATTCACTACAAAAAAATTACAGTGAGAGAGACATTAGATTTTTCATCACATTGTCTAAGTATTGGTACAAAGTATGAAATATTGATGGAACTCTCTAGAAGGGACATAGAAGCAGGAAGGAATTAAACTAGACCTTGAACATATTTTCTTGTTCAAATAACAATAATGATAAAAGACATTTATAATAATAAATACCACTTGTGTGTTGATTTATCAATTTGTACTAATTGCTTCAACTATATTTGTACATAGGAGAGATGTTGGTAGGACTAACAAAAACACTAGTTTTTTAGAAATAGAAAAACTTGATTATATTCTTTAGTTTTTTAATTTTTTTTATAAAGTCTGAAAAGAAAATCGGATTTTCATATATAAATAAAAAAAGCATAAACTTAAAATTTGATTTCACTTTTAAAGGTAGTATTAAACTTTTAATTAATAGTGCTTTTTTTTTTTTTTTTTAATTATATGAGATTTTTTTATCCAATTATAAAAAAGTTGTGAATTTTAAGGTGTATTTTTTGACTTAAAATGATTACTATTGATATTTTTGTTTGTATTCAATTTTTCTTTACTTCTACTTTATATTTGTTTTTGTATTTAAAGTTGGCTTTCCTCATCCAACTAATGTTTACTGCAATTATTTCAGATTCTCATCTTGTTTAGTTATTTTTACCTTCCAATAGTATAAATAGTCTTCACCCTTTTTTACATTTTTATCATAAGTCATTTTTTCATCAAATGATTCTTAGAGTCTCTTTTCCCTTTTTTATCCTATTGTTGTATGCCATATTTTTTAGCAAATTTTATTTTGAAGGCCTTTGTCTCAACGGTGAAACCTCTTTCAAGGATTAATTCCTTCCCAAACAACAGATTGCAAAGGTAAATATAGGTTGTAAAAAACAAACCAAATAACCCAAGCAAATCCGAACACCAATGGCTGTCCTTGGGAGCATGATAGTCGGACTGATTCCATTCGACTATCATAATATGAAGTTCCCCATGATAGTTGGTCTGATGACATGGAGTTAGATACTTTTTACTTCATTCCAATAGTCAACACCCTTAAGGGTGATTTTCATCTTGGGGATGTCTCCATCCACTACAAGAAAAATACCATTTTGTGGCCGAATAAAATCCTCACAAATTAGTGACCGAAAAAGCCCTCACAAATGTCAAAATTGAAATTGGTCTTTATTTGTGGCTGAAAAAGCCCTCACAAATTTTTAAATATTTAACTTGATTTTGTAGCTGCCTAAGCCCTCACAAAATCACAACATTGTGATTTTGGGAGGGCTTAGGCAGCCACAAAATCCAGTTAAATATTTAGGAACGCGCACGTGGCATTTGTGGCTGCAAAGGCCGCCACAAAGGAACGCGCACGTGGCATTTGTGGCTGCAAAGGCCGCCACAAAGGAACGCGCACGTGGCATTTGTGGCTGCAAAGGCCGCCACAAAGGAACGCGCACGTGGCATTTGTGGCTGCAAAGGCCGCCACAAAGGAACGCGCACGTGGCATTTGTGGCTGCAAAGGCCGCCACAAAGGAACGCGCACGTGGCATTTGTGGCTGCAAAGGCCGCCACAAAGGAGGCCCAATCCAGCTGGATTTTGTGGCCGCTTAGGCCGTCACAAAGGATTGTACCGTTGGCATTACTGGCGGCAAAGGCCGCCACAAATGGAGGCCCAATTACTGGCGGAAAAGGCCGTCACAAAGCATTTTACCGTTAGAATTACTGGCGGCAAAAGCCGCCACAAATGGCATTATAGCCGTTGGCTTTTCTGGCCGCCCAGGCCGCCACAAATATCAATATATCCGTTGGCATTGTGGCTGCTTTAGCCGCCACAAATGCTCAACCTGAATCTATATATATTTTTCTCCCCTCCTCCTTCATTTTTTCACATCCAACTTCTCTCTACAACCTCATTCTAACCATTCTCTCCTCCTTCTCTCTACACAAAATTACTCTTAAGCTTCATTTAAATTTGGTAAGTATAATTATATTATATATGTAGTTTTATAATTTTATTTTTTAATTTGATATAACTAATTAATGTTATTGATTTTTATTTTTACAGTGCTTGTTAATTATTTCGAAGACTTGCAAGCATATCGTACGTGAGTGAAAGCTTGAAGTCAGACGCTACTCGGCATCAAGTTAGTATTTTATATATTTTAAATTTAGATTAGTAAATATATATATTATTTTTAAAATATAGATTAGTAATATTTATATTTAGATTAGTTTTATAAATTTATTTTTAAAAAAATAGAAATGATGTTGTTTACATATTAATATATGATAAATTAAAGTTTCAAACCACGGTTAAAATATATTAGTTTTAATATAATTATTATTTAAAAAAACATTATTAAAATTGATGATATTATTATTTTTTGTTATAAATAAGTCTTGATTATTAGTCTTGATTTTTAAAAAAACATCATTTAAAATTTTATATAGGTTTATATATATTTATTGTATTGATATATATAATTTATTGTATTGATATATATATTATATTGATAATAATATATTATATATTATTGTATTGTATTGATAATAATATATTATATTGTATTGATATATATATATAATTTTATTTCGGTTTATATATATTTATTGTATTGGTAATAATATATTATATTGTGTGCAGATGCATGCTCCCCTAATTGACATATAAATATGTCAAAATTTATATATAATGCTTTTGAAAAATAAAGCAATTAATATATAAAACATCGATATATATATATATATATATATATATATATATGGATTTATACCGTAGTTGGATGTACGATAGGAATTTTCCTGGAAGAAAGGGTCTTAAACAACGTTTTGCTAACAAGGTTGAAGACTTTCTGAATTTTGCGAGAGTGCAACAAATTGTCCAAGATGAAGGGGGAATGAGATGTCCATGTTGTTTATGTCGATGTAGACGGTTTAAAAGTGAAGATGAAATAAGAGTGCATTTGTATGCAGATGGATTTATGCCTAACTACTGGATTTGGACTAATCATGGAGAAGAGTCTCCAGCGGCGCCTAATACTAGTACATCTATGGAGAATTATAACACAGGTCCTTCAAGTAGTACTACCATGTTAGGTATAGATTATTATAACTATCAACACTTTGAGGCGATGAATGATATGATCTCGGATGCTGTTGGGGTTAATTTGTCATTCAATGAAGATCAATATGACGATACCGATGGACTTCCCAATGAAGAAGCTCAGAGATTTTATGGTCTTTTGAAAGAGACAAATAAACCGTTGTTTGAAGGTTCTTCAAACTCAAAGTTATCAATGTGTATTAGACTATTAGGTCTAAAGTCTCAATTTCATGTTCCTGACTTAGCTTTGGATTTGATGACTAAAATGATGCTAGACGCAACACCTGTTAGAGATGGTTTTCCGCAAAGTTATTATGATGCGAAACGGTTAGTGTCAAAGTTAGGATTAGGTGTCAAGAGGATTGATTGTTGTGTTAAAGGTTGCATGTTGTATTATGACAATGAATTTGGTATGAATGATGCTAACTTAGTTGAATGCATGTTTTGTCAACAACCAAGGTATCACCAAAGGAATAATTCTAGGGTAAGTAGGGGAAAATCAATTCCAAGGAAAGCAATGTTTTACCTACCTATTGTATCAAGATTGCAGAGATTGTTTGCATCAATACAAACTGCAGGAAATATGACGTGGCATTATGAGAATATAAGAAATTCAAGCGAGTTGTATTATGACAAAAGCATTTACTTTAAAATTTGGCGGGAAAGCATCGCGGTTTGACTCGCATCATAGGTTTTTACCTGCTGATCATGCATTTAGAAGGAACAAAGCTGCATTTATGAAGGGTTATGCAGAAAGTCTAGGACCCCCGCTTAAGTTGACATCAGAACAATTGGAGAATAAAGTAAAAGATATGCCAAAGGTACATGTTGTTAATGGTGTGGCCTGTAAACCACAAGGTTATGGACAATGGCACAATTGGACAAAAAGATGTATTTTTTGGGATCTACCGTATTGGAAAGATAATCTTTTGAGACATAATCTCGATGTTATGCATATTGAGAAAAATTTCTTTGACAACATATTTAATACTGTGATGAATGTGAAAGGAAAAACAAAAGATAATGACAAAGCCAGAAAAGACATAGGTATATATTGCAGACGACCAGATTTGTTGTTGGTGGAACAAAACGGCAAGACCCTAAAACCTCGTGCGAATTACACTTTATCTACTGATGAAGCCAAATCTGTTTATCGTTGGATCAAAGAGCTGAAGACGCCTGACGGTTATTGTTCTAATTTGGCAAGATG
Organism: Cicer arietinum; assembly: GCF_000331145.2. Lineage (NCBI taxonomy): Eukaryota > Viridiplantae > Streptophyta > Magnoliopsida > Fabales > Fabaceae > Cicer > Cicer arietinum. Next base: position 35,835,226 of record NC_021161.2, read on the forward strand.
TGCTGATGTGGAAAATGGGAGGATGCATGGGATGAAAAGTCATGATTGTCATATATTTTTAGAGTGTTTACTTCCTATTGCCGTTAGTGCTTTACCGACACATGTATTGAACCCACTTATTGAAGTGAGTCAATATTTCAAGAATTTGTGTTCTTCAACACTCTATGATAAAGATCTCATCAAGATGGAAAATGACATTCCGATCATTCTATGTAAGTTGGAGAAAGTATTTCCTCCTGGGTTTTTTGATTCCATGGAGCATCTCTCAGTGCATCTTGCAAGTGAAGCTAGGCTTGGTGGACCAGTTCAGTATAGATGGATGTATCCATTTGAAAGGTGATATATATATACATATACTTGATTTTCAATATACTTCAACTTATATATACATGGAGCTTATTGTACATCTCTTTGTATATTATAGGTTCATGGGTTATTCAAAACGGTCGGTGAAAAACAAAGCTAGAGTTGAGGGCTCAATTTGTTCATCTTACCTTCACCGTGAAACAACACACTTTTGTTCTCATTATTTCAACAACGAAACGTTGTCACCAGTTAACGGAAGAAACGCTACTGATAGTGTTATACGTCATCCACATGCTTTATCAGTTTTTTGCTTGTCTGGTCATCATGCTGGTAGGGATTTTCCGATTTTCTGGCCAAGCGACAAAGTATTTAATGCGGCACATGTTCACGTTTTGATTAACTGCACCGAAGTTAAACCATACATTGAGTACGTTTCAAATTTCTCTTCATATTAATTATATTTAATTATATGATTAAATTGATATTCACCATATATATGGTCATCGATCAGGGCATTTTTAAATACGGGACAATCATCTGATGATATACATTCAAATTTCCCATTATGGTTTCAACAACAAGTGCATCTCGAAGAACAAACTCCTATCAACATCCACTTAAGGCACTTATCTATGGGCCCGAGTAGAAGTTTCAAAGAATGGCACACCTATTACGTCAATGGATACAAATTTCACACCGAATCTTGGACTGAAGGAAAAGAAACAATTAATAGTGGAGTTTGTATGAAAAGTGTCTCTGATAGTGGTGTAGTAGAAGATTTCTATGGCATAATTGAGCATATTTACGAAATTGACTACACGTTCCTAGATTATGCGAAAAAAGTGGTGTTGTTTTACTGTAAGTGGTTTGATCCATCTAGCAGAGGAACTAAAATAAATTTGATATCCAATACTGTAGACATTCGTATGAGCAAAAAATATCCACGGTTTGATCCATTTGCCCTGGCCCATAATGTAAGACAAGTCTATTATGTTCCTTATCCATCAACTGTCAGAAGCAAACAAGGTTGGTGTGCTGCAATCAAAACAAGACCAACGAGTGGAATCGAAGAAGTTGAAGCAGGTCAAAATGAAGAAGTTGCATTTCAAATGGATGAAATGTCAAATTTGGATCATGTGATTGGAGATGAGACTATTAGTCAACTTTGTCATGAGTCACACATTGGAGAAGAAGTTGATGAACAAGAAATAGATGAATTAGAGAATGATGAAGGCAATGACTTAATTCACTCATCAAATGACGACGACGATGATGACGAAGACGAAGACGAAGACAATTAATTAATTATATATATATGTGTGTTTCTATATCTATAATATTATATATTGTAATTGAAATGAACGACACCTTATATATATATTTTTATATTTTATATATATTTCTTTATTTATGTCAGTGTTATAATTTATTTATGTATACTTCATTATTAATTAATCTTATGTTAATTGTATACACACATATATTATATTATATATATGTATGGATATGGATATATATATATATAGACATGGCTTCAGTGTCGGGAGTAGGAGGATCTGCAGGAGGATCAGGAGGTTCGGATGGATCGGGAGGAACAGGAACGGCGGCAATACGAGGAATATCCAAAACATCACGTGGTAAGAAAAAAGTTGCTAAACGTGTTGTTAATGACCCATCTCTCATGCCGATGCCGTCCATTGGTACTAGTGGTGGAGCTATTCCTCTATATCCGGAGGTCCCAGTAGAGCCTTATACCTTAGACGAAATAATGGATCCCGGATGTGTTGATTGCTACAACCGCATTGTCATCATTCCAGAAGGAGATGGGTATGTAAACTATGATTGATTAAATATTTCATTATTATTGCAATGTAAATACATTATTAATTTTATTAATTTATTTTTATATTTAATTTGCATATAAACTTTGAAGATATCTTCCTTTTAAATCATCTGCAAAGGCAATTGCTGAAGTCATACAAGAGAAATATAAAAAACCATGGTTGTCTTGGGGTGAGATAAAAGAGGATAAGACACCTCAAATTAGGGAAGTTGATCAGTTTTTACATTGTTTCAAAGTAAGTCATTAGATTAATTTATTTAATTACTATTTATTTATACATTTGATTAATTTACTGAATTACTAATTATATTTTTAATATTTTTTAAATTTCAACAAACAACAGACCAAATGCACTTGGAAAAGAGAGCATGATGCCGCAGTTTTGGCTTCATTTGACCATCGCTTTTCAAAGCGTCTCTCATCTATGTTGGCTTACGCACGTAATAAGGGGGAGGAAAAACGGCCTAATTGGATTGGTGAAAATGTTTGGACTGCTTTGTGGAGGAAATGGAACACAGATGCTTACAAACAGAAGAGAGAAAAAGCAAAGACTAATAGAGCATCTGAGAGGGGTACCAGTACTCATAAGGGAGGTTCCATGTCTGCTGGAGAAATTAAATATTATATGGTAATTTATTATTATTTATAATATATATCTATTAATTTATATTCAATTAATCATCACATTTCACCAACTTATAAACTTGACATTAATTTAATATTTTAGGAAAAGCAACTTGGAAGGGAGGTCACTCAGGCTGAGATACATCGCTATCTTCATGTTAATCCTGAAACAAATGAGTATACTGATGAATTATCAAAAAATATTCAGGTAATTATTATATATTAATTGTTATATATTAATTAGACCTATAAATTATTATATATTAATTATTAACTATTTTATTTTTTTATTTTTAATATAGGAACAACTTCAACAAATCATGAAAGAATGGGATGATCATCAAGCTACTCTTCCTCCTGCTCAGCGAGCTGGTCCAGTGCAGCGGAAACAATATGAGACCGCAAGTTTTATGCACATCAGTGGTGGCAAGTACAAAGGGCGTGTGCTGGGTGCCGGTAGTTTATCATCAACCTTTAAGAAAGGTCCAACCGGCTATATTCAGACTGAGACGTCTTCTTCTTATGCTAGTACGGATCGATCTCATCGTCCGTCGATAGATAATGATCTTGACCAGTTAAAGAAGCAATGGGCAAGGGAGCAAGAAGAAAAGACACAACAGCTGATACAAGCCGCAATTGATAAATTGAATGAGGAGTGGAAACAAAAGTTTCAAGAGCAGCAGCAGCAGTTTCAGCAGCAACAACAACAATTTCAACAACAACAATTTTCATTTCCTCCTGTGTTTCATCAGCAGTTCCCGCCTCGGCCTCAATACTTGCCTCAACAACCACTATTCCAGCAACAACAAAATTACTCTCAATACTCCCAGCAACAGCAACCGCCTCCAAATTTCGAACAGCAACACCAGGATCTTCCGAACTCTGCCTTCCAGCAACAGCAGCCGCCGCCAATGTTTCAACAACAACAATATTTTCATAATTATTCGTATGTTCCGTCCTCTTCACATCAAATTCCTCAACCTCAACCAGATCATCAAACTGCATACCGACCAACTATGCCAACAGCTGGGTTGATCAGACCAGATTTAAATCAACCTCAACCAGCTAGGGCACCTCATTCGACTAGTGGTGGTGCCATTGAAGATGAAATTCAATTTCAAACCATGATGTCTCCTCCAACACAAATTCATAATACTTTTGAGGGACTTCTTTCGTCGGGCATGGCAGGAAATAATGATGGTGTGAGTGGAGCTGATCAGAGGAATTATTATGAGGATTGATGTCATCTGAATAATTTCATAATTTATTTTTGGGTTGTATGAACACATATTAATTATGTTGTCTTAGTTAATTATTGTGTGTTTAATTTTGCGTTTGTAAGACATTATTTATAAATTTTGGGTTTGTAAGACATTATTTGTTAATTTTGGAATGCATGTTTTATTTGATTTTGTGGTAATTAATTTAATTATTATTAATATTATATTTTTATATATAATATTTATTTTTATTTTAATATTTAATTTTATTTAAATTTTAATTTAATTTTAATTTTAATTTTTTTTATTTGTAATTTAAATTAATCTTTAATTATAATTATAATTTAAATATTTTATTTTAAATTTAATTTTAATTTTTAATTATATTCAGATTAGTTTATTATATATTAAATTTAATTTATAATGATATTATATTTTAAATTTAATTATAATTTTAATTTAATTATAATTTTAATTTAATTATAATTTTAATTTAATTACAATTTAAATTTAAATTTATATTAATTTATTATATATAAAATTATAATACATAATTAATTTTGAATTTAAAAAAATTAATTTTTTAATATACGTAATATTTTGTGGCGGCCTAAGCCCTCACAAAATATTTTTTTTTAATCTGGAGGTCATTTGTGGCGGTCTAAGCCCTCACAAAGGCAGACTTTTGTGGCTGCAAAAGTCTCACAAATGCCTGTCTTTTGTGGCTGTAAAAGCCCTCACAAATGCCAACCTGTTTCAGGCAATTTGTGGCTGCAAAAGCCCTCACAAAATTTTGTGACCAGCTTCTTTGTGGCTGCCTAAAGCCCTCACAAAATCCACCTGTGGCTGATTATACCCCTTTGTGAGGGTAAAAGCCCTCACAAAATGCTTGTTTTCTTGTTGTGACAATTTTAACTTGAGTTGAGCATTTCCTCGTCCCAGAAGCTTCAACTCAACCCTTCTCCAAGGTTCACAACATATCATGGTGTTATGTTCTTGAAAAGAAACCCTAAACTTCTTGAAAAAGAAGAAATTGTTTCAATTAGTTTTATGTCATTTGTACCTTTTAGGAATATTATTGAACTTCAACAATGTAAACTTTTGCACACGTTGTAATCCAATAAGATTAATGCTAACAACACATTTTCTAATACATTCTTTTTTAATTAGTTAAATTCACATGCGTCCCATCAAATTCATATAGAACTCACATGATTCAGTGAAACTTATAGAAATTTTAATAAATTAAAGAAAATATATTTTAAAAGGTGTGTTAAAAGAGTGTTTTGTTGGGACTCCTCATCTAATAAATATTATTAATTTTCTTTTATTGTGAATGACTCATTTATGTGTACCATCTCATATCTTATATTATGGATTTTAATTTCTAGCATTAATGAGTCAAATAATATTTCTAGTCGCACTATCGGCGAGAAATAACTTTTGTATCCTGGATTTTAATTTTGATCATTTCAACAACTCTATTGATCATATCTTAGTCATCCTTTGTTTAGATGATTTGATTATAGCTAAGGCCATCAATTTATCCCCCTCAAACTGACATTATTTTCACAATCTTTTTGCCCCTTCTTTCCAACTATTAGAAATTAATCGGTACTTATAAGATAAGTATCATCATTTATTTACTCTAACTACCAATTGAGCTAGTAATTGGTACCGACAGTGCATGATCTTTTCACCCTCCGCTCGTTGAAAATTAGCAATTTTTTTTTTGTCATCAATAAAAGTCGAACTTAAAACATAGAGGATAAGTACCACCGTTCATTCACTTCTACTACTTATTGAAATGTGGCTTTCTGTTATGGATGGTTATGATGTTTGGGGGCGAGTTTATGTTTTTTGTGTTGAAGATATTAAACTCAAAATTTTCAATAACTATTTTGTCTCTGACTTTGTAAAATTATCATAGTTTTGAAATATATGATCTATGAATGAGTAAATTGAATAATAGTTGTTTTATATGCGTTCTTAATATTAATTATATGTGGAGAAAATTTCGTAGCAAAATTTTCAATAAAATTGTATTTGTGTTCCGTGATCGAATACTAATTTAATCACATTTACAGTAAAAAAAATTACAGTAAAAAATTATTATCGATAAATAATTAGTGATTTATTTATATGTGGATTGAGTTATACCCATATAGATTTTTTTTCAAGAGTTGATGATGAGTATATGTATTAGATTAATTATTTGATTAATCAATTATAGATCAATAATCGATTTTTGTCATGTGTGTAAAAGGTTTTACAATGTCAACAAATCACAACTATTTATGGGCATTATTTTAGAAGTTATGATAAAAGTCAATTTTTTTTTTAATAATTCAACAATTGTAATTGAATGACAGTGTAAAAATTATTTAGACACACGGTATATATAAATTAAATTCCTTTAAAATTTTAACATTTTAATTTTAGTTCTTCTAAATATGAAAATATAACTTTTAGTCTCTGTAAAATTATTTAGCAAACAGTTTTAGTCCCTCTTGAAATGAAATATGTTTAGTCGTTCTTTAACTTTAATATTTTTGAATGATTTTTTTAAAAATATATTTAGCATATTATAAAAAATTCTTCATAAAAATTTAAAAATAAGATGAATTAAATATGAATTTTTTAAATGTGAAAAACTCAAGATAAAAGTAATGAAACTATAGAATTACAAATCAAATTTTGAACTAATTTCTTGTGGATGAACTTTTATTATTATTATAATAAACATGCTTGAAAAAGTTCATTCAAAAATATATATACATATAACATCAATGACTAAAACGACATGGTTGATTATTTGTAGAGACTAAAAATTATATTTTTATTTCACAGGGATCATATAACTTGTGAATATATCATATAACATTGATCTTAATTTTACTTAATTTATTTTAAAAAATATGTCATAGTTTCCTTAATTTGTAAAATTAAAATAAGCCCTTATTTCATAGTTTCCTTAATTTTATTTATAATTGTAATTAAATAAGATAATTTTCAAATTCAAATACAATTTAGTTTGGCACGTCATAAACATTGTAATGTCTATAAACTAGTAATTAGTTCCACGGGGATACATTTGTTTAATGATTATGTGATTCATAATTGTTATGTCCATATACACAATGGTAAGTGATTCAATATATTTTAATATCAAATAAGAGATAATACATGTTTTTCTTAACAAATTATTAATACAATATGGTTGATGGTCAATATGGGTTCATATATTTTATATTGTGTCAAATCATATTGAGATTTGTTTATTCTAATAATTAATAGCAAAAATTTGATGTAGTTTTTCTAAAGAATATACTACACTAAAAATGACATTTTATAGCGCGTCTTTTACAGCGCTTATTAAATACAAGTGCTGTTGTTTAAATATTTTTAAAAAGACGGAGGATACAACATCGTTTTTTTGACAAGCGATGTTGTATCGTCATATAGGGTCACACAACGCTTACACATAATGTTTACAAGGCTTTCTCAAAAGCGCTATAAATTGAAGCGCCCTAACATAATGTTTTATAGCGCTTTTGGAGCGCTTTAAATACAAACGCTGTAAAATATAACACTCCCACCTTATGTTATATAGCTTTTAAAGCGCTTTTTTAACAAGCGCTGTAAAATCATTCACTTTAAATAAAAATCATTTACTTTAAATAAATAAAAATAAATTTAAAACAAATTTACGAACCCTCATCTCCTCTACTCTGGGAACCCTCCTCTTCTCTACGTACTGTGCAACCATCTATTGCTCTACTTTTATAAAAAATTGGATATGTTGTCTCAGGTACTGTATTTATTAATTTGTTGTTGTCACTAAAACTAATAAATTGTTACATAATAAATCATATAAAATCTATTCTTTTTTGAAATTGGTTGATCTATTCTGTTTTGAAATCAGACTTGGACATTGGTTTTCATTTTCCAATATTAGATATGTGTACTATATATTAGTATAATGTTATCAGTAGCTTATTATTTGTGTAACTACATTTATGTAGGTCATATATTATGGGCCAGAAATGGATGTCTGTCAATCGATTGTCAAAAGAGTATAAAAATGGAGTGAAGGAGTTTGTTGAGTTTGCAGTGAAGAATGCAAAAGATCCAAATAGAGTCGTTTGTCCTTGTTTAAAATGTTGTTTTGGAAAACGCGTTAGAGAAGATGAATTGGAAGGACATTTAGTATGACATGTAAGTGATCAAAGCTATACATGTTGGATAAGACATGGTGAGAAAAAAAAGGAAACATTAATTTTGAGAAAGGTTCGACATATGCTTCAACTGATTTCGACACAGATACATATGAGTCGAACCGAGTTGAGGAGATTGCAAAAGCAGTTGAAGAAGATCTTTGGGATTGTCCTAAAATGTTTGAGAGTTTGTTGAGTGATGCAGAAAAACCATTATATAGTGGTTGTACTAAATTCACAAGACTGTCAGTGATATTAAAGTTGTATAACTTAAAATCGAGTAATGGATGGTCTTATAAAAGCTTCACAAAATTACTAACACTCTTAAAAGATATGTTGCCAGATGATAATGAACTTCCCAGTCGAACCTACGAGGTTAAACGAATTATGTGCTCTATTGGCATGAGTTACGAAAAGATTCATGTGTGTCCTAACGATTGCATTTTATTTCAAAACGAATATGAATTACTAAAGACGTGTCCGAAATGCAATGTATCCCGATATAAGAAGAAATAATCTACTCCAGCAAAAGCTGTGTGGTATTTTCCTATAATACCAAGATTTAGGCGCATGTATCGCAGTGAAGAAGATTCAAAACAGTTGACATGGCATGCATATGAAAGAATTAGAGATGGAAAGTTTCGACAACCTGCAGATTCTCCACAATGGGAAAAAATTGATAACGAGTATCCTGAATTCGGGATAGAGTCAAGAAATCTACGACTTGCACTTTCTACTGATGGAATGAATCCACATGGTCTTCAAAGCATCTCGAACAGCACGTGGCCTGTGATTTTGTTGATTTATAACCTACCTCCATGGTTATGTATGAAGCGTAAGTTTATGATGCTGTCTATGTTAATTTCTAGACCCAAACAATCGGGGAATGATATCGACGTATACATGACTCCTTTAATTGAAGATTTAAAAAATAAGTGGGAGACATGTGTGGAAGTTTATGATGGGTATAAGAAATAATGTTTCAATTTGAAGGCTATGTTGTTCGGCACAATTAATGATTTTCCAGCATATGGTAATTTATCAGGATATAGCATTAAAGGTCACTGTGCATGTCATATATGTGAAGTGCGTAGTGAAGAAGATTCAAAACACTTGACATGGCATGCAGATGAAAGAATTAGAGATGGAATGTTTCGACACCCTGCAGATTCCCCACAATGGGCAAAAATTGATCACGAGTATCCTGAATTCGGGATAGAGTCAAGAAATCTAAGACTTGCACTTTCTACTGATGGAATGAATCCACATGGTCTTCAAAGCATCTCACATAGCACGTGGCCTGTGATTTTGGTAATATATAACCTACCTCCATGGTTATGTATGAAGCGTAAGTTTATGATGTTGTCTCTGTTAATTTCTGGACCCAAACAACCGGGGAATGATATCGACGTATACTTGACTCCTTTAATTGAAGATTTAAAACGTATGTGGGAGACAGGTGTGGAAGTTTATGATGGGTATAAGAAAGAATGTTTCAATTTGAGGGCTATGTTGTTCGGCACAATTAATGATTTTCCAGCATATGGTAATTTATCAGGATATAGCATTAAAGGTCACTGTGCATGTCATATATGTGAAGTGAGTACAAATTGGATGCGGTTGAAACATTGTAAGAAGAATGTATTTCTTGGACATCGTAGATTTTTACCTTATAGTCATCAGTATCGTGGATGGAGAAATGCATTCGATGGAAAATCAGAGGAAGGTAACGCTCCTTTAGCACCGACTTGATATCAAATACTTGAAAAAGTACAAGGTTTGACCAATAAATTTGGCAAACCTTTTGCGGGAGTGCTGGTCAAAACTGGGTGGAAGAAAAAGTCAATTTGCTTTGAATTGCCATATTAGAAGTCATTGTATATAAGACATTTCCTCGCTGTGATGCATATTGAAAAAAATGTATTTGATAGTGTTATTGGTACGTTACTCAATGTTCCAGGAAAGTCTAAATATGGCATCAATGCAAGATTAGACTTGGTCGATATGGGAATAAGAAATGAATTGGATCCCGTAAAGAAAGGAAATCGCACATATCTACCTCAAGCCGTTCATACTCTATCTAGAAAAGAAAATTTTGTTTTATGTAAATTTCTCCACGAAGTTAAAGTTTCAGAAGGATACTCTTCAAACATTAAAAATTTAGTTTGTATGAAAGACCTCAAGTTAAAAGGTTTGAAGACCCATGATTGTCATATTCTAATGGAGCATTTGCTACCAATAGATATACGTTCCATTTTACCTGAAAAGTTCGACGAGCCATAACTAGAGACGGATGTATCCGATATATGAAAATATTGAAAGGGTACGTAAAAAGTAGAAGTCGACCAGAAGGTTGTATTGCTGAACGGTACATTATCGAAGAAGTTGCTGAATTTTGTACTGAATATCTGTCCAATGTTGAATCCATAAGACTTCTCATGTCTCGTCATTCGGGAAGAATATCAGGAGAAAGGATAATTGGAAAGAGACTAATGACTATATCAAGGACAGAATGGGAGCAGGCACAATTGTAGTTCCGGTACAATGATGATGAGGTTCAACCGTATGTTACAATACACATGGATCATTTATCTAGTTTGAACATTAATATATGAATCAAAATTGGATAACTCGAGAGCACAATCGAAGTTTTATAACATGGTTAAATAATCACATAAAGTAAAAGTTTTATATAGACCCCGAATCAATTTCACAGAGATTGAGGTGGCAAGCAAATGGTCCGAGTTTTCATGTCTTTTCATACACCGGTTATGTAATTAACGACTACACATTTTTTACCAAAGAACAAGATGATCAAACCACTATGTAAAATAGCAGAGTCACTCTCATAGCTGAATCGATGCATGTCTCAAGTGCAAAAGACAAAAACCCAATATATGAGAATCTATCATATTTTGGGGTTACCGAGCGCATATGGGAGTTAGACTACACAACGTTTCGTTTTCCCATATTTGGTTGCAAGTGGGTCGAAAATAATAATGGCGTTTAGATTGATGAGTTAGGGTTTTTGCTTGTCGATTTTAATAGGGTGGGATACAAAGATGCGCCTTTTATTTTAGCGTCGCAAGCTCAACAAGTGTTTTATGTCACTGATCCTACTGATGATAAATGGTTTGTTGTCCTATCGATTAATAAAATAAGTGAGGATAACAATAATGATGAAGATGTTGGTAATGATCTTTTATTTGCAACATCACAACCACATGAAATTGATTCAACTGATGATGGTTTATATCTTAGAGATGATCATGATGAGGGAACTTGGATTAATCCATCGTTTCGTATCGTTAATGGACAAACAAATGTGAATCCCACCAGAAAAAGAAAAAGGGCATATTAATGTGTTTAATTGTTTTATATAAGCCATGTAATCTGAACTGAGTTCATGTAATTTAATTGTTTGATCTGCCAGAATTGAGCATTTTAGTATTTAGTTTGAACTGTATTTGATACTAAGTTCATGTAATTTAAGTGTATGTTTGAC
>NC_021161.2:35847195-35864469 GCF_000331145.2 Cicer arietinum
TATATATATATATATATATATATATATATAGGTAGTTAAATAATTATTTGGAAAAAAAAATCCAAATATATATATTTACTTGAATTGAACTGAATATAAACTTATAATTTTACAGCGCTTTTGTCCATAAGCTCTATAAAAGCCTTTAAAAAAATAAGGAGGTCACAAAGCTTTGTTTTATACCAAGTTAAATAGGTCTTTTAAAGCGCTTGTTGCCAAAGCATTGTAAAAAACTTTTAAAAATAAAATAAGGAGGTCTTTTACAGCGCTTTGGCAATAAGCGTTGTATAAGGCATTTAAAGAAACAACCCTATTACATAAGAAAACAAAGAGGTCTTTTAAAGCGCTTGTTGCTAAAGCGCTGTAAAAGGCTTTTAAAAATAAAATAAGGAGGTCTTTTACAGCGTTTTTCCAACAAGCATTGTAAAAGGCTTTTAAAAATACAGCCTGTTACATAAGAAACAAATGGGTCTTATAAAGCGCTTGTCCAAGAACTTGTGGACAAGGGCTGTAAAAGGCTTCTTAAAATAATGAGATCTATTAAAAGGCTTCTAAAAAAACGCTAGAATAGGGTTTTAAAAAATAAATAAGGAGGTTTTTTCGCTCTTTCGAAAAAGCGTTGTAATAGGGTTTTATATATAACTGAAAACCGCTTCAGTTTCCTCTTCATTACGTAAACTTCACTACGCTAGTGTTCTCCTCCTCTTCATTGTTCTTCTCATTGCGAACCCTATCATCTGTGTTATTATCCCTATGAACCATATTGCCACTATCATCTCCATTGCTAACCATCTCCATTTGTGTTATTATCCTTACAAACCATCTCTTCTCCTTGAAATATGTAACCCAACCCTCATTACGTATTTCTGCGAACCATACTCTGTCCTACGGACTGTTCGTGTTTCTGCACATTCTCGGTGTTCCTTCTCCTACGAACCCTACGTATTTTTTCTCACTACTCATGTATTGTATTTATTAATGCATGTTGAACTTATATTGGTACGTACTTAGACTACTCCATGTTGAACTTGTTGAAGTTATACTGAACTGCATGTTGAACTTGTTGTAGATAAATAGATACCAACAAGGATTTAGATCGTCAAAATGAGGAATTTGTCAACCCTAAGACTTATGAAAATGAAATCAAACATGGTGCAACCATCATGCAAAATGTCATAAAAGCAAGGAGTAGTGGCATAAAATTTGAGGTATACTATACTTTGTTTGCTGTTTATTTTTTATCTTTTTTGAAATCATGTACTTACTATATGAGTTTATTAGGTTGGATGGAATGAGAGTGGTCAGCCAATTGACCCCAACAGTTCCATGTTTGTAAGTTATATTGGGGGTGTCGTTCGTCAGAATATCCCCATCACAATTGACGATTGGAGAGATAAGGGGTTGAATGATGCGAAAGATATACTATGGGCTGATATACAAGTAACTTTTTTGTTACTTATAATTTTTTCCATTGAAATACTTTACTCAAACTATATCCTTATTTCGTTTGCAGACTGCTTTTGCTATTGACGAGGTGAGAAAGGCTTACGTGTTGAGAGTTGTCGGGAAAATACACCGGGGTTTTATATCTCACCTCTCAAATTGCTATCTAAAAGATCGTGAAGTAAATATGAATGCTGAAACTCCAAAAATATATAAACTTATATATCAAATGAAGAATGGAGCGCATTTGTAACAAAACATTCAGACCCCGCGTTTGAGGTAAGTGATTAATTTATTAGCATTTGTGTTTTATTATTCATATTCATAGCGTATTTTAAATTTTTACACGATTGTTATTTTTTTTCATATAGAATATAAGTAAGGCAAATCGCGAGAGGGCAAAAAATCTGACGCACCCATACAAAAAATCTCGTATGGGATATGCACGTCTAGAGCAAAAACTTGTAAGTAATTAAACATCACTTTTATATATTGTAGTACATTATAAACTATAGTTGCTAACTAATATTTTGTTTATGATATTAATGAATAGTTGCAAGACACCAAATCCGATCAACCGTTGGGTAGTCATATCTTTGTGTAAGTATATTATCACTTTAATATTTTTTAATAGTGTATTTTAAAAATGATATTGAACTTATTTTTTTAATCATACGTGTATGTTAAGAGAATCTCGAACAAAGTTCGGAAAATCAAGCAGACAACAAAGCTAGGTTCAGGGACATTCTTGGTAAAATGTTTAATGTTCTTGAATATTTCGGTCGCGTGAGGGGGAAAGGATTTGGCGTAACTCCTAAAAGCTATTTTTCACAAGAGAAGCGCCAAAATCCATCGAATGAGGAGGTATTAGAGAAGCTCCAATTTCTATCAGAGCAAGTGGCATTCTTGGTGAAGACGAATAAAGACAAGCAACTTCCAGATCAACTCCAACATGAAATACAAATGGAGAGTGAAAACGCGAGTTGCAATATTGGTCTCAAAAGTCTTCCCGAGGTAATTAATTACTTAATAAAATAAGAAATTCATTCAACCTAATTGTTTCACATACTTATGTATTAACCATTGATTTAGGGTGTCACTCCTTGTGTGTTGTAATTATCCTCCCCTACTCATCGCATGGTCGGAAAAGGAACATTGTACGATACTTTGGGAGAAGTATTTCACAACCCACCGATCCTTGCGGGCCATGTCAAAGTATCACCAGTTATTGCTTTGGAACCAAATGCACCGTTGCCTATACCGGACAACGATGTAGATATGAATTATTTGGGCGAAGCAATTGGTAATTACGTGGCATGACCCACACATCTTGTTGCCCTGGATAAGTTATGTTTAATTAATTGAAATGTATGTTTAATTGATATGTATATTTAATTGCATGATATATGATTATGATTGATTATATTTAATTGCTGATTTTTTTCCGTTGTTAACTTTAATTTCACATTTATTTAGATTCAGACAAAGTCTAAAGGGAATGATAAGAAGATTCCCAGAAACGAGTCAGTCACATCGCTGAAAAATGTTTGTCACATTTATTCCGTAAGGTTTGTCATTTTTTCAGATTCAATAAACTAAAAAACTAATTAACCTCATTTTTTCAGATTCAATCCAATAAACCACCCGCACAACAAACCAGTTGCAAGAATAAACCAGCTGCCGCACCACAACTGGATGTTTGTGGTAAAAATAAAGCCGGAAAACTTCAAAAATTGGAGGGTAATAAAGCTGACAAACTTCAAAAACTGGAGGGTAATAAAGCTGCCAAAGTTGCTGCTGAAAAACTGGATCGGGGAAAATCAGTTGCTGCTCCGGCTCCTAAAATAAGTCAGTCATGCCTTGCTCAATATGGGTCGTGTCTTGACATAAAGGTAAAAACGAATTGGGGTAGCAACAACGATTCACGCATCATAACGGAGATGAGTATGAAGAACTACTTGAAAAAGAGCACATATACGAATTCTCAACCATAAGGAGCTGAGTGCTACTGTCATCAGCTTATACATTAGGTAAAAATTACTTTTAATTGTATTTATTGGTAATTAATTTACTTTATTGGCAATTAATCTAATTTGAAATTTTCATTGAAGGTTTTTGTATGAGAAGTTGGTGTGCACACGCAGATTGTCAAAAAGATTTTCATTCTTGTCTCCGCATAAGTTTTCGATATTTAAACTCGATCCAGTGAATGTAAAGAAATACGTTGTTGATATCCTATTAGGAAATAAAGAGAAGAATAAATTGTTCCTTGCACCATATAATTTAGGGTACGTAATTATATATTCTTTATTTATATCTTTTTTAATTTATGAGATCTTAATTTATTAGTTGTGTAAACAAAATTGTCAACCAAATTTTTATTGTTGTAGAACACATTAGGTGCTATTTGCAATCAATGCGACCTCTGAAGTTATATACTATTTAGATCCTTTGCACGACAATTACAACAATCACTCCGATATAAAGACTATGTTCGACACGTAAGTAATATTCATTTATTTTTTATATATATATATATATATATATATATATATATATATATATATATATATAATGTGTTTGTTAATGCAATAATAATCACATTTATTTATTCGATAATGCTTTACAAGTTTTTCGAGCTCAAAGAGGTGCTACAGTGTCGAAGCAAAAGTCAAATAACATCACATGAATTCCAATAAAGGTTTGAAATACATGCCTTTAAAATTTCATTTACAATCAATGCACAAATATTTATTGACTTATATGTTTTATTTTATAGTGCCATCGTCAAACTAACAACATCAACTGTGGGTACTATTGCGATTCATGAAGGAGATTGTTGATATGAATCAAACTATAATCCCAGAAACGGTATGAGATTTTCATTATTTGATTTTCATATATAAACTATGTTATAATAATGCTATATTGAATGCACCATTTACAACGCTTTTTCCAAAAAGTGCTGTAATAGGTGCATAATAATGCATCTATTGTTTGCACCTTTTACAACGCTTTCTCAAAAAAGCGTTGTAATAGGTGCATAATAATGATATATTGAATGCACCATTTATAGCGTTTTTTCAAAAAAGCGCTGTAAATGACTTAAAAAAATGCTGTAAAATGGGTTTTTTTCGCGTAGTGATAATGAGAATAGATATTAAGTTTATCCATATAAAATACAAACAAAATATGTGAATGACAAAATACTCCTAAGATTAGATAGGGTACACTTGACAAATGTAGCATTTTAATTTGTTTGAAGAACTCCTACAATAAGAACAAAAACACATTTATATGTAATCGTTTATATTTGTTTTTACACTTTTTTAAGAAAGTATTTGGAACATTTCTTCTTAAAAATAACTATTAACAACACATATATAAAATAACAAGAGATTAGTTTAATTTAACTTTACACAAATGTTCAATAAAAATTAATGATATACTAATTATTTTAAAAAATGATTACAAAATAGAATTACATGACAAGATTGTTAACAATGACAAGAGGAAGAAGAGAGACAATCACTCTAGGGTTTCATAACATAGAATGAATCAAACTTAAGTTAATAAGATTACAATGAGTATATATGCAAAAGAATAGAAATGTCTAAAATACCCTTACTACTAATATATAATAACATTATCTAACATATCCCCTCAAACTCATAATGCATTAACATGGAGTATCGAGAGTTTGTCAACTAAAAAACAGAAATGTTTAGTGGAATGCATCTTTGTGAATAAATCAGCAATCTGTAAAGAAGAAGAGACAAACGGTAGAGTAATGGTTCCATACTAAAGATGATGACGAGTAAGATGACAATCAATCTCATTGTGTTTGGTGCGTTCATGAAAGACCGAGTTGTGAGCAATTGGAATAGCACTCTTGTTATCGCAGTGCATCAGAGTTGGCTCAGAAAGAGAGATACTCATATCAAACAAAAGCCAACGCAACCAAATTATTTTAGCGGTAGTGGATGTCATAGCACGATACTCAGCTCCTGTAGAGGAGCGAGAGGCAATGTCTTGTTTCTTACTCTTCCAAGAAATAAGAGAGTCTCCAAGAAAGATACAAAACCCTGTGGTGGATTTACGATATTTGGTGTCACCAGCCCAATCAGCATCAAAATAAGCTTGTAACTCTAATGAGGATGACGATAGAAAGAGAAGGCTTTGAATTTGAGTTCCTCGAAGATAACGAAGAATCCGAATAATTGTTGCCCAATGTACTGAAGTGGGAGAGACAACAAACTGACTAACACCATGAATCATAAGCAATGTTAGGTCTGGTAATCGTAAGATACACTAAGCTGCCAACCAAAGTACGATATAAAGTGGAATCTGGTAAAGGAACACCATCTGAGGGAACATATTTCACATTCAACTCAAGAGGAGTATATACTGCTCTAGTATCAGAAAGACGAGCCTGGTCAAGAATGTTGGCAATGTACTTGGATTGAGAAATAAGGTAGCCTCTAGGAGAATAGGCAACTTCAATCCCCAAGAAATAGTGAAAAGTTACCAAGTTCTTCATCTCAAACTGTTTGGCTAACTGCAATTTCAACTCATTGATTTCACTAACATCATCACTTGTAATAATCATATCATCAACATATAGAGAAAGTATAATGTGACCATAAGTGGTGGACCTTATAAACAATGCAAAATCATGTTCACTAGAGCGGAAACCAAGAGAAGTGACCACATTAGAGAATTTCTAAAACCAAACTCGAGGAGCCTGTTTAAGACCATATAGAGCCTTTTTTAACTACATACTTCCCCTTGATTATGAGAAACTCCTTGTGGAGGGACCATATAGACTTCTTCATGAAGCTCGCCATTTAAAAAAACATTTTTGACACCCATTTGGGAAATATATCATTGACGAATAGATGCAACTGCAATAAGAGTACGAATAGTGGTCATCTTGGCTACATGAGCAAAAGTTTCATCATAATCCATACCATATTGTTGAGAGAAACCTTTATCAACAAGACATGCTTTGTAGCGCTCAACTGAACCATCAGAGTTAGTTTTAATCTTTTATACCTAACGAGACCCAATATCACGTTTTCCAAGAGGAAGAGGTACTAATTCCCAAGTATTGGTTTTGTGCAATGTCGATAGTTCTTCTGCCAAAGAGGGTCAAGAACAACCTCTTTATAGAAAGAGGGCTCAGAAAAACTGTGAATAAAAGTTAAGAAAGAAACAAACGAAGTTGAGTAAGTGGAATAGACAAAATCAGGTAACTGAGTAGACTTACGTCGACGAGAAGGGTGATGAGGAGGATCAACAATCGCAAGAGGTGGTTGGACAGCCGGGGGGACAAGAGGGATGTCATCATGTGAAATATTAGTATTTGTTCTGCAATTCTCAACATTAAAATCACTAAAAGCATAATCATTAGGACCAAACGGATCAATATGGGTTAGTTCAGAACTCTTAGTAATATGAGAATCAGAGGAAATAAAGTAAAAAGTGATGTGCTAAAAAAAACAACATTACGAGATACATAAATTTTTCTTGCATGAGGATCATAACAACGATAACCCTTTTGACCATCCCCATAACCAAGAAAAACACACATGGCTGAACGAGAAGACAACTTACTACGCTCTACTTGAGGGCGAAGAACGAAACAAGTAGAAACAAAAACTTTCAAAGAATAGTATTCAGGGGTAGAAGCATACAATTTTTCAAAGGGAGACAAACCTGATATGATAGAGGATAGAATTCTATTAATAGCATGAACAACAGTAAGAACTGTTTCTCCCCAAAACTCACTAGAAACTGAAGCGGACAACAAAAGAGAATGAGCAGTCTCTATAATCTGACGGTGTTTCATTTCAGCAACTCCATTTTGTTGAGGAGTATCAGTACAAGATGTTCGGTGGAGGGTGTCATCATAAGCAAGCAATTCAGAAAATTTATTAGAGGTATATTCACCACCTAAATCACAACGAAAACACTTTATAACAGAATTATGTTGAGTTTTGACCATTGCACGAAACATATGATAAATGTCAAAACAATAGCGAGTGTAATCATCAATAAACGAAACATAATATCTAGATCCACCTTTGGTGAGAACCGGTGATGGACCCCAAACATCAAAGTGAACTAAATCAAATGACGCATATGAAACGGAAACACTTTTACTAAACGGTAAAGCTGGAAGTTTAGCAAGTTTACAACCACAATAATCTAAGATATCACAGGTTTGTAACTTTCCTAAGGCTCCAGTAGAAGCCAAATATTTTAATCTAGAAGCAGAAACATGTCCAAGGCGAGAATGCCATAAATAAAAACTAGAAGATAAGGAATTCAAGTGAAAACTAGATAATAAGTCAGCAGTAGTTGTTGAGGTTGCAGTATCTGGGAGTCCTAGGTCATCCAAAACATAAAGTCCCCCTGTCTATGTCATGTCCCAATCAACCTCCTAAAATGTGGATCCTGCACACAACAAGAAGTGGAAGAAAGCATAATCGAATAAGCGAGATCACATATTTGACTAACAAAAGCAAGACTCAAAGTAAGATTAAGAATATAATAAACATCAGAAAGAGACATGTTAGGTGTGGAGACAGAACCCACGTCTGCTAGTGGCATAGGAGTGCCATCAGCAGTCATAACCGACACAGACGAGATAGGTTTCACAGACACATAAGATTTATCATCGTATATCATATGATGAGATGCTCCCGAATCAAGAAACCATATGGAATGAGATATACCTGACATACTAGAGGAGTTCAAACCTTTAGAATATGTGGCAGACATGACATGTGATTGAGTGACAAGAAGTTTTTGAAGCTGTTCTGCAATATTAGATATTAGGGAAACAATCTCAAATGAGTATATAGAACCAGAACTAGAGCCAATAATAGGAGGAGCAGAAGCAACAACATTGGACGATGGGCCCCTAAAGTTCTTCTTATGTGCTTTCCCCAATTTCGTACAATGTGCTTTTCCAATATGCTTGAAGAGAATCATCCTTAGCACCAGCCATAACAAATAATGACAGGAAAATACGACAAACACAATCACTGAGACAAAATAAATTAGGGATAATCTGGTGTTGTTCGAGCACTATTTCTCCCCCTACAGACGTCTTTTTGTGATCCGACCGTTGAAGATGAATACCTGAATGTTGCAAACCTGCTGTCCAAAAATCAGCCCGATCCAACGGTTAACGAATGCGCAATCGATGTTTTTGTGAGACTGATTTAACAAAATCGGGAATATGGTTACTCTTCTATTTTCTCTTTTGGTGGTTGTCTTTTCTATAAAAATAGTCTCTCTTCTTTATAGTAGACCCCAACATCAACCAAAGCTCTTTGATACCATGTTAACAATGAAAAGAGGAAGAAGAGAGACAACCACTCTAGAGTTTCATAACATAGAATGGACCAACCTTAAGTTAATAGGATTACAATGAATATATATATATAAAAGAATATAAATGTCTAAAATACCCTTACTACTAATATATAATAACATTATCTTACAACTATAATGAATTAATTAGTACGTAGAAGTATAAAACTATTTTACATAATCAATTTAAAACCATCGAACACAAATAACAATATAGTACCTAGTGCACTAATATACACAACAAAACAAGTATTAATAAGACAATAATAACCTCTCTCTCTCTCACACACACACAAAAGACAATAATAAGATATAATAGAAACCTTTGAAAACATAGATCGAAAATTAGAAGGAAATGCCATGGAGCTGAGTATACTAACAATCGAATGATAGAGAAAATGAAGTGAAGAGCAAAACAATAGCCATGTATAATTGATGCATACACATGCATTTTGAATAGTAACAACATTTGAAATGTTTTTCCAATTCCAATAACAATATGTGATTAAACAGGAAGTAAACTTTGCTTCTAGATAGATTAAATTTTTTTAAATTAAATATTCAATGTAACATACGAAATATAGTAATATTATTGAAATATACAAAATGAATATATACATTTTTGAATAGCATAAAGATTCGTATTGAGGGAATCTAATGCTTAATCATACATTTATATTGATGTATCAAATTTTTCATATCTAATTGACTTATAATAGAAAAAAATATACACAAAAAATAAAGTGCATCAGCTCTATATATGTGCTACAAATTGCGCAATTGATATTCTTGAAGGAGGCTTAATTGAAAATGTGCTTAATTGGCAATATATATACTCATCAATAAAATAAAAATATTGATCCAACTAATTTCCAAATTTTTACTCTGTTTGTTCTACTATCATGTAGAGCTTTGTATAGACCAAATATTTTCCAAAATTCCCTTTGCTTAATTCTTTTGATGTACACATATCTTGGAGATTAAAATTTGATTACACCTCCAAATATAGGTAAAGGAGTTAACAAAAATAAATCAAAACCTTGGGAAGAAGCTCACCTAAGAGAGGAAACTTTTAAATCACATTACTTAAGTATAGAATTTATCTCTATATTAAATTGGTCTTGTTTATCAAAATTTTAGTTTCTTATTCAGTCTATTTAATTTAATGTAAATCAATAGAGAAGAATACGACAAACTATAAGCAATAATCCATTTTCTAAAACATAAACAATATTTGACATTTTTAGTATGTTTCTTCGATATATGATCAATTATTTTTCAATCTTTAAGTTAGAGAAAACTTCTAAATAGTATGAAAAAATTGAAAAAGAAAACCTGCATTAATATATAATTATTTTCTTATATGTATCTCATTGCGACCCAACTCAAAATTTCTACATCTGTCACTGACTATCCATCATTAACTTGAAAGGGTCCGATGAAAGAGAGAAACAACCTTCTTCACTTAGCAAATGTGCTTCATTTTATGTTTTTCAAGGAAATGTTCAAATTTAAAAAAATGAGTTTTTAATAAATAAAATTTACAATGTTAATAATTATAAATTATTTTAAAATATTATATATTTTTATAGAATAAAATATTAAAAACTCAAATTATTTTATTTAAAATTATTAAAATAAATAAATTATAAATAGTATCTAAATATAACTTCAAATTAATACTAATCTCTTACCTATTTAAAAAGAGAGAGAAAGAAAAAAACGTGAATGAAAGAAAAAATATATGAAAAAAAAAAAATTATCATTTTATTTATAAATAAAAAATTTGAGGCCCTAATAATTTTGAGACATGTGAATTGAAATAGTCCAGCTTGAACTAATTATCATTTATATTATCATTTAAATTTTGTTGGGTAAAGTCATCTTCCAAGGCCATACATAAACAAATTATGTGAATTAGAAATTCAAAATTAGCTACCATGGATTTAAAATCAGTACATAACAGTGTTGAATTCTGCTAAGCAAATATCTACTAATAAATAAACAATATGATTTCACATAATATTGTTCAGACTAAAATTAAATTTTTTGTATTTTACAAAAACTAAATGAAATATTTATTTCATAGGAACTAAAATCAATTTTTCAAATTTGAATTGATTGTAGACTCCAACGAATAATGCAAATAATTTGGGGAAATGGAAAGCGTTGGATATGTGAATATACCTTTAACATTGCACTAATAAGGTGTGTTTAGAAAAAGTAGAAGAAAGATTGGTTTTTACTGGTAGCTTGTGTTTTCTTGTACACGTTTTGTTAAATGTTAAATATTTTTTCAGTTTTTACAAATATGACATATTTTATTTTTAGTTTTTCTAAAAAATTTCTTTAAATAATAGTTATTTAAATATTTATCATTAACAATTTTGATCACAACTTTTAAATCAATTTATATACATCATCTGAATTTTTGTATGTATATTTAAAATATTATAATAATTTCTTCCATAAATATTTAGAATTTTTAATAAATGATTAATTAAATATAATTTTTTAAGTTTTTGACGCTTAAAATATTATATTTAAATTATATTTTGTTAAAAAATTCTAAAATTTTGTAGAGAAAATTCTTATTATAGTCTAAACATGCATATAAAAAATTGTTCAAAAATTTGAATGATAAACATGAGTTAACTTTAAAATAGGGATAAAAATTATTGACATAAAATATTTGAGGGACGACTATTTGAAGAAAAAATTTAAAGAGACTAAAAGTTAAATATAATATATTTATATAAACTAAAAACTTATTCAACCATTTATCTAATAGTATTGCTGAAAATTTGTTCTTGTATCATGAGGGGATGAGGGAATAGACCAACATTCTTTTCTTTTGAAAAAAACCAACATCCCCAATGCTAGTATGTAGTCTCGTGTTTGTGTGTAATATCAATATTTCACAATAGTTAAAAATATTTGAAGAATTAATTTGATATAATTGACGATATAAAATATATTAATCAAAAACAACCTTTATATCTTTACTATGAATGTTTTAAGTAATGTCCATTGTCTTTCATCTTAAAAATAAAATGTGTAAAATGACGCATGATATGTGTTTTAGATTTCGATTTTTTTTATGTTATTTTCTTTAGTGCCTCCTGTATTGTTATTTGTTTTATGTTTTTGGTTGAGAATTTATGTTTAAGCATTTGAGCTAATTAAATTTATATCTATTTGCATTTCATAATGTCTTCTAATGTCTTCTAATTAAATCAATGAACATTTTAAAAAAAGTTTAAAAAAAAATGTAGGTTTTATAAAATATGTTATGTAACATTCAAGGTGAAAGATATACCTATTGGATGGGCTCACTCCTCAAGTGGAACCCACTAGCTTTATTAATATTAGTATTATTATCATTGAAAAAAAAGAAAGAAAAAAAAGGTTTTAATGGGTTTGGTCCACATGAAGGAAATAAAAAGGGATTTAGAAATTCCTAAGAATTAGAACGAAAGAGAACGGCTGCCAGAAAAGAAAAATAAGGGTTTGGTTCCGGTGATGGTAACCAATTTGAGTAGTTTTATCTTCTTTGAGAGTTACTTTGACATATCCAATTTAGTGGAATGTTGTTATTGTTGATTGATGTTTTCTATTGTTATTAAGAAGACTCTGGTGTACCCATTAATTATTATAGTGGAAGTTTTTACTGGACTAGGTCCCGGTTTTTATTCTCTCAATTTGAGCGAAGTTTTCCACGTTAAAAATTGTGTTTGTCTCATATTTAATTTTCTGTCAATTATTTTTTACTTTGTGGAATTGTATTTTCTGTTTGGCCATTTATATGCAAAGGTGGGAGAAAAATATTCCGCATTATTGAGATAGTTATCGCTAATTATCTCTGGTTTTTCCCAATAAAGTGGTATCTAGAGCTCGGTTGATTTGATTTATGCATTTAAATTGAGGAGGAAAATAAAGGTCCCAATATGATTAAACTCAACTCTTCTAATTACACACTTTAGAAGACTCTCATGGAAGACATGTTATATAGTAAAGATTTGTATGATCCTATTGAGGGTAACACCGCTAAACCCGTAGATAAATATGATGCTGAATGAAAGAAGATGAATAGAAAGGCAGTGGCATTGATCAAGCAGTGGTTGGATCTTAGTGTATATCTACATGTTGAAACTAAAATAGATGCTAACAAGATATGGGAAAAATTAAAAGAGTTGTATGAACGAAATAATGTGCAAAATAAAGCATTCTTGATCTGGAAGCTGGTGAATATGAAATACAAAGATTGGGATTCAATGGCAGAGCATATGAGTATTTTTCAGAATACAGTGAATCAGTTGACAACTGCATAAATTAAATTAGATGGTGAGTTGCAAGCGTTGTTATTGTTGAGTTCCTTACCTGATAATTGAGAAGTCCGTGTTGTGACGTTGACCAATTCAGCTCCAAGTTGAAAATGTCAACAGTTAAAGAGAGCATGTTGAATGAAGAAGCTTGAAGAAAGGAATGTGGTTTGATTGGTTCTTCCTCAAAGTCAGACGCACTAGTTATAGAGTCACAGGGAATAAGTCAATCTAGAAACTTCCATAGACGCGACAACTTTGAAAGTCGTAGCAAGTCAAGAAGCAAATCGAGGACTAGAAAATAAGTGATATGTTATCATTGTGGCAAAGCGGGTCACATAAAAAGAAATTGCAGATTCCTTAAGAGAGATCAATCAAGGGAAATAGGTGAAGATAAAGAGAAGAAAAATGATAAAGATACAACAACAGATACATCTGTTAATAATGTCTACATTGTTTGTGATGATAATTCCATAAACCTTGAATGTCAGGATTCAACTTAGATTATGGATTCGGGTGCCTCATATCATGTTACTCCTAGGCGTGATTTCTTCTCATCTTATAATGCTGGTGATGTTGGCATGGTAAAAATGAGAGATGAATGAGTATGTAAAATTATCGGTATGGGAGATGTTTGGATTGAAACTGGGATTGGTTGCAAGCTTCAATTGAAGAATGTTAGACATGTACCTAATATTCGTCTCAATTTGATTTCGGTGAAAGCCTTGGATATTGAGGGTTATCACACTTACTTTGGTGGTAATGGTATATGTAAAATCTCCAAAGGGTCCCTAGTGGTTGCAAAGGAGCAAAGTTTCACTTCTCTCTATAGGATGCGTACGAAGTTATGCAAGGAAGAAGTGAATGTAATTGAAGATGCATCTTTTGATTTATGGCATATACGCCTTGGTCACTTGAGTGAGAAATGACTCAACATACTTGCGAAGAAAAACTTTCTTCCTGTGAAAGGTACGTCTCTAAAAACTTGCACCCATTGTTTTGCTGGATAACAACATAGAGTTTCTTTTCTTAATACTGGTCCTCATATGAGGCAAAATTCTTGATTTAGTTCATACTGATGTTTGTATGATGGATAGTAAATCTCTTGGTGGTGAATCATAATTTGTTACTTTTATTGACGACCACTCTAGAAAAGTGTGGGCTTTTCCTTTGAAATCTAAAGACTAGGTATTTGGAGTCTTCAAGCATTTTTATGCAAGTGTTGAAAGAGAAAAAGGATGGAAATTGAAATGTGTTCGATCAGATAACGGTGGCGAATACAAAGGTCCATTTGAAGAGTATTGTAGAGAACATGGAATCTGATTTGAGAAAACAGTTCCAAAGACACCTCAACATAATGGTGTTGTAGAGAGAATGAATCGTACGATTAATGACAAAATCATATGTATGCTCTCTCATGCAAAATTATCAAAATCCTTTCGGGGTGAAGCAATGAAAACTGCAGAGCATTTGATCAATCTTTCTCCTTCTATTCTACTTGATGGTGATGTTCCAAATAGAGTGTGGACAGGGAAAGATGTCTCTTACAGTCATTTGAGAGTTTTTGGTTGCAGATGCTTTGTTCACGTTCCAAGAGATGAGAGGTCCAAGCTTGATAGTAAATCCAAACAGTGTATATTCGCCGGTTATGGTGATAAATAATTTGGTTATAGATTGTGGGATCCGGTTGACAAGAAAATTATCAGAAGTCGATATGTGATATTTTTTGAAGACCAGACTGTTGAAGATTTTGATAAAGCTAAAAAACAGAAACCAAATTCCAGAAGTTACATTGATGTTGCACCTAATCCCCCTAAGAAACTCTTATTGAATGGGGAGATATACAGGTAGATGATGAGAATGTAACTGATGATCATGTACCTCACCCTGATGAGCAGGTTCCAGTTGAGCCACCAGTCGAGTTTGAGTTGAGAAGATCTACTAGAGAACGTCAACCTTCTCAAAGATATCTTCCACATGAGTATGTGATGATCACTGATAGTGGAGAGCCAGAGTACTATCAAGAAGCTATTACAAATGTTGATAAAGAAAAGTGGTTGAAGGCCATGCAAGAAGAGATGAATTCCTTGCATGAGAATCACACATTTGATTTGGTAAAGTTACCTAATAGTAGAAAAGCACTCAAGAACAAATGGGTATACAAGATAAAGACAGAAGAGAACAGTTCTCAACCAAGATACAAAGCAAGATTGGTTGTGAAAGGTTTTAATCAGAGAAAAGGTATTGACTTTGATGAAATTTTTTCACCTGCAGTGAAGATGTCCTCTATCCAAGTTGTGCCTAGAAGTTGAACAACTTGATGTGAAAACTACATTCCTTCATAGTGATTTGGAGGAAGAGATCTATATGGAGCGACTAGAGGGTTTCAAAGTCAAAGGTAAAAAGCAGCTTGTGTGCAGATTAAAGAAATTCAATTCTTTCATGGAAAAACATTGGTACGGTAAAACCACTTCTGACCATTGTGTGTTTGCGAAGAAATTCTCTGATGGTGATTATATTATTCTCTTGTTATATGTGGATGACATGTTGATTGTTGGTCATGACACTTAGAAGATTCAATCTTTAAAGAAAGATTTGAACAAGTCTTTTGCAATGAAAGACTTGGGTCCTGCAAAGCAAATTTTGGGTATGAGAATCACTCGTGATAGAAAGAATAATAAATTGTGGTTGTCTCAACACAATTACATTGAGAAAGTTTTAGAGAGATTCAACATGAGCAATTGCAAACCTGTTAGTACTCCACTTGCTACTCATTTTAAATTGAATTCTGATAAATGTCCTACAAGTGAGAAAGACAAAGAAGGTTCCTTATACATCTGCAGTTGGTAGTTTGATGTATGTTATGGTATGCACAAGTCTATTTCTCTCTAATCCTGGTAAAGATCATTGGCAAGCAGTGAAGTGGATTCTCAGATACCTTAGAGGCACTTCCAAAGTATGTTTATGCTATGGAGGTAGTAAACCTGTGTTGGATGGCTACACAGATGCAAATATGGCAAGTAATTTTGATTCTAGAAAATCTACTTTTGGTTATATGATGACTTTTGCAGGGGGAGCTATGTCTTGGCAATCAAGACTACAAAAGTGTGTTGCTTTGTCCACTACTGAAGCTGAATACATAGCAGCAACTGAAGCTTCCAAAGAACTCTTGTGGATGAAGAAATTCCTACATGAGTTAGGCCTCAAGCAAGACAAGTTTGTATTATTCTGTGACAGTCAGAGTGCGATCCATCATAGCAAGAATCCGACTTTTCATGCAAATTCAAAGCATATTGAAGTGCGATATCATTGGATACGAGATGCACTGGAAATGAAGTCATTTTTAATTCAGAAGATTCATACTGATGAGAATGGTTCAGATATGATAACGAAGACCTTGTTTGTGTCGAAGATGATACGTTGTAGAAAGAAAGCTGACATGGTTGAGCAGTACCATCCCACTTGAGTCATGAGGGGGAGATTTGTTGGTCACTCCCCAAGTGGAACCTACTAGTTTTATTAGTATTAGTATTAGTATTATTGAAATAAAAGAAAGAAAAAAAAGGTTTTTATGGGCTTGACCCACATGAAGGAAATAAAAAAGGATTTAGAAATTTCTAAGAATTAGAACGAAAGAGAACGGCTGCTAGAGAAGAAAAATAAGGGTTTGGTTCCGGTGTTGGTAACAGTTTGAGTAGTTTTATCTTCTCTGAGAGTTACTTTGGCATACCCACTTTAGTGGAAGGTTGTTATTGTTGATTGATGTTCTCTATTGTTATTAGGAAGACTCTTGTAAGACCCATAATTTTAAAGTACACTTTATGCATTTTTATGTATTTTGGATTTTGGCTCGGAGGCTTTTTAGCCAAAGTTAATAATATTTTGGAGTTATATGATCAAGAAGTTATTTTGATGCCGTTCAGATTTACTCGTCGATAAGTAAATTAAAATAACTGCGGTGAATCTTTTACGAAGAATTTAATGCGTTACGGGTGAAATGGTAATTTAACAAATATCTAGATATTTTGAGATATTTGTTAAGTTATAATTAATATATATATATATATATATATATATATATATATATATATTTATATGTTTGTTTGGAAAGAAAAGGAAAAGAAAT
>NC_021161.2:35868235-35869879 GCF_000331145.2 Cicer arietinum
AGGGTTTCGAAGTCAAAGGTAAAGAGCATCTTGTGTGTAAATTGAAGAAAAGCTTGTATGGGCTCAAGCAAGCACCTCGACAATGGTACAAGAAATTTGATTCTTTCATGGAGAAACATGGGTATGGTAAAACTACTTCTGACCATTGTGTGTTTATCAAGAAATTCTCTGATGGTGATTATATTATTCTCTTGTTATATGTGGATGACATGTTGATTGTTGGTCATGACACTTAGAAGATTCAATCTTTAAAGAAAGATTTGAACAAGTCTTTTGCAATGAAAGACTTAGGTCCTGCAAAGCAAATTCTGGGTATGAGAATTACTCGTGACAGGAAGAATAATAAATTGTGGTTGTCTCAACACAATTATATTGAGAAGGTGTTAGAGAGGTTTAACATGAACGATTGAAAACCTGTTAGTACTCCACTTGCTACTCATTTTAAATTGAATTCTGATAAATGTCCTACAAGTGAGAAAGACAAAGAAGGTTCCTTATACATCTGCAGTTGGTAGTTTGATGTATGTTATGGTATGCACAAGTCTATTTCTCTCTAATCCTGGTAAAGATCATTGGCAAGCAGTGAAGTGGATTCTCAGATACCTTAGAGGCACTTCCAAAGTATGTTTATGCTATGGAGGTAGTAAACCTGTGTTGGATGGCTACACAGATGCAAATATGGCAAGTAATTTTGATTCTAGAAAATCTACTTTTGGTTATATGATGACTTTTGCAGGGGGAGCTATGTCTTGGCAATCAAGACTACAAAAGTGTGTTGCTTTGTCCACTACTGAAGCTGAATACATAGCAGCAACTGAAGCTTCCAAAGAACTCTTGTGGATGAAGAAATTCCTACATGAGTTAGGCCTCAAGCAAGACAAGTTTGTATTATTCTGTGACAGTCAGAGTGCGATCCATCATAGCAAGAATCCGACTTTTCATGCAAATTCAAAGCATATTGAAGTGCGATATCATTGGATACGAGATGCACTGGAAATGAAGTCATTTTTAATTCAGAAGATTCATACTGATGAGAATGGTTCAGATATGATAACGAAGACCTTGTTTGTGTCGAAGATGATACGTTGTAGAAAGAAAGCTGACATGGTTGAGCAGTACCATCCCACTTGAGTCATGAGGGGGAGATTTGTTGGTCACTCCCCAAGTGGAACCTACTAGTTTTATTAGTATTAGTATTAGTATTATTGAAATAAAAGAAAGAAAAAAAAGGTTTTTATGGGCTTGACCCACATGAAGGAAATAAAAAAGGATTTAGAAATTTCTAAGAATTAGAACGAAAGAGAACGGCTGCTAGAGAAGAAAAATAAGGGTTTGGTTCCGGTGTTGGTAACAGTTTGAGTAGTTTTATCTTCTCTGAGAGTTACTTTGGCATACCCACTTTAGTGGAAGGTTGTTATTGTTGATTGATGTTCTCTATTGTTATTAGGAAGACTCTTGTAAGACCCATAATTTTAAAGTACACTTTATGCATTTTTATGTATTTTGGATTTTGGCTCGGAGGCTTTTTAGCCAAAGTTAATAATATTTTGGAGTTATATGATCAAGAAGTTATTTTGATGCCGTTCAGATTTACTCGTCGATAAGTAAATTAAAATAACTGCGGTGAATCTTTTACGAAGAATT